>NC_140624.1:44106559-44516559 GCF_057382275.1 Copadichromis virginalis | reverse complement strand
GAAATCAATTAAATAAATGTCTAAACATCCAGCTTAAGTGCTTTTGCATAAAGAAATGTTATACTAGCACTTTTGTTGAGCAAAATCCTCTGCAAAGGTAAATTTGTTAGGTGAGAGAGGGTATGTAGAAGGTCTTCTTATTTTTATTTCATTGAATGAGAGAGTTGACACTGTGTCAGACAGGAACTCTGAGAATGAGGTCGGACATGTCCGGTTGGTTTTCTTCTGGGCAAAATAGTTTAACTGTGCACATAACTTTGAAGCAACTGTACACATTTGTGTAACACTTTTAAATCCCTCCAGCTGAAGAAGACCATAAAGCCACCCGAGATCCCCTCGAAGCACGTGAGAAACTGGGTTCCCAAGGTCCTGGAGCAGAGGAGACATGGCTTAGAGCTCTACCTGCAGGTATTTGGACTCACATTCCCTCCAACTGTCAGGGCTGTTTGTCTCAGATATAAAGAAGTTAAATGGATTCAAACTCGACTCTAGGATGCTTCGTTTTGGTGCTTCGTACACACTGAAATTTGCTTTTGTTCTGTTAGACTATAATTATGGAAAACGAGGTCCTTCCAAAGATATTCCTGGATTTCCTGAACATCCGCCATTTTCCTTCAGTGCCAAAAACAGAAAGTTGTGGGTGAGTGTAAACTGCTGGTTTACTTTAGAATAAAAGACCAGTTTGTGGCATTTGCGCTTGTTCCCAGGGTCGTGGAGGGTTATGTGGCATAACTTTTATTTTTCTTCTTTAAGGTCGTTTGATACAGAATCACTGGAGTCGAGGTGAGTCGTTTTTCCCTCCCATAGGTCATGTTCTTAATCTGCACTTTAACCAGTTAAAACATAAGTAACTATTTGCTCTACACTTGAACTTCACTCAGATTGATTGGCACAGACCTCCTGATTTCTCCTTCTTCCTCTCTTTTAGTAAACTTTCACATCAGCCGGTCATGCTGTTTCTGAGAGACCCCTACCTGCTGCCAGCTGGACACGGTGTGTGCACATAACATCTTAAAAGGCTTTCCTTTCTTCTCCATTTAAAACAAAATGTACTCATTCTTTATTTGACCTATTTTTCTTTCTTCTTCACCTTTTCAGATGAATTTTCTAACGTTGTGATCGAAGGCGTGGTGCACGGAGTTTACTACCCAGATCTTCAGCCAAGGTAGAGCCTCCAAGCCGAATCTGAGGGGACGTCACTACAAACGGGATGCTTCTTTTTTTTTTTTCTGCACCATTTCAGGTGTGCTTCATGAAGAACATAACACGTTAGGACACACTGAGCCCTTCACATCTTCCAAAGCAAATAACAAGAATCCATTCTTTTATTTTTGTAAGAAAGGACGCCAGGACTCAGCACATTTTAAAGCATAAACACGTTTTCCACTAACAAACTCTCCACTGTAAAAATGAAGTGAAACTGTTTGACTGGTTACTAGGATGTGTTCAAGCACAGAGGCGCATTTTCCGAAAAAATAGAGCTCGATACATTGTAACTTAACTTTATTTTGTAAAAAACACAACCAGCAAAATTCACAGGGAGGATCAACTGGAATTAGAAATGTGAGGCTCATAAGAGCAACGGACCTGATTATATTCTTTTTTTGGTTTGTTTTAGTCACCCTACAGTGTATTCTGAATGACTCTTGCACTCTCATGAACTGAAAAAGGGTTAGTGTGCCAGACGCACAGGAGCATTTCTGGCATCTAAAGCACAGGGTTAGACTGAGCTTGATGGATCATGGCCTGCAAACAGGGAGGTGCCCTTCTCTATTTTATCTCCAGTGATGTGGTGTTTCTGTTTATTTCGAGCTGCCAAAAGGAGCCTGCTGTGGGAGTGCTGTGGGTGAATTCTTTTTTTTTAGGGACTGAAGAGGGTGTTTTTGCGTTTTGGTGGAGCCGACAGCGAGACGTTAGGGTGGAAATGACTGACTTTTTAAAGACGCTCTGGCTGTGATATTGACGTCTTTCACGAAGTCTGTGAGAAGTACTGTAGTGTTGATATTTGTGCTAGTGAGCTCGCTATGATGAAGTGACAAAGACTGAAATATGTGCCACAGCTGACTAGTAGATGCAGATGGGAACGGTGCAATTACTTTGGCTTCACTTGCGTTTTCCGTTCCCTCAGCAGATTTTCCCACATTAAAAAAAAAACAAAAAAAAACAGGGAATCTCAGCCTTTTGAAATTAAGGGTTTGCTCTGTCGTCATCTTAAACGCACACCACCGACTTAGATGATAAGAGAGCCTCCAGTTCTCAACCCAGCAGAGAAAAAAATAAGAAATGTGTGTAAAAGCTGTAGGTACACGTAGATTTCTCACTGTTTGTGCATGACTTTGCAGATCGTGTTCATTTGTTTTATGGGAACAATTTGTGACCCGTCTCTAACACTAACGCACTCGTATTAATGTTTAAATCACAAATATAATCGAGGGTCAGTTAAGTTGTGGTAACTGGAAGCATAGTTGGCGCCGCCGTGTAAAAGGGATGCAGAGTGTTTCATTTTACAGACAGATGGTGATTTAGCAGACTTACAGCCAGTAAAATAACAGTGCAATATGATATGAAACACAAAACTTTGTCTTTATCTTGCTGCCTGGAATTTATTTCATGTAAAACTTTAAAATCTAACACCCTTCGATGACTGGTAGCTTTTGATGAAACTTTGTCACTGGACACTCTTCGGACAGCAATTAATAACCTAATAATTTTTTTTTTTTTTAACGTGACTGGACCTCCACTACACATTTATAGCCAAACAATGAATAATGAAGAGATTGTGATTGTGTGTCTTAGCAAATCATTGCCTGGAAATCCATGTTGTAGATTTATATGTATTTATATTGTGTGCTGTGTGTCATTCTGTGCCATAATGCCAGCCTACAGTGAACACTGGACGTCTGCTGTAGCACTTTATGAAGGGTAATGTGTACAATACTGACACCAATAAAAGGAAAAAGAATTCTCTATTTTCCGCAAGCTTGTCGTCAGACTCATTTCAATATCAAAATTTATTTTCATCAATAGATCTCCATAAGAAAAAAGACAGAAAATACTTTTTTCCCTTGCATCGTACCATAACTGGTTAGAACGTTAAACTGACTGAAGTATCATGAATATTTGTAAACATAATTTATCTCAAATTGTTCTAATCTCGTTGGAGCTGGCAGATGAACAGAAAAGGATCCTGGTCACTGAGATCTGTCCCTTTGAAACATAAAACCCTTCCTCCTTCAGTCACATGCTTCCACCTGCTTCACTTCTGTCATTCAAAACAGCATTAGCATTTTTGCACACACACATATGCTCCTCTAGCAAATAATGCCTGCTGTCTTTTTAAGCGCACTTATTTTTAAGAACAACCCTTTTTTTTTTTTTTTAAACGGTCATTAACAAAAGCTCTAACCACGTAGTGACATAATCTGAAATGTTTCAGAAGTGAAAACGGAAAATAAAAGCGCTGTGATCTCCGGGCAGTGATGTCCCAGTGTAGTAACAGTCCAGTAGTAATAGCGCGGACACACACACTCACATTGATGGGAATGTGTGATTCAGCACCTACAGGCAATTCACCGAGTATTTTTTTTGGCCTCAGTGGCATTAAAGTTCTGCATGACCGACTTCATCTTTGAGCCGTTCGTCTTGACTGGCTTCTGCTTGAGGTTCCTTCATGTTGGCGTAGGCAACTTCCCTCGTCAGCTGCTCGAGCGGAGGCAGACCCACCGCCAGGTTTCTCATTGCAATGGCTGTCATCAAGATTCTGGAAGACAAATGTGCAGAGTTCGCGTGTTTGTTTAACTGGTTTTTCTACACTTTGTCTGCATCTGTGCGTTCTCAGAGAGCTCAGCACTCACCCTCTGCGTATTGTGTAATACTTCTTCACGGCAAAGCGCTGCAGTCGCTCCAGCATGCCGGCCTCCCTGCGTTTCTTAACTTCCTTCATCCGTCGCTGCCTCTTCAGGAACAGCCGCACAATCGGGTCAGTGGCGTTGACCTCCGAACTCTCGTCATCATCTGCAGCCATGAGAGGCTGCAGCTCGGGAGGAAGTGGCTCGGTTTCTGTGGGGTGAGACGGACTCAAGTAAAGCAGGTACACCAGGAGAGAGCTGAATGGGATTTTTAGTGACATGCAGATCAGCCATCGACAGCTGAATGGAAATAGATTGATTGTTTCATTAAAATGTAAAGTCACCTCGACTTTGTTATACACCACCAGGCTAAGCACACACCCCCACCCCACGAGTAGCATCATAAACTTTTATATATCTACTGTATTGTTTACAGTGTTGGCCTTCTTTACTGATTTTTTACTGCATTTTTTTTTTGTTTATGTATTGCTACATCCTTAATGAGCTAGAGAGGCCAGTTTGAGATAGTTTGGACACGAGAAGCTGTCAGGCACAAGGAACAGAGGAATGTGAAGTGAAGGAGGACATGCAGAGGAGGAGGCAGATGATCTGCTATAGCGACCTCTACAGGGAGCAGCTGAAAGAAAAAAAGAAGGCCTGCAGCACGTACAGACATCTGCGGTTGTAACTGGAGTAACAACTTTTGAAAGTATTCCAGCAGGAAGTTGTGCCTCGCCACAATGCAAAAACTACTCTGAAACGGCTCAGGGAGCTAAGGGAACAACTTTAACTTGTGCCTCCAAATTCCAAAGATTCAAACCCAATTGAGCATCCATGGAAAGAAAGGGGAGAACAAAAGCAAGCCACAACCTGAAGAATCCTCTGCCCTGTTTTGTGGGTAACCTGCACAGCACTGAGCACGTAGGTTTTCAGATCTTTTTCAGGAACCTTACCACTATTCTGTAACCCCTTAAAATAATCCACTAAAAGCTATGCAATGTGTTATTTTTGAAAGCATCTTCACCTGTTCCATTGCGAACACGCTCCTGGATTTCATACAGCTTGGTGAAGTTCTTCTGTAGTGCCGCCTCTGTGGTGTTTACATAGACGTACATGTAGCAAGAGGGGCCCTCGGACACTGTGTACACCTTATGATAAGCCCCGGCAGCTACCTACACAAAGCCACAGTAAGTTAAGTACTAAAACAAGATAAAGAGCAAAGCATGAACAGTGACAATGGTGAGCAGCTGTACCTTTATCTGCTCACCGGGCTGCAGAGTGTAGTTCTTCTTCTCCTCCACTATTTCTACATTCACCTGGCCCTGCAACACCTGGATGCTGGTGTTGCCCAAATCTTCACTCACAAAGTTTTCCAAGTGGAGACCTAAAAAGGGAAGATAACAATAAAACAACACACCATGCATGGCTTTTTCATCCAAAAGAAAAATTGTAAAAGTGAGGTTTGTAACCTGGGAAATCCGCAATAAAGACGATTTCAGTCTGATTGTCCAAACTTCCCTCGATCTCCTGGAACTTGGGCCTCCAAGGCGAGAGGTCCACCAGCAGAGGCATGAGCCATTTGTTTGGTTTGAAAGGTGACCATTCAGCACTCACAATGTCCACACGAGGATCAAAGATCCTTAGAAAAGCATCCAGAGCAGATTTAAACCTCACCCTTTTACAATTCTGAGACAAGGCTAAAAACAAAAAGCTCTCGTACCTTTGCTGGAAGCGTTCATTGATGGACACCCAGATGTCAAAGTAGATTTCAGGATCGGAGATGTTATAACGAGGCAGGTACTGATGGAGGCATGTAGCATACTGCTTCAGCATGTCTCCGTGGTCCTTCCAGCGACGGCTCTGTGTGAACACCTACAGCAGGCAGATTGTGAATTGGAAGAGCAAGACTTTAGGAAAGACTACAATCTAAAAAGGTCAAGGAAAAGCAGTTTTGTTTATTAAAGAAACATCCATATACAGATGGAGACACTGTCGGGTGAAATTAAAGGAATTCCAAACATCACAGATTACAGTTATAACTAATGCATATTAATAATAACAATATAGTCAAAGCACTTCTGTAAGCACTAATTTTTGTTTTGTTTTGGGTTTTTTTAGCTCAGATAGCAAACGTTATCGAGTCTGACAGTGTTTCCCCTGTAACTCACCCCTGGGTTCAGATATCCAGTTTCACCCGTTTTCCTGTCTTTGTAGGTGATTTTAACGTGCTGATGGCTGCGAGAGTGAACCATCATGTCCCATGAATATCCGTACAGGCCATTAGTCCAGTTGTTATAACCCTTGACAAAAAAAAAGAAGTTTAAGTAAAGTCATAAATCACATCACCATTTTCACACTTTCAATTCACCACTGAGTGTAGTGGGGACTTGTTGATGAGTAAGCTTTCAGCTCTCTGTTGACAACAGACGTCAGAGCTGCTCTTTGCTGTTGACTCTGATTGAGCAACCATTGGTCTCAGCAGATAACTCAACGAGGGCTTCATGGATGAATGTGTTATCTGTACAAGCATTTCAAAACAAAGATCTTAGTACCTGTGTGATGAAGTGAGAGTAGGGCAAGAAGAACTGTTCCATTAAGTAAAGAACAGTAAAAATGGCTCCCAGCTTGTGTTTTAGTCTCAATTTGGATGATTTGGCAGCAGCTGGGGTCTGTCTTTGCTGAGTGCCACTGCCTTGGATTTCTTCGTAAACACAGGAAGGGCTGGGCTGGGACCCCGGTGAAGTGAGGGGCAGGACTGGCCTGAGGAATGATGGGAAATGGGCAAAAAAATTTCTTGGCCAGTCAGGGTAGCAGAAGAGAGGACTGGTGGCCAGCATTGCGTAGGGAAACATCCCTGTGGAGGATTAAGACGAAGGTAAAATGACAGCACAGAATTAAAAGTATTCCTTTAAAAAAAGAATAACTCACCAATGCTGAAGAGCTGCGAGTTCATACAGTGGAAGTAGCTGACAAAGAAAAATGCATAAGGCCGAGTAACGTCAAAAAACAGCAGATAGCCAGCGGTCAGATCCAAAATGAGACCGCCTCCGTGCACCACCAACAGGCTTACTAACTCCACAGGAAGAATCAGTCTGATAAAGGAGGGGAAGGCATGATCAGAAGCAAATTACTGGGATAATCACAGTTAAAGGCTTCAAAAAATACCTACTTGAAGGGGTCAAACAGCCAATGGTGAGCCAGGTATGACATTGAGTATCCCTCCACCCAATCAGCATCCAACTTCTTCACTCCAGCAATGAAGTATACTATAAATATCTTTGAGGAACAGCAGAGATGTCATTAGGTGACTGATGAATCCATAAGCTGAAAAACGCGTATCATATGAATGGTAAATGGTAAATGGTCTGTATTTGTATAGCGCTTTTCTAGTCCCTAAGGACCCCAAAGCGCTTTACACAACCTGTCATCCACCCATTCACACACACATTCACACACAGGTGATGGCAAGCTACATTGTAGCCACAGCCACCCTGGGGCACACTGACAGAGGCGAGGCTGCCGGACACTGGCGCCACCGGGCCCTCTGACCACCACCAGGCGGCAACGGGTGAAGTGTCTTGCCCAAGGACACAACAACCGAGACTGTCCAAGCCGGGGCTCGAACCGGCAACCTTCCGATTACAAGGCGAACTCCCAACTCTTGAGCCACGATCGCCCCATGAATGAGCTAAATAAACAAACCTGAGCTCGCAGCAGTGTGTAATTCCATAGAGGCACATGAGCATTTCTTATAGAGGGTCTCCGCAGTCCATCGATGGACCTACAAAAACACACACACGGACATCAATGAAAGAAACAAACATACACTCAAGTAGATTACTAAACATCACCGTACCAGTATCTGTTGCCATCCATGAGTGTGAGCTGAAATCCAATGAGGCCGTAGAGGTAGGAGTGATTGTTCCAGGCGGTTTTGTCCAGGAAGAAGATGTACCAGTACGTGGAGAGGAACATGAGGCAGGAGAGGCGGTAGAAGCAGCCGAGCATGATGCCCGAAGCACCTTAAGTCAAAAACAACAACCACAAAAATAAACAGATTCTTATCGTTAATGAGTCTGTTTTTACACATGAAGAGTATCTCCTAACTATCCTGACTCTATGGAAGCTTGTTTCCACCACTGAAAACAAAAACACTTTTCATATCAGGTTATTTACTCAAAGTCTGAGTCAGTAAGTCAAGATTTCTGAGATAATAAGCTAAAATGTTGACTCATGGATGGCAAAACACTTTATTTTTCCAGTGGTGGAAACAAACTTTAAAACAACTCAGCTTGTGAAGACTTTTTTTTTAAAAGGGAACTTTTGAATTCACAGTGAAGCCATTGCAATTAACTTTGTTGTAAAGCGACATTTTAAATGGAAATGATTAGTTTAACTAGTCATCAAGGCTATAAAGATGCTAGTGTTGCATTATGGGAAATGTAGGGCCCAGCTTCTTTTTTTTAAACGGTAACTTTTGGCTTTTTACCAGACTGACCCACCGCTCAGTGACATCACAAGCAAACAGTGGATCGGACTGAATAACCGAAGGACACTGCAAGAGGCAACTTGTTGATGTCACAGTGTCGTGACTTTATCAAGACACTAATCATTAATAAAACAGTCGTAAGCACAAAAGTGAATTAATGAAAAGTAATTTTATAAAAGTAAAAAGTTGTCAACACCACATGCATACCCCGCTTTATCTTTCTTTGACTCTAATGGGATCACTCATCACTAAAAGAAAATATTATGTTGTATTTAGTAACTTAGTTACTTAAACTTACTTCTAAGTTATTAAATGGTTAAAAGCAGCAATGGCTGATGTTTTCTGATTTTCAGGATCTCATAACAGCAAAAACCCAAAAAATGCTCAACTCTGAGTGAGTGGTCAGGGTGCATGCTACGTATGTGCAAATCTGGCCTCTAGTTTCATTCCTTTACTGTCTCTCTCTCTCTGCAGCTTGTATCCAAACTCCTGGGTCCAAAAGAAACAGCCAACATTGAGCGACTACTCTGGGGGGGAAAGAGGTCCAATTTTATAGAAATCTATGCAAAATTGCTCTTCCGCTCATTTAATCTAATAACTAGTAAACACTTTTAAACTTGTTGGTTATAGTGAAAACCATGTATAACTTTAATAAGGCTGATGTTTCCCAACTTTGTATCTGCTGTCTGTTTGCTTTCTTGCTCAATCTTTAGTGAGCTCTACCTTTTCATTGATTTAAAACTTGCAAGAGTCGGCTGGCTTGGGGAGTAAAAATGTAAGTGGAAAAATGCAGGCATGTGTTTCCCACAGAGAGCACTTCCTATTAAAAAAACAGAGAGAGAGAGAGAGAGAGACTGCATCCACTCAGACTCAAAAACAGGTGTTCTCTCAAGTCGGGAATAAACCTGGAAACACTGAGCCTGACCCACCGAGGAACATCACCACGTACACCAGGTACATCCAGTCCAGCGGCAAGGGCTGTAAGAAGTTGAAGAGAGGAAAGCGACACACGGGGGCCCCATCCAGGTACTTGTAGTCCAGGTTACTGAGGCCACGTTCCTGTGTGATGTCTATGACCATCAGCAAACCTGCACAAAGTATCAAAAGCATCACAGCAGGTCTGAGACAGTCAGAATACCCAGCAGGCAGACTGTACAGGTGTGATTAGTTTACCAAACAAGCAGCGGAAGATGCCCAGAGATGCAGGATCCGTGGGGCGGTTCAGGAGAGCCACAAAGCTGTGCCAGGAAGTCAGGTCCTCCTTCTTGAAGCCAAATATTTGCTCCATCTTGCTTCTGGTGGGCGTTTGTTCACGTTTGGGAGCTTTGTGCTGGTCCTTTGCAGTTTGATCATCTCCCTCACGGCGCACAAAAGCGCCTGCAGGGCACAAATTGGTTTTTATGTTTTTATGTACTAAACACAAAATGAATTAACTCACTCACGCAGAGTCCCTGTGTGAGTTACAAACCTTCCAGCTCTCATTTAAACACTGCACACGACTCAGGCTTAGACGTTGTTTGCTACATGTTGGTCTAACTGGTTATTACGTTATTACATAAACAACAACCCCGCACGATATGCCACTGCCACAATAACCTCACCTGCCGTAGCGTCTCTCGCCTCCATGTTAGAAAAATGCCGGGTTCTGGTTCGGGACAGGGGGGAGAAGGGTCTCTCTGCTCTCCCTGACCCAGATGCGGGAGTTCTGTGCGGTCACGGACAAAGTTTACGTGTCACAGCTCCACACACAGTAGTGTGTCAGGCGGGCAGGAGGAGCAGGAGGAGAGGAGGAGGGAGGATGGGACAGGAGCGATTGGAATGTTGTGAAAGAGGTGCTTTTCGTCTATTGGCTGATTCCCACTCTGGCCCCACCCACCAGAGGGCGTTTCTTAGACGTCACATCCTGGTTGAGACTCAAGAATTTCGTCGCCCTTGAATTAGGTCAAATCTTGCTGTAGTACGTGACCGAGCTGAGCTACCTGAAAATGAGAAAACTCGGCGGTTACGTGTGTTAATGAAGTTACAAATTATAACATTTTCATGTTCTAATCTTGGCAAGGTACTTAATTAGTTACTTAATTTTAAATGTTAATGGAAGAGGGGGACAGTTCAATATGGTCTAATGTTATTTATATAGTATGTTATAATTTTTATAAAGTGTCAAACAAGAGTCTACTCACCGGTTTCTCCATATAATGTAATCATCCAATCACATTGCAGCAACTAAATGTATTTATCCAGGCAGACATGGTCAAGACCTGCTGAAGTTAAAATTGAGCATAAGAATGGGGACGAAAGGTGATTCAAGTTTCAGAGACTGCTAAATTACTGGGCTTTTCCCACACAACTCTACGGTTTACAGAGGATGGTCTGAAAATGAGAAAATATTCCACGAGCTGCAGTTCACTGGGTAAAAATGGGTAAGAATGAGGCTGAAGCTCATTCTTAGCTGAAGCTAAAATTCAAATGGGCTTGTCAAAAATGAACAAGAGTGGATTGGGAAGACATTGCTTGGTCAGATTACTCAAAAATATGTGTGCATGTGGATATTTTCATTTTGGGATGTGGCACCAATCCACATCCCAGAGTCTGGACTTGGGCCACTTCTCCAGCGATGTGGGCATTGTGGTGAAGCGAAAGCTGAACATGAAAGCAAAACCATCTATTTACTCTTCAGCAGAGTAAATAGATGTCTGTCCCCTGTGATGGACAGACAGACAGATGGACTGACTTTGGGTTGTGGTGGAACAAGAAATTCTCATCATGGATGTGCAGTCAACATTTCTGCACCAACTGTTTGATGCTATCATACCGATATAGACTAAATTATCTTGGGAATGTTTCCAGCACCTTATTGAATCTGTGCCGTGAAGCATTAAGACAGTTCTTAAAGCAAAAGGGGGTCCAGCCATTGACTGAAGAGGCCCGTGGCTTTATATTGTAGAGCTAAGTAGAAAGAGGGGCCCACAGGCAAGCAGCTGGTGATGGTGGGGAGAAGGAAGATATCTCTGGCAGACCCAAGCTTGGGGAGGGAGAGGCATCTCATCAAAGTGGAAAGCTAATACAAGGGAAGACACCCCTGTAATTGTGCTTGCATTTTGTGCACTGGATCGCTTTAAATTCAAGTTCATCTATTTAAATTAGGAAGGCCGTTCATCATAATCAATTCCATAAAACCTTAGACAAAGTTTTTATTTAAAAGTACTGTTAAGATATACCTGTGTATGTAAATTTATCTCAGTATATTTAACACGTAATTTAGAACATGTAAATTACACGTAATAACACATTGCACATCTTCCAGGAAACTGTACTCTGCTACACATAATAATAACTGCATTTGAAATTATTAAATCACAACGCGTCACTATTTCATTTACGTGTGTAATTCCGCCGTCTTACAGTAGATGGCGCCGTTGAGCTCAGCTGCTACATCAATGTGCTACATTGAACCGTTACCGTAAAACCGTTAATAGATACCACCGATAGACGAAGAAGAATAACAAAAGGTACCCTTGGAATTTCAGGAGGTTGTCCTGCCAGATAAAGTTAAAATAGGATGCATAAGCTTTCTGGTTAGAGCATATGTATCACCGCCCCTCACGTGCTATAAATGCCAAAGATATGGGCACATCACTGCAGTTTTCAAGGGGAAACAGAGGTGCCCCAAGTGTGGAGGTGAAAACAGATTTGGGGAATGTGGATGATGTACAGGATAAATCCAGTAATTGTGGGTGGCAGCACAGGGTAAGTTATGGGGGCTGTGAAGTCAGAAAGAAGGCCATGGAGGTCGAGCAAGTCAAAGCAGCTCACAACATAAGTTACGCAGAGGCTGTCAAGAGGGTACAGAAGGCAAAGGATGGAACAGGACCGGTTTAACCAATGTCGACAGCAGATTTAGTACAGACACATGGAACTCATACAGGACTGACAGTGGAGAAGATTATTTTGTTTATTGCCTATGTTATAAATTGCACAGATCAAGTGAAACACAAAACAGAGAAAATTAAAATAACTGAAAGGAGCAGAGAGGTTTTTTGGTATTAAAGAATATCTTGGGAACATATCCAATAAAAGACTTGAAGGGGAGGGGAAAGGAGGAGGACCAGGGGAGGGGACAATATGATTATCTTACAGGGGAACACCAGAAGTTTGATTGCAAATGGACAAGAGTTTAAAGGATTCATCAAAAAATGCAAAAAGAAACCAGAAATAATCTGTATTCAGGTTATGATAGTGTCCGCAGAGATAGAAAGGAGGGTAATGGAAGAGGATGTGCAACATTTGTGAAACAAGAGATCCAATATAGAGTTGTAGCTATAGGAACACAGTTATATTGTACTTGAAATCTGATCAAGAAATGGCAGCATCAGAGTGATCAATTTTTACAATCCGGCTAACAAACTGTTGTCAGTAGAGGAACTTGGCACATATTTAAAGGGAAACGTAATTTGGTGTGGGGACTTTAATGCACACAGATCATTATGGGGTAATTATAATGATCGGAATGGAGCAGTGATTGAGGAATTGATAGAGCTAAAAAAGTATGATGGAAGTGGTACAAGAGTTAATATTAGAACAGGTGCAGAATCAGCAATTATCTCACATAGTGTCAGACTCGTTGGCAGGTATTTGTTCATGGCAGTCTAAAAAAAGAGACAACTGTAGGCAGTGACCATTATCCTATGATGACTGAGATAGAGCTGAGTGTAGAGAACCAGGATATAGGTGTGTAGAAGTGGTGCTTCAGTAATGCTGATTGGGATACATTTAGAATCAGAATCAGAATCAGAAAGGGTTTTATTGCCAAATGTAGAGCAGGTTTACAACATTAGAAAATTGCTACGGTGCTTAGTGCAACACATCCTGTCAGACAACGCTTAAATAAACATAAAAATTAAAATTAAAAGTGCTAAGTAGATAGATATATACATGAATGCAGGTGGTGATCAGTGCGAAGATGGAATGATGCAGTGAACACAGTGTAGGGTCACGTGTTAGTGGTGCGAACAGTCATATGATTATTGACTAGTATTAGAATAGTTAGTGATCAGGAAATGCAAAAGATGGATATGAATGCTGGGGTGGATGATTTCAATTATTCTATTTGTAAGGCAGTTTAGACGCAGCAAACTGGGAAATAAAGAAGACAGAAGGTGTAAGGAAAAGAACGCCGTGCCGTGGTGGACAAAGGAGTGTGATAAAGTGATTAAGCATCAAAATAAAGCTTTTAAGATATTAAAGAGGAAACACAGTTTTCAGAATTTCATTGAATATAAAAGATTGCAAGCTGAGCTGAGAAGATCCATTCAAAATGCAAAGAGTGACTTCTGGAGGGGTTTTTGTAATTCAGTAGGGAGGGAGACAAAAATACAGAGTGGTTGGTCAATGATTAGAAGGATGAATGGTATAAAAAGGGAGTATGGATATCCAATATTGAGGGATGGAGAAGCAACAGCTGTAAAAGATGAGGAAAAGGCAAATCTGTTCGCAAAACGTTTGTTAAAATCCATCAGGCAATGTTAGTGAAGAAGGGCGAAGAGGAAGAGAAACATAGCGAATAGGGAATTACTGAAACAGGAAGAAGATACAGATGATTTATTAAATATTCCTTTTACAAAGACAGAATTGAATTGAGTGCTTCAGAAATCCAAATTATCAGCACCGTGAAAAAATCAGGTTTGCTATATCTTGATAAACTATCTCAGTGAGTCAGCTAAAGATCTTTTATTAGAATTATATAACAGAGTTTGGGAGGGTGGGAAACTGCTGCAAAGCTGGGAGGAGGCAATGGATGTGCCCATACGTAAACCAGGAAAGGATGATACAAATCCAGAAAGTTACAGACCTATAGCTTTAACATCTAATATCTGTAAAATAATGGAGTGAATGGTAAATGAAAGACTAATGTACTATATAGAAAGTAAAGGATACATATCTAAACATCAAAGTGGTTTCAGAAGAGGGAGGAATACAGTGGATCGAGTATTGTGTTTGGAACATGAAGTCAGGAAAGCACAAATAAACAGAGTGTAGTGGTGCTGTTTTTGACATAGAAAAAGCCTACAATATGATGTGGAGAGAAGGCCTTCTAGTTAAAGTCAGGAAATTGGGTATCAGTGGGAAGATGTTCAGATGGATAAAGAATTTTTTTTTTAAGGGGAAGACAGATGCAAGTGAGAATTGGAAGGATTTACTCGGAGAGGTATCCTGTAGAAAACGTTACACCTCAAGGGAGCATTGTGAGCCCTTTGTTATTTTCTTTAATGATAAATGTTGTGTTTAATGCCATAGAGGTTGGGATAGGGTTTTCGCTTTTTGCAGATGAAGAGAGGAAATAATGTAGAGTTTATTGTATTATTTATTGTATTGTATTGTAAAAAAAAAAAAATTGCAGGGAGCAACTGGAAAAGTTGAAGAGTGGTCATTTATGTGGGGTTTTAAATTTTCAGTTGATAAGACCAAGACCGTGTTTTTTTTACAAGGAAAAGAATTGGTGAGGACGTCAAGCTTAGGTTATATGGTCAAGAAAGAGTGAGTAAATTTAAGTTTCTTGGATTGTAGTTGGATGAAAGGGTAACATAGGCTGTACACATTCAGAAAATGGTGGATGAATGTAAATATAATGAGGTGTGTGTGTGTGGGGGGGGGGGGGGGGGGGGGATGGATTGGGGAGCGGATAGAAAGTCTTTGAGGGCCATATACACTGGATTGGTCAGATCGGTGTTAGATTATGGATGTGTAGCATATAATTCAGCAGCAGACACAACTCTTTTGAAGTTAGACTTCATTCAGTATCAGGCACTAAGACTCAGCACAGGTGCATTTAAAGCAACCCCAACAGCAACTTTACAGGTAGAGATGGGTGAGATGCCACTAGGAATCAGAAGAGAGCAGCTAACACTTAATTATTGGGCAAATCTGCAGGGCTGTGGACAGGATCACCCAACACAAGAGGTACTGAAACCTTGTTGGGAGAAAGAAAGGCAGGAAACAAAGAGCTTTGGGTGGATTGTGGGTAGAAGAGCAATAGAACTTAAACTGGATCAGTTCAACATCAGTCAAAGAGTGCCGTTACCAGCAACACCGCCATGGATACTTCCTGATTATTGGAAAAGAAGAAGGGGATAGGGCAGTTAATTTAAACTCCCATACAGCACAGTGTCGCCACTCAGAAAATAGAGCAGATATCCTAACAGAGGTTCAGCAAACACTTTACAGAATACACATGATGGGGCTTACAGTTGTGTTTTTATGGATTTCAGCTCATTACAAATTTCCCACGTGTGGGACTAATAAAGGTTACCTTTATCTTAACTTATCTTACTATGGAGTATAAGCAAATGAAATGGCAGATAGAGTTGCGAAGGAAGCCACAAAACATGGGGAATTTGACCTGGCTATTAGCTTCAGTCAGACAGAGATAAAGAGTATTGTAAGGCAAGAAATGAAGAAAAGATGGCAAAAACAGTGGGAGGAGGAAAGGAGGGGATGGTGGTTGTATAAAATTCAAAGGAGAGCAGGAGAAATGAGAACCACAGGAAGGAGTAGGAGAAAAATGAAACTAGATCTTATTGATTTACTGCAAAAGGACTCGAAGTAACAGTTATCGGGCCTTATTCCAGTTTTAAAAGAGAGTAAATTGCTTGGGAGGATTTGAATTTTTTGTTTATTTGTTTTTTGAGCGACGCCCCCGTCACACTCCACACCAGTTGGTGGCGGTAATGCACCATTCAGTTGTTTGCAAACCGCCAATAAAATTTAGAAGAAGAAGACGACGACGACGACGAAGAAGAAGAAGAACAAAAAAAACAGCCTCAGAAATTTTTAGTTACACATCATCTGCTATCTTTGACTTTACTTTCGCTATAATTTAGAAAAATGTAACTTGAAGCAGAGGCAGATGTGCTGTCTGGAGACCTGTACGGAGCAGCAGCCAGTCAGAATAAGCGCTGTTACTGTTTTTATACACGATTCTGGTTTGTGAATGTGGCAGCTAAGCTAGCTCTGAGGCTGGATCGCCTCTTATCTAGCTCGTCAACGTTTGCGCTGAGATAATCAGCCGGTGTTTACCGTCCACATTAACACGTCACACGTCTCCCTCTCAGCCTTCTCCCTGTCATAATCAGCAGGTGAGTCAGCCGAGTCGTTGTTTGGGTGATAAACAGACTCGCATCAGACTCTGTTGTGGACACTCTTCGCAAACTTCATTCAAGGCTTCGTTATGTAAAATATTTTGTGCCTGTATTTTAAAATATAAAACAACAAGGCCACGTTTTGGGCTTATTTAAAATTAAGTCGAGATGTGATAGTGGCTTACTGTTAACCAAGGAGTGTGCCACTTGCTTTTTTCTGGATATCTAACTAGTTACATGAGGGCAATGTTGGTGAAAGCTACAAAGGCACGTGTAGCACAAGGATAAGGGAAAGTGGTGTGGTGCATCAGTCTGTTGCTATCATAATAAATAATGATGTTCAAGCATGTGTATTCATTTCACTTCACAGTCAAAATCAAGTTATACAAGTTATGCAGGAAAGCGTTTCTTCCTTATCTGCCACAAAACCTGTTTTAGTTTCTACTTTTATTTAAGCTCCTTATTGAGTTACACTCATCTTTTCAAACTGTGATATTATTATTTATAATTTTATTTGTTGGGAATCTTTATTTTATTCACGTTTTTCTGTTTAATTGAGCTCCTAGTCTTCAGGAATAGTTCTCCAGGCTTCTTGAAGGACATTCAAAGCTCTTCTTTGGATGTTGGCTGCTTACTTCAGTGATGTTGATGTCTGGGCTCTGGGGGGGCTGATCCATGACTGTGTGATTTTCTACCCAGGTATGCTTTTACTGCATTGGCAGTGTGTTTCATTGTCATGCTGAAAAATGAAGCTGTTACCAGTCAGAAGCTTTTGAGATGGTATTGCACGGTGGATCAAAATCTGATGGTACTTTTCTGTGCTGGCATTTAATTTTCAGAAAAACAGAACTTAGAAAGACATTTGTAAAGCCTGGAGAACTATTGCTCAGGACCACTTTAACAATGCCGAGGTCGTCTGGCTCACTGAAAGCAAAGCATAAAGAAATGATGGCAGCTCAAGACTTTTGCACAGTACCATATCTGTGGATTTCTTTGACTGTTGAGCAAAACAGGCAGTTTGTCTGGATGCAACCTGTGGTGTCTTGAAATTTAATGTGCTTGCACGACAATTAAACATTTACTTAATGCAGTAGCTAAAGTACCACTCCAAAAGTATTGATTCTGATGAACTGTGAAACTACAGTATACATAACTGACTTGATATTTTTGATTGCTTTATGTCTCTTTGAAAGCACAGAAATGGGAATTCTGGGCAGCAGGTTTCAGCTGTCCTCTCAGGGACCAGAAGAGGCCACAGAGGGCACAAGTACCAACCGCAAACATAACTGCGAGTGTAAGAAGAGGAAACGAAATGCTCAGTGTGACTGTGACAGTGATCAAGAGGAGGATGATGGCATACTCGATACACCTCGCAGGCAAGTCCAGCCAGTTCAGAATCAGATATCTTTAAGTTGTCTGTGTTTTGTCTTACTCTCGTTTTTTTCTGTTGTCTGGTTTTGTTTTTATGTTTTCCTCGAGCAGGAAGAAATTAAAAAGCACATCAAAGTACATTTATCAGACCTTGTTTCTGAATGGGGAAAACAGTGACATTCGTATCTGCGCTCTGGGACAGGAGTGGAACCTCCACAAAGTGTACCTCTGCCAGGTAAAACAAACACACACGCCGAGGCATCTTCAAAGCAGCCAGTGTTACATTCTCTTGTATGAGTTATCATATTCCTGCACTTTACAGTCGGGGTATTTCTCCAGCATGTTCAGCGGATCCTGGAAGGAGTCCAGCATGATGGAAATCAACCTGGAGATCCCAGATCAGAACATTGATACTGAAGGTGAGAGTCACAGAAAACGGATGCTAACTGGCCTCCTTTGTACTTGTACTCATTGGCTGATGGCTTTGTACATCCTTGTGTAGCTCTACAAGTTGTGTTTGGGTCCCTGTACCGTGATGATGTTCTGATCAAACCCAGCAGAGTCGTCAGTATTCTTGCCGCTGCTTGTATGCTACAGCTGGTAAGTACGTGTAAAAACAAGTCACTGAAAGGTGAGACAGATATCTGTATTTTGAATGATACCAAATCTTAATAAGTTTTATGGTCTGTGTTCACAGGATGATTTGATCCAGCAGTGTGGCGAAACCATGAAGGAAAACATCAGTGCAAAGACTGTGTGTGGCTACTATGCGTGTGCTAGCATCTATGGCCTGGATTCAGTCATTAAAAAGTGAGAATGTTGACATGATTGGGTTGTTTATGCCACATAAGAAAGTATGTACATGTTTGGAAATGCTTACATATATATCTGTGTATTTGTGTGTCTCTTTCTGCAGATGTCTCGAGTGGCTTCTAAACAACCTGATGACCCACCAAAATATCGACCTGATGAAAGAACTTGGGTGTGTTTGACTGTCAGAGTAGCTTCTCTGTTCATGAAATAACAGAGTTAGATTTTAGAGTTAGATTTGTTTATGGAAACTATATTCAGAGTATTTAATGAATACTTGTAAATTTACCTTCATACTATACAAATTGTCCCCGTTTCAGACTCTGATTACTTAAATATAAATTACTTAATCTAAGTACCAGGTTTTACATTCTTTTTTTTCTGGCATTTTTTAGCCCTCATTACCAAGAACAGGTGATATCCACATGAAAAACACATTTAAGCTTTGTTTGAAAACTGGAAACCCATCAATTTCACACCAGCTCTAAGGCCGCTTTTATGGTCACCGTGCACCTCGTCACAGGTGGCGCATGCCTGAAATGATGTTGCATCTGCTGGCGCTTGCCAGCCAGGCATCTCTTGATTTTTGTAATTGGACGTGTTTTTACTGCCATTTTAATTATATTTCGGGACAGAACTTTAAAGTCACAGACAAAAGAGATTATAAAGACGGAGATTTGCAACAATTTGAAAACATGAGACTATATGGGGGGGGGGACGACCCACTTGACAATGTCTTGGCTTCCGGTTTCGACTTCTTCTCTTCCTACATCAGCGCTGATGTGGCAGTATTGTCTGAGTGACGACACCTATCATTCAGGAGAACTGGCCTGCTCCAATGAATACCTGCACCTTAATGGCGAGCATAAAGAAAAGTGACTTTGATGTTGATGTTGCAGTGGTGTGTTAAGTGACCAGTATAGAGGGTATACTAGCAATTTAAATGTCGCAGTCTAAAGTCAAAAGCTAGTTTTGTCCAAGCTGATCTTAGTCTATTATCAACTTGAAGCGTCAGTATTTGCAATACATAAACTTGTCGCTATCTGTTTACAGGGTGGAGGTCATGGAGCAACTCATCCAGTCCTCTGACTTGTTTGTCATGCAGGTGGAGATGGATGTTTACACTGCTCTGAAAAAGGTAGAAAAAGCACAGTCGTAGACATTTTTCCTGTCACAGTCACTGCACTCTGATGCATATTTTAAGCGTTCCTGCCTCTTTCTGCAGTGGATGTTTCTGCAGCTCAATCCGCTGTGGGACGGCCCCATCAAGCAGCTTCTGGCTGATGCCGACGCCTGGCTTTGCAAGCGCAGGACAGGTACTGTAATGCACATTGGGTGAAATCACCAAGGTTATTATTGCTAAAATTAAATTACAAACCAAAAGAAACATTTTAGTTATTTAAGTATTTGCCCACTTGATGAGGCTTGTTTGTTGAGGCCACTGTCACAAAGTGTTTTCACAGTAATGCTAATTTTTAGCTTTTTATATCTTGCTCCTATAAATAAACCCTATATCATAATAAAAGGCTAAAATGAACAATTAAACGAATGGAAATTAAAGCTAGTTAGATTAGCTGTGTTAATCACAGTCTGTCTTTCTAATTAACCTTTATCAACAGACCTTTGTGAGAAGGAACCCTTCTTGAACACAGATGAGGGCGTTCCTTTTCGGTCAGTGTTCAACTTTGTGCGCCTGCAGTACATCATCAATGACCTCGCGTCTGCACGCATCTTGGAGAGGGACAACATTTTGCCTCTTGGTAATTTATGGCTCCGGCTGATGCCATTTCGTCATAAAAGTGCATCTTTTTTTTCGTGTGTGGTTATTTTAACATCTGTTTCTTGTGTTTATGTACTTTATGTTCCAGACTGGTTGACGTCCGTGTATAAAAACCAGTGGTTCGCCATGCTCCGGACAGAGTTTGAGAATGATAACGGGTAAGAACCTGAAACTTCAAACGAGTTAGTAGATTGAATTTGGACTGATTTAGTGGTGCTTTATGCTGCACATGGATCACATGCATTGCTTTTAATGCTGTTGTGATGACAAACACTTCTGTTTATTAGTCCTCAGGAGCCCAACAAAGACGAGTTTGAGCAGAGCAGCATGAGGTGTGGCAGGAAGCTCATTAAAGATGGAGATGTGAGTTTGTTTCCATACAATTATTGTTTATGGATTCATTTCTCCAAAGGGAAAACACTGTGATTTTCCCCTTTTCTCAGTACTGCTGGAGGTGGACGGGCTTTAACTTTGGTTTCGACCTGCTGGTGACCTACACAAATCGCTTCATCGTCTTCAAGAGGAATACTCTGAGTCAGCCATGTGGGGGCGCTGTCAGTCTACAAGCACGAAGACACTTGGCATACAGGTCAGTGGTGCAGGCAACCAGACTGTATAATCCCGCTTTAATTGTAGGATCTTTACCTTAAAAAATGCCTCAAGGTGACAGTTGTTGTGATTTGGTGCTATATAAATAAAATTTCATTGAATAGAAAAAAATTTAAATAGAGAAACTAAAATCATTATATTGAGATAAATGTGCAAACACATTCTTGAGCTAAGAAATATTTGCTCATGAAGCATTTGCTAAAGTTGATTTATATACAGAGTGAAGTTCAGCATTTAAAATGATTAGTTGCTATACTTCTCAGTTGGCTATAGTTATTTTATTAGGACACAGTGATGAAGTTGTGGGCCAGCACTGACTGTGAACATGTGACTGATCAACACTGATCACTGTAATTGGTAGGTGTTATCATATTTGGCAATAGGCTGGCATTTACCCTTTTGACTGTTTAATTTTATACAGTAATGTAAAAAGGAAAGTAAACCTAAAATCTGTTGAGAGCTGATGTAAAGAGAGACAAGAGATAACTCTTTATTGTCATTGTACAGTCATACCTGGTACAATAGTACAACGAAACTGTCCCACGTCGGCACCAAGCACAACACAATACAAACGAGACAACACAGTAACTTAACGTAATAAATAAAAAGAATGAGTGTATGTGTGTTTTTAAAGGGAGTGTCATGAGTTTGCGTTCTAGAATTTGTTAATAGTCTGGACTTCAGCATTTTTTAAAGTTTATAGACGGACAAAGAGATGATTTGTCCATGCCGGTAAACGGGGCATTGCAGTAATCACAATATGAATAAACACGATGACACAAGTGCATGAATGATCATTTCCAGCTTAGCTGAGGGGACTGTATGTCGCAATTTATCAAATTGTTCCTTAAATTAATGAAACGGGGACAAAGATTTTACTTGCAGGTCGAAGCCCAGAAAATAATCAAATATTACACCAACATTTCAAATGCTGGACTTAAAAGTTGAACAAAAATAAGGAAGAGCCCAGCTGATTTTAGGATATAGTTCAAAAGTAGCTTTAATCATGATCTCAGTCATAGGACGATCCGGAGCACAGCAGCAAATTTACAACGGAGCAGAATCGATGTGTCGCAATAGTCCAGACAAAGTCCAGACCTCAACCTGAAGAAATGAAAGCTGTGTAGAAATAAATGTCTGCACACCTCAATGAACTGAAGCAAAGTTACAACGACGAGTGGGTCAAAATTTCTCCACAACCATGTGAGACACTAATAAAGTCACACAGAAAAGGATTACTTGGTTATTGCTGCTAAAGTTGCTTCTACCAACTACTTTGCTTTTCACGTGACTTTGTCTGCATTTGTTGTGTTGTGTTAACCTACTTTAAACTTGGTAATGACTGGATCATTTTTATTATAGGGTGTATACTCTACTCTTTGACATGAATGTCTCATGTCTACTTCTATGCATGTTTTTGTTATATATAATTTAACATATTATACCTAAATTGTGTATGTATACAAATTTACAATAGAAACTGATGTATAGTTTATAGTGTTCAGCTGATAATGTATTGACCCTGTGACAGCTACAGGTTACCTTTGTTTCCATCAATGTTTAGGCTTAGCTGTGTGCTAGTGGTGCCCTCATGTTTAAATTAGAGGCATGTGAATGCTGTTAAACTTCATGTCACCTCTTTGCAACAAATTGAACTAACCTGGTGACAAGCTGTTGAAATGTTTGAAAGCTTTACCTATCTTCAAACATCTTTGTCTCCAGGTTACGTCTTGCCTCCTTTGACAGTCGTGGAAAGCTGGTCTGCAGTCGCTCAACAGGTTACCAGCTGCTCACTTTAGAGAAAGACCAGGTCAGTGAATACTCACTAGTCACCATTTCTAAAAGGAAATTGTAAACTTGGTAACATGCTTCAATTCCTTCAATCCTACAGGAGTATGTGGTGATGAATCTGGACAGCCGGTTGTTATCATTCCCCCTCTACGTGTGCTGTAACTTCCTGTATACATCACCTCAGTCAGATCACCGTCCAGACTCCTCAGACAAAGACAGGTCTGCTCACAGTGTGTCTTGATACCTGCTCACCAGCGATTAGCTGCTGCCATTCTTCTGTTACCGCAGAGACACTTGACACAAGCTTGTATGTACAATCTATGGCCTCATTTAACACATTTTGACACTGGACATACCGTCTGCATGCTCTCTAAACTCAGCGAGATGTTCTTGGGGAAAAAACGTTTTGTATATATGTCTACATGGGGTTTACAGTATAATGAAGCCCTATGCTAGTGGTCAAGAGGGATCGGACCACCTTTTGCTCTCAGAGAAGCTTCTCTCCACCTTGTACCTCTGCTGTTAACCATCTGCACTGGGATGCTGGACCATTCTTAAAGATGGGAAACCTCCAGGTGTTTGGTCATTAAGCAGACTTTGTAGGGCTTGACTTTACACTTTGTTTTTTCACTGTGTACAGGACATTGTCATCGGGAGCACAAACAAACACAGTGAAACTGAGTAGTTCCATCACATTTCAGAGCTTCTTACAATTTCCTAAGAGGAAACACACATCTGTTCTTAGAAGGAGAAATTGTGCATTAAGTAAGGACAAGAGTAAACTCACCTTTGCGTTGCTGCTGCATAAGAAGCCACACACCTGCTCAGTGCAATGTACGGCTGCTGGTCATAACAGTAGACAAAAAGATGAAGCGACAAATGCAGAGGCACAAAAAGAGCACGATTTTATCAGCCTGTAGCTTCCAAGGGTCACTCCGAGTTGGTCATTTCCACCACCTTGTATAAAATTCATAATCCACGATGTCCACCAGCATCACAAGTTTAAGACTCAGTAATCCTCCCCAGTTAAAGCTGAGGTTGCAGTAAATACTTGTGCTATCTGGTGCTCTCAGCATAATCTTATTTTTTTGGCTCACAAAATAAAAAAAATTCCAGATTTCCTTTCTACAGTATTTATCAGCTACACTCCCCACTGTGTGTTTGCTGGTATTAAGACAGTCACCTGCTCACTCTTCTTTTACAGTGCAGCTGCTTCTTGTTTGGCACTCTACCATCTATACTCTAAGTACCATTTAAGTTCTGTTTTTGAATACTTATCATATTAATTTGGGAAATATTTGTTTGGCGGTTTTCTTAATCTGTTGTTACCTCATGTCGTTTTGATATCTAATGGAGGTGAAAGCTTTTATTTGGCCATTATTTATTATTTTGTACTTCATTTTTATTCGTATCGATGTACTTTTGAAAACAATTTCTCCACTGCCAATAAAATTGCCCTCTGACACGGGCTGTGGTGCTATCACATAATCTCTGCATCTAGTGAAGGTCTTTATTGCAGCTGCAAGGTTATGTTTTAACTACAGATGATAGATAGTTAGGCATGTTATCAGTTTAATATGGCCAATTCATTAACGTAAGAAACTTGAAGCCTGATCAGTTGCTGTTTGTTTCACTCTTTAGTCAAAAGGTTCAAAGGTCAGTGTGCTGTTGGCATATCTTTTGTTTTTGTTGGCTCATCTTCAGAGTCTGTTCTGGTCTCTGCAGTAATAAATGAATTTAAGGCTCAGAAGTTTAATGGCTAATAAGAGCCTGGCTCACCAAAGAGATTTTTATCTAATCTGGCTTCTCTTTTATCTCTCTGTTGTCAGCGTGCCTAATCTAGTGCTGAACACAGTCATTGTAATGGGGAAAAAAAATGAAATTCTCAGAGGCAGGCCACATAAGGAGAAATTACCCCCAACTTCTGCTAACTAATGGTCGGTTCTCAACCCTGTAGAAATATGGGCGGGTTCTCATGAGGTACCGAGGTAGAGCCAGCACCACATCACTGAAAGAAAGAGTTTAGAGAACACTCGTTTCCCAGCTGTACATTTATATGACGTAAGGACCAAAAGTAAGAGTCTTGTAAGTTGTGAGGTCACAAACACACAGTTACTCGTCGTCTCCTACCTGCTGACTACTTCTTGGGTTTGACTCGCTGTGCATTTTCCGGTCATTTGTACAAAAATGAGTTCATTTCCATTCTACCAGATAGGCTGCATAATTAGACGTGTGCAATTTAAACATATTAGATTTCAAGTAGTAAAATTATCTGTGTGGTTTACATCAGGTCTGCAGTGTGTTTATTGCTCCTTTTATATCATTTACTCAGGCTGAAAAGCTGACAGTGTTGCCTTTGTTGTACCACCACCATGTGTGTATATAAGAGTATACTCCACTGTTGTCATTAAAACATATGCAAAAGTGTTATTTGCTATCACTTTTTTCAGTGTTGCTGGGGTAATGCATCCAAAGAAGGTTTGGGTTCTGTTTATTCAGATATATAAATTCACAATTAAATGTGAAACGAGAAAAAAAAAATAAGGGATCATGATTTTAAGGAGTTTCATCGAGAATACAAAAAATCCTTCACGTGGATTACACAGGTTGGTTTTCTTTACATGTTGAAATGCAACACACAGATGGGCATTAAATACATTAACCGTGTTTAACAAATGCACACCTTAAGACTCCTTGTGCATTACTGGATTTCTTTCTCGCTGCAGGTAAAGTTGGATCTAACAGGCCAGAAACTTTCATTTCAAAGTTGAAATCTCTACACATCAGCATTAATAATCACAGTCTTTGAACTCTCCCTCTGCACCTCCAGCCCTTCACTCCTTAGATGAATAAACTCAATGCACCCGAGCTTTCCCCAGGATGGACTGCAGTCATTTATCCCGCCCCTCACTGCCGTATAGAGTCCAAGTTCTCTTTTAGTCGTCGGGTCATGCTGGGGATCAGGTTAACGTGGTCATCCACACAACTGCCCACGCAGCGGTCCATCAGCGATCGAACAGCTGGCTCCTTCGCGCCAGAGTCAAAGAGATCCTTTGCTTTATCGTTGCAGGTCATCGTACATCTAGTTAGACGGTCCTGAAGGTGGGCCAGGAAGGATTGGACTTTAGATTTTTCAAAATGTTATTCATTTATTTATTTTACAGATGTCTACTGCAAATCTAACCAGCTGTAGATGTACTTTTTAAATATTAGGTATATTCTTATCTAGTTCAATATTACTAGTGATGGGTCACATGATCCAAACATTACAACAACCAGAGTCATGAAGAACTTCAGCCACACTAAAAATGAAGAGTTGGCAACTGAGAGACTTAAAGGAGAGCAAAAAGTAATATTGGATTCAGGCGAGCCCTAAACCCACCGGACTTTAACAGCTTATCTGACTAGTGCTTTGAAAGGGTGTGCAAGTATAGCTTGAGAGACATGACATTTTAAACTGCTGTACTTTATTTTAAAATCAGTTACATTTACTTGTAATGATGCTTAAGTCTAAGCAAAGGGGTCAATTAAGGGTTCCAAACTGGAGATCCAACATGGTTTGCTTTATTTCCTATTACCTAAAGACCAATATCAAAAAGACTCAAATGAAAAGACAAACGGCACCACAGTTTCAGTTAGGAATATCAAAATAGTAAGCCATCTTCTTTACCACCAATGTAAAGGTGTAGTTTTTTTTTTGCCTAGACTCCAAAACCCACTAACCACAAGTCTATACATTATTTATGCTCAGTTAACAACCAAGTACCCTGTAACAGGCATTTGATTTGTAACACTTGGAGAATAAATAGGGAAACTGCAAAAATATAAAAAAACATGCCCACTTATTTTTGCCTAGGATATCATTTACTACATCTATTCTTTAAGTTAAATATTCACTTATATTAATTTTATGTTTATACCATATGTCAGAATATAGGTTACATGTTGGATCACATGCTTCCATCTCTCCTTATCCCTTGCATCCTCCCTTTCACAACTCTCTGGATGTCCTCCCTCATTACATCCATGTCCCTCCCCGCCTGCCAGCTCCATCTTTAACATCCTTGGTCCAGTAAGCCCACTATCCCGCCTTTGCACATGTCCAAGCCATCTCAGCCTTGCCTTTCTAACTTTTTCAATCTTAGTTATCTGGCACAGACAAAGTGATGACAGGTGTTTGCACGGTGATTTACCTGAAACTTCTCCAGCTCTGAAGTGACCAGGCCCTGAGCTTTGGCCAGGGGAGTGTGACACGTCTCGATGCACTGATGCACCTGAGCCATGCTGTCTGTGGAGCGATCGCAGCACTCTGCGCTGCACCTGAACATGCGCCCCTGCAGCGAGAACAAACAACCTGTTACCACCCGGACTCGAACCTGCATACACCACCGAGAACCCGCAGATACCCTACCTGCATTTTACGGATGTGGTCCTTCTCCAGGCTTTGGACCATGTCTTCGATCACATTCTGCACGCGTGCCTGATGAGCCTCTGCCATTTCTGCTCACTCTGGAGACACCTTCAAGGTCCGCTTAGATATTCACCACAAGTTTATTAAACCCAGACCGGACTCACCTGCCCGCGGGGTCCCCAACTTTCTTTACTTTACAATTTGGTAATAAGTAAGGTCACCTCCATTTCAAGCATGGTTCAAGAGGAGAAGTAATTGCGTCACTTCCGATTTTCTTCCGTACTTGAAAAAATACGTTTTGTTACTTCAGAATTAGGGAACGGGGTTGAAAAGTGTCAACACGTTTAAATAAACAAAACAATTCTTTTTAACTAACTCGTCTTTATCTATATTTATTTTGCCGTGATTAAGTAAATTACTACTTCCGCTGAGCTCCTTAAAAAGGACATTGAGCCCATTTCCTGTTCATATATCTTTCAAAATAAAACAAAATAAGTGTAGCGCAAGGACGCTAAAAAACAGAGAAAACTATATAGATAACAATTATGTTAGCTATTAGTCATTATTACAGACAAGATAAATCCTACAATAGGCAGCTTTAAAATGTTTCGAAATTTCTGCGCACACATTTCTCATTAATCGCTTTTACGAATTTCCTATGCTTTTATTGTGACATTCAAAGCAACCGTGCCCAGAAGTGTGTCTCAATAATTAGCGACGTTCAGGGTGGGCAGACGTGATTCAACTGTTAAACTAGCTTAGTTAGTTTTCTCGTGGGTTTTACAGGGGCCTCTGTGAATAGCTCAGTCTTGTATTTAAGCAGTCTGACAAAAGTTTAAGTGAGCTTTAAAACGAGGTTTTACACTTGCTTTGAAGCTTGACACCCTGAAGGCTATTTTTGGACCAACAGTAGTTCCCCACCATTGACTTCTGAAATTGTAAGTCCTCGAAAGCGCCCTATACCCCTTAGTAATTTGTCTTTTAGGTTTAAAACGTTAAGTCGGGTGAGTGTGTTAATGCTAGTTTCACTTGTGTAAAAAGCTGTGCCATTATTTCCTTCGCTGTTCTATTTTTGAGGCCCTGAATGCAACCTTTGACCAAGGCTGATAGGCACTTTAAGTATCTCACGTTTTCGCCCTCCTTTTGCAGATGCTTCTTAGTGCAGAGCTGTAGATACCCACAATGAGACTACAAACCCTGTCACTGAGAGCGCTGCTATTCCTGGGGCTTTGGCACACAGGAAGGAGAAGTCTAGCCTCAGCCCCAGAGCTGCAGGAACAGCCTAAGAAGATAGGTAAGGCAAAAATAAATAAAAATAAAACATGGACTCGTGCTGTCTGTCACTCTTCAGCTTCTTTAGAGGACAGAGAAGTACTTTCATTCTGTCAGCCCTCTTAAACTTATCTTTGTGGCAGGTTTGTTGGTTGTTTCATCATCAGTTAGTTCCACGACTAACTGAACAATAATTTTGCCCCTGTATACCAGCACAATGTTTCGTTTTTGTTTTTTTGGTTTTTTTTATCAAACAGTCAGGATATGATCTTTGATTTAAGGGGCTTAACAAACATATTTCATCTGCTGTTCACAAACAACAGCCAGCTTAATGCATAGTCCCCCACTTCCAATTTCTCTAAAGAAACTGGACAAACTAACTTGGGTTTTAAATAATGAGGATTGCTTTTAACAGGCTAAACCACCAAAGAAAACCAGTGCACTCTGTTTTCGAATAAAATTTTAAAAAGTAAATCTAATCTAAATCTAAAGTAAATTTAATTTCATGGCATGGTCATGTTTCACTCCCTGATGAGTGATGATGATATGTGCGAAAATCTGTTAATATTTTCAGGCTGAAAATGACCTTTTCATGAAAATAAAGGGTATTTGTGCTTTTGTTCAGAGTTGTTGAATGGAGAGTCGTGTCATTGGTGGATCAGAACGACTTGAGAGTTCCCAGAAGTTCATAGCAGGATGTGAATGTGTTAATAAAAAGCTATAATAAAACTGCCTTTTTCTCTGTAATTACTAATCAAAAAATGCATTGATCTACAATACACTGTATGCCACAGTGAGGTTATATTTATTTATAAGTCAAATATTCAAGGATTAGATTTAACTACAAGGCTCCTCCATATACAGGGAGTGCAGAATTATTAGGCAAGTTGTATTTTTGAGGAATAATTTTATTATTGAACAACAACAACCATGTTCTCAATGAACCCAAAAAACTCATTAATATCAAAGCTGAATGTTTTTGGAAGTAGTTTTTAGTTTGTTTTAGTTTTAGCTATTTTAGGGGGATATCTGTGTGTGCAGGGGACTATTACTGTGCATAATTATTAGGCAACTTAACAAAAAACAAATATATACCCATTTCAATTATTTATTTTTACCAGTGAAACCAATATAACATCTCCACATTCACAAATACACATTTCTGACATTCAAAAACAAAACAAAAACAAATCAGCGACCAATATAGCCACCTTTCTTTGCAAGGACACTCAAAATCCTGCCATCCATGGATTCTGTCAGTGTTTTGATCTGTTCACCGTCAACATTGCGTGCAGCAGCAACCACAGCCTCCCAGACACTGTTCAGAGTAGGGCTGGGCCATATTATACCGTTCACGGTAATACCGGTATAATGTTAGGCAACGATAGGAAAATGAAATATCGCGATAGAATGGGAGTAAAACGCGCGTGCGCAGTGCCTTTCTTTTCATACGCACATGGCCGATTGTTGAGTGAAACAGATGAACCAGAATTGGTTTGTAAAAATGGTGCAACTTCCGTGATGTGGAACTGGTTTGGTGTTTGTCCGTCAGATACACGACAAAGCACATTTTTTTGCAGAACATGCAAGCGGCCGTTGTTATTGTCGTATTTGTCGGACTAAGATGCTCTTAAATCTGGGAGTAATCTGGGTCCTAAACTCCATATGCTTCAGGTCAAACAACACTGCAGCATCACTTAGAGTTAAGAACTGTCTAAATTCTTTCATCTTTAATAAAACGATCAGCATTGCTGCTTTACCAGGTGTAACTATGAAGTTTAACTTCCAGGCATCCATGAAAACAAAAGTTATTACATTTAACGGGTTAGAAGCTAGCAGGAAGCTAGCGGAAGTTAGCTCGCTAGTTTCGCTAGTTACCTAAGCATGATATTGCATGTTCTGACTGAGAGATTTCTGAAAAAAATCAAACGTACAGCTCTGCTATCACTTCCAACATAAATGAAGACGGGAAACTAAACAGCAGTGACGTTTGTAGGGTTACTGAAGTTGGGCTAGCTGATATATAATGATGTGCTACGTGATCGCTAGCGACACAGCTATGTTAGCATAACATAAACAGTGAAGCTGGAGGACGAACACTAACACTTTTCCACTTATAAAAGTTAACGTGAAGGTTCTTCATGGTTAGAGACAAATGCAATCGCATGGCAGGATGCTGTAAACGGACCAAACTTCAGTCAGGAGAACAACTGAGATAATCCATCCACAATACGAGGTTAGTCATTAATATACTGCAGCAACATGGGAATAGAGCAGCTGCCAGAGAATTCAACATTAATGAATCAATGGTACAGAAGTGGAGGAAGCAAGAAGAATGAGTTTAATAAAGTTTGATTTATCTGACTGCTTTGTTTCGCTTAATGTGCCTTATAATCCCGTGCACCTTATGGTCCGAAAAATGCGTACTGCACACTGCAGTTTAATGTTGCAAAGCACCTCTTTTTAACTTCAGTGGATATTATACATGGTTATGCTCAGGATATGTCAGCCCATTTCTACTGGAAATGCCTTTTGGTTAAACTTTCAGCAAGGAATTTGCATTTGCACTGTTATATTTTTATAAAGCTTTAATGTACATAAAAACCAGCTTCTTGTTTAAGTGAAAATAAATGGAAGGTTGTCTTTTTGCGCTAGTAATGTTGTGGAGTTGTATTTTGTCTCGCATCAATTATATCGTCGGTTATATCGTTATCGCAAATTTTCAAATATATATCGTGATAAATATTTTTGGCCATATCGCCCTGCTCTAGTTCAGAGAGGTGTACTGTTTTCCCTCCTTGCAAATCTCACATTTGATGATGGACCACAGGTTCTCAATGGGGTTCAGATCAGGTGAACAAGGAGGCCATGTCATTCGTTTTTCTTCTTTTATACCCTTTCTTGCCAGCCACGCTGTGGAGTACTTGGACGCGTGTGATGGAGCTTTGTCCTGCATGAAAATCATGTTTTTCATGAAGGATGCAGACTTCTTCCTGTACCACTGCTTGAGGAAGGTGTCTTCCAGAAACTGGCAGTAGGACTGGGAGTTGAGCTTGTCTCCATCCTCAACCCGAAAAGGCCCCACAAGCTCATCTTTGATGATACCAGCCCAAACCAGTACTCCACCTCCACCTTGCTGGCGTCTGAGTCGGACTGGAGCTCTCTGCCCTTTACCAATCCAGCCACGGGCCCATCCATCTGGCCCATCAAGACTCACTCTCATTTCATCAGTCCATAAAACCTTAGAAAAATCAGTCTTGAGATATTTCTTGGCCCAGTCTTGACGTTTCAGCTTGTGTGTCTTGTTCAGTGGTGGTCGTCTTTCAGCCTTTCTTACCTTGGCCATGTCTCTGAGTATTGCACACCTTGTACTTTTGGGCACTCCAGTGATGTTGCAGCTCTGAAATATGGCCAAACTGGTGGCAAGTGGCATCTTGGCAGCTGCACGCTTGACTTTTCTCAGTTCATGGGCAGTTATTTTGCGCCTTGGTTTTTCCACACGCTTCTTGCGACCCTGTTGACTATTTTGAATGAAACGCTTGATTGTTCGATGATCACGCTTCAGAAGCTTTGCAATTTTGAGACTGCTGCATCCCTCTGCAAGATATCTCACTATTTTTGACTTTTCTGAGCCTGTCAAGTCCTTCTTTTGACCCATTTTGTCAAAGGAAAGGACGTTGCCTAATAATTATGCACACCTGATATAGGGTGTTGATGTCATTAGACCACACTCCTTCTCATTACAGAGATGCACATCACCTAATATGCTTAATTGGTAGTAGGCTTTCAAGACTATACAGGTTGGAGTAAGACAACATGCATGAAGAGGATGATGTGGACAAAATACTCATTTGCCTAATAATTCTGCTCTCCCTGTATTTTAAACTTGTTGACTTGTTTTTGTTTTTTAACATTGCATTCTAATCAACAGAAGACTAATCATTATATGTTTTACTATACATTGATGGAACAAAATAAATATTGCAAAGATCTTTTTTTTTATTTATTTTTTTTATATCTTCCAGTTTTGGGAAGAACAGAGTGAGACTGAAAGGTGACTCTTAATGATGACAGCATAATGATTCACTGCACTAGTGTTAGTCTACGTGCACTTTCTTGTTAAATACATTGCACCCTTATCTGTCACTCTCTCCTTGTCTATATTTGAGACGAGGCTTCAAACTTCTCTTTTTTTTTTTTCTTTTTTTTTTTTGGTAAAGCTTGTAGTTAGGCCTGAATCAGGTGACCCTGAAGTATGACTTAGTTATGCTGTTATACTTACTTAAAGTTATTATTACTTACATTGTATACTCAGCCTACATTTGTTATGACACTTTTTCCACTACAGACAGTCAGAACGTGGATTATCTCCACTCTTTTTAGCTGTTGTACTTCTCATCTCTTCCATCGCTGGTAGAACGGGAGGAAGAATAAACTTTCTGATTGTGCTCGAGCCCTCAATCTGAAAGATGTGCAGGTTAATTCATGTTAGCTCACGTTCCTGTCACTTCTCTTTTAAAGCTGTGGTTGGAGCAGGAATTGGCGGCGCAGCGACAGCATATTACCTGAGGCAAGAGTTTGGACCTGGGGTCAAGATCGACGTGTTCGAAGACGGCAGTGTTGGCGGGCGACTTGCGACGGTGAAGATCGGAGATTATGAATACGAAACGGGAGGCTCAGTGATCCATCCTCTGAACCTACATATGAAGCACTTTGTTGATAAATTAGGTAAATTTAACATCCCCTAAACTGCCTGGATTAAAGATAAGAAGTGCGTAAATTGTAGCTTAATGTTTTATGTTTTCACAGGTATTCCTCAGAGAAAAGACGTCCCCTCAAAAATGGCGATCTTTGATGGAAAGCACATCCTGTTCGAAGAGAGCGACTGGTTCATAGTAAATTTCTTCCGCATGCTCTGGCGATACGGGTTGAACTTTCTTCGAATGCAGATGTGGGTGGAGACTGTTCTGGATAAATTTATGAGGTGAGGATGCTGTTTTCTTCTTGGTGGCTTCTAAATTTCACTGCTGTTAGGTTGCCCTAATTATCTTTAAATCCTTTTCTGAACAGAATCTACCAGTACCAGCAGTTTGGCTACTCATTCTCCACCGTAGAGAGGCTGTTGCATGCCATGGGAGGTGATAGTTTCCTCACTCTGATGAATCAGACCCTGGAGGAAGCCATGATGGGAGAAGGATTTTCTCAGGTCTTCATCAATGACATTGTTGCACCGATCACTCGTGTCAACTATGGGCAGAGTGTCCGCATCAATGGCTTTGTGGGTATGTTACAAAACGTGTGATTTAGCACAGATCTCACCGTTTTTTTTGGTTGTTGGTTGATGAAATGGAGTGGGCATGTCTTGTTTTTAGGAGCGGTGTCGTTAGCAGGGGCAGATTCAGGCCTGTGGGCAGTGGATGGAGGCAATAAGAAAGTTTGCTCTGGACTTCTTTACAACGGCAAAAGTGAGCTCATCCCTGCTAGAGTCACTTCCATTTCAGTGAAAGTTCGACCATCCAAGAGAGGTACTATTAACATTCCTTCCTGTCATATAGATCCGGCCTTTTTCTCTTTCTTGATTCTTCATATTTCATCCTGATATCCCTTCATGTCCCACTTTCAGGCACCCCTGTCAGTTTATACGAGATTAGCTATGTTGACCAATCAGGAGCTGCACATTCCCTTTATGATATTGTGATAGTAGCAACGCCTCTTCACCGGGGGAAATCTGACATCACATTTTCAGGCTTTTCCCCTCCAATCCCTTCTCACTACCCCGGGCACTACCACCAGACGGTCGCCACTCTTGTCCACGGCTTGCTCAACGTGTCTTACCTGGGGACCACAGAAGCTGCCTCAGAGTTCACCGTGTCTGATGTCCTCACCACAGACTCAAACGGTTCCATCATCAACAGCCTGAGCTCTCTGGATCCTGTGCACATCCCCAAAGGTTACAAGCGCCCCCCTGCTAGCCAAGCTAATGTCTGGAAGGTGTTCTCCAAAAAGCCGCTGTCCCAGGAGCAGCTGGAGAACATGTTCCTCTCCTATGATTCGGTGTCTGAGACCAAATGGCTGGCATACCCCGCGTACCATCCACCGCATCGCAAGACCCCTCCTTTTATCCTGCACAACCGGCTGTACTACCTCAATGCTGTGGAGTGGGCAGCAAGTGCCATGGAGATGAGCGCCATCGCTGCCAGGAACGTGGCCCTGCTGGCACACCACCACTGGCACGAACAAAAAAGCAAGATCGACCAGGAAGACCTGCACACGCGCCTGAGAGGAGAACTCTGAAAAGTGAGAACTACTTGAGAGTAGAATCAGAAGCAATAAAATAAGATCAATCGAGCCCAATTTTATATGTTGGATAACATCGTAGTCGCCAGAGGAAATGCTGATCTGTGGGAGCATGGTGACACTAGAGCCACAACTTTAGTTGATCAGTGGTTTCAGCTTTTCTAGTTTGGGAAATATTTGTCTTACGTTATTGAAAACTTTTATACCTGTGTGTGTGGACAAATGGGGCATTTGATTATGCCAGTCTTTTTTTAAATTAATGTTTATATTTTGGCTATATTTTATGCATGGGATCCCCAAAAAAGATTCAGACACAGTAAAGTTTGGCACTGCAGTTGCTCCAAACCCCAGACATACACCTACCAATGGATAAACAGTGGACAAGATAGATGAAGCACACATACATACAGAGAGTCCTTCATTTATAGCGAGATACCAGTAGCAATTGATTAATATTGGCAATGGCAATTTCATTTATAAAGGTCATTTTATTACACAATTCAATGCGTTTTAAGATAAAAAATAAAAAGCAGTGCAAGTCTACAGTGCCTTAAGGCAAAAAAACCCAACAAAACAAACTTTACAAAGAAATAAAATACAAGTTGACACACAGTCATTAAGTGTAAGTCTGTGAGAGTAAAAAGGTTTTGAGTATAGACACAGTTGTAGTTGACCTCAGGTCAGCAGGCAGCTGTGAATGGTGTGTTGAGGTTGGAAGCACCCCCAGCACTCTTGGATCTAATTCAGTTAAAAGATCCACCACTGGTGACCTGAGAGTTCTGACTGGGTTATACACACTGAAGAAGTCAGACACGTACTGGGAGACCAAACCACTGAAAGCATTATGATCTATTGAAGAAAAAAAGTTATTTCAGTACTGGACTAATATGTTTAAAATTCCACATGCATCTAAGGACACTGGCGGTTCCAGACTCTGGAAAGTAACATTTTCCTGCCTATGATTTGGATAATCCTGCAAATGTGGTGTTACAGTCTAACATGCTTGTTATGAACCCACAGACCAATTTCTTAAGTAATTTTGAAATAATTTTCTAAAATATTGAATATAATCTTTAGTTGCAGGTAACATTGTCTAACAAAATCTGACAATAAACATGGAGTTAAAGAAGCCAGCAGTTTACCTACATCACAATTCTATCATTATTTTAATCACTTATTGCACATGGATGATGTAACTACTTCAGATAATTGTTGGTTGGTATGATATAACAAAGATGTTCTATTTACAGGCGGTCATAGAGTTCTCATTTGGTTTTCAAATTAGTTTACAAAAAAGGAAGAACGGTAGCTCTGTGGGGCAGGTAGAAGGACAAAAAAAGCAAAATCTAGGGGTTTGCCTCTTTAGTTCAGTGTGCTCCACTGAACTGCTCGGCAACCACAGACTGGTAACTACATGCAACATGGCTGGAGAGCAGCGGTCCAGGTTCGAGTTTGACCCGTGGCCCTTGAAATGCAAAATCCAGGAAACTGTTACAATTATGTTATGTATACTTTATTGAAATTCCTCCCTGCATTTAACCCATTCACTCAGTGAAGCAGTGTGTGTGGGGAGCAGTGTGTAGGGATGGTACCTTGCTCAGGGGTACCTCAGGGTAGCCGTTCAATGGATTCGAACCCCCGACCTCCTACTTAACTATCCCTGTCCCTATATGGTGCTAGCATAGCCACAGAAAACAAGTGAAGCACTCTGTCATTAGGTAATGTGAATAAATTCATGGTCTTAATCACTTATATCCAGTTCAGGGATGCAGGGAGCCAGCTTATATACAAACCTATGACCAATTTAGAATTGCCACTTAACCTCCTAAGACCCGAACTCTTCCACGGCATGCATTTTTAATTTCTCTTTGATATTTGGGCTGATTGGGACCTGATGAATGTAAAAACAAAGAATTACCAGGGTTTTTTTTAACCTAATTATTGTTTCTAAGAAAAGTCAGAGCCACATATGAGGATATTTGTTTAAACGTTTTGATAGAACAGTAGCAGTATAATGTCCTCGTGAGTGGATATCAGACCCTTGTAGAGCAAAATTGAGTATTTTGGTCTAAATAACCCAAAATGTGATGTCCGCATATGTGGACGCCAGGTCCTAGGAGGTTAACCTAACATACAAACACACTATTACACAGAAGTAGGTGTAAGCTACTATACTACTACTACCTGCAGTGTGATCTCTAACCCACAGGGGATGCTAAAACTGAAAATACAAACTCCACACATGCTAAAATTACTAAAAGGAAAATACTCAAAGAAAAGAAAAGCAGAACAAAATTATAGAAAATAACTTCCGTAAACAAAATATGAAATAAAAAAATCTCTAAATTGTTTAATTTTCCTTTTAAAAATACTTCTTCAGATGCTTTCTGGCTGCTTTGACTACTTTCTTTCTTTTTTCTTTCTTGTTCTTGTTTTTTAATGCGATGCTTTCCCAGATCACAGAAGTTAACTTGGGCAGTACACTGTTCTCATCACTGATGGGGGGGTGGGCAGAGAAAGGGAGAAAGATCAACTGCATCACAAGCCACAGGCATCACCAGCAACACAACACAAATCACATTAAATGTTAAAACAAAACTGCACTGTGCTGAATTGTGCAATCACTGTGAACCATGCTGCACTGCAGGCCAGACACACAAGTGTTTCTCTGTCATTTTCTTTAGTGTGTTGCTCCTGTTCTGTGTACTGTACAGAGAAAGAAGTCAGCTTGTCATTTCCCTTTAGCCAAATTCTTGCACGTGGTGTTTACTAACATGCTGATGTCCCTTTGCTGATCTGTTTGTATGTCCCCGGATGGATTTCCAGTGTTTCTACCTCCTCAGCAGACTACTGTATGTTTTTTATTGGGTACTGGCAGCTGTCAGCAACAAATGTGCCACCAAGACACTTTCTTTGTAGTAAATCGCATTGATGTCAGTTGTGACTCATTGTTAGTCCCACAGTGACTACAATCGAAAAGTCTTAAACCCATTACACACTAGATAACGTGTGTAAGAATTAATCTAAACTATGATTGTGCCTTAAGCAGGGTAATTGGCGTATGTGTTTATTAAATTTTAGTTGCAGTTTAAGAGATGATTTGGTTCTTCCTGTGTGTTTTTAATGATTTTGTACCTGTGATTTGTAGGATGTCATGTTGTTTAGAAATACTGTATCTGCCTACGGCGCTTTCATGTTCTTTAACTACTTTGGGACAAAGAAAATGCTAATTGTTTCCTAAGAACCTTTAGAGGCATTTTCTCTATATTTTTTTAAAGTAGTTGAAATATTATTAGTATTATGCACTTTAACTGATTAAAAGAATTTTCTACCTTTATTTCAACAGTGCTGAAAACTCTCAAACTGAAACTGTACTTCTCTAAAGTGTTTCCAATGATGGTAAAGTGATCAGTGCGACTGGTACTGTTTTTGTGTGTGTGTTTGCCTTCAGCTTCAAAATAAAAGTCTAATTAAATTATGTTTGTAGTATTTCTCAATAAATCTGTTTGTAAATAGAAAGTTGGGGTGCTCTGAATATTGATGATAAAAACATGTGGCAATGAGTTGGCTATCATTTCAATTTAAGTTGAAAAAAGTACAAAGTCAACATGTCATGCCACTTTATTAGCTAGATCTTGCTTGTACTGAGTTGGACTCCCTTTTATATTCAGAACTGCTTTAATTCAGATTCAGAAACTTTCCTCAGATTTTCCTAAGTGACCTTAAAAGTGTGAACAAAATATCTTCCATGTTACCAGCAGCAGCCTGACCTATTAATACGAGATGGATCCATGCTTTCTTGTTAAATTCTGACCCTGCTATCTGAATGTCAGAGTAGAAATCGAGACTCATCAGACCAGGCAGAACTTTACTATTGCTAAGGTATAATGTGAGCTGCATTCAAAAATGCTCTTCTGCACACCTTGGTTTTAACAAGTCGTTATTTGAATTGGTGTTTCCTTCCTATCATCTTGAAGCAGTCTTTCTCCTCTGATCTCTGCCATAAACAAGGCATTTTCACTCAGAGCTCTGACCCTCACTGGGTATTTTCTCTTTTTCGGACCATTCTCCGTAAACCCTAGAGATGGTTACGCGGGAAATTCCCAGCAGATCAGCTGTTTCTAAAATACTCAGACAAGCTCATCTGGCACCAGCAAGTGTTTATTTCATTTTAAAAATGACTAGCTTATTTAGGTCAAACACTGTTCATGCACTAATAAAGGTCATCTTTATCTGTTATTAGAAACTCAGAGTAAATAAAGGAACTTTGTTGGGTTGCTGGTGTAAAAGGAGCAGTAAATTCTTCCCCTTTTTCAGGGAATAGATTAGGCTGCACTTTGCTTTCATCCGCCACTACAATCATATGTCCCAACCGCCCGTAAACAAGTGAGTCATATAAAAACTATTAGAGGTGTGGTGCATTTCCAACGTGACGCTCGTGTAAAGCGATCTCTCCTGCCTGTCCCCGTTTCATTAACTGCAGTGAGTGAGCACAGCAGCACATGCAGAGTGCGAGCTACAACGGGTAAACAAAAAGAGCGCCATCCCACCTGTCAGCATAAACTGTGTCTCCCTTGATTTCCTCTGATATGATAAGCATCATTCTCTGTATTTGCTTAATCTTTTCTCCCGTTATTATTTATAAATATAATTATTGTTGCTAGCAACCCCTTCCCATCTTTACTTACAAAGATTCAGATTAGTTTTTTCACACCCAATCCCATTTGCACATCTTAGCTAATATTAATAGTATATTTTAAAATTGGCTTTGTCTTATTTGCTATTTTCAGTTAAATGCAGGGTTTAAATAAGTAATTATAATTGTGTATATCTTCCAACTTATTTTTGCTCTTAGAAATCTTTAAAATTCATCATTTAAAATTCAGCTTTTCCTCTGATCTCGAGGTTGTGAAGAGCAGGTCATTTTTTATGACAGATTAAGGATTAAATGTTTAAAAGCTGCATCAGTTTGCATTGTAATCATGAGATTGGGATCGCTTTGATCTGTGTGAGATTAATTGAGGGATTGTCTTGCCGGGCTACATTGTGACCCATCATTTGTAAGCCAAGTATTCTCGATGAAATCATTTCCATTTGTGAAAAGGGAAACGAACATTGTTGTCAGTTCGGATACACGGAGTCCCTATATTTTTCCCCCTCGAACATCCCAAATAAAGGTCCGTGTGACTGAAGGGCCAACAATGGGTGGCATTGATGGACGGAATAAGGATACGTCTGTGCTAAGATGTGCCACCCAGCTGTCCCCTCAGGTAGGGAGGGACAATGGTACCAGAGCCGCCTGTCCAAGCGCAACATGTGATGGCACTGAAGATATAAAAGACTGCAAAGTGGCAACAACCCCATATACGATATTTGGAGTGACAAGCCCCCCTAAAAATCTTTCACAACCAGAGCAAAAAACAAGATGAGATTTCCAGTGCCGCTGTTTGTTTTCCTTGCTGTGGCAGCATTTCACACGGGTAAGAGGAATAAAGCGTTAAGATGCAGTTTTGTGTTATCATGTTTTTCTTAGATTTCATACTTGTATGTGTGAGTGTGGCTCTTCAGAAACCTTAAGTTGCTGATGTTTATTAAGAGAGCAGATATATGAAATGTTGTGATGGCTTCTAGTGCTCTCAGCATCTCTGGAGTCTGCAGAGAAAGAAGAAAAAGCTGCAAAGTATGGTGAGGGATTCATAATAAGAATAAGAATAATGATAATGATAACCAGTAAAGATGATGTTGGTAGCAGATGCATTGCTGCAAACCTTTCTTGTCTTTTCATGCAGATGGGCTAGCTGAGCTGCAGAAAATAGGTACAGTATCCATAGAGCACCTCTGTGTTCACAGTTGACACTTGGTCATTAAAAGTGGCTTAAAAGTAATTAAGATCATGTAGTATGTTCCACAAAATAACCCAGACTGGCTTGCCCTTGTCTTAGTTAACTGTTAATACGTTTCTGTGTGATGTTTCTCGGCTCTTACTTTTGTAATTTTGATCACTTCATGTCTTAAGATCAGATGGAGTTTGAGGCTGCTCAGAAAAACCAGGAAGCTCACATGAATGGTAAGTTTAATACAAAAAGTTGGCGTTGATGAATAAATGAGGAAAGATTTATTCCCACTGTGATTACTCATTTTTCGCCTTTTTCCATCAAGCTACTGAAGATCAGAGTGGAGATTCCCGCTACCTCGGTGAGGGCAGACTAAAAATATTTAACTTAAACCTTTTAATGAGTGATCCAGTTCCAGGTGGTAATGCTGTCTTTCATTCTCAGAGGCCGCTCAGGATCACTCTGGTAAGCTCCAGTTAATTACACGACGAACACCTGAACTGACCGCTAAGTTAAACGCCTTCATCACCTGTTAACATGTTTCCATCAGTGGAGGAGCGCGTGGACTCTCAGGATGCCAACGCAGGTGTGTAAAAAAAAAAAAAAACCCAAAAAAACAACAAAAAGCACATCAAGCAGGTGATTCTTCTTTACCTGAAGGGTCAACAAGCAGTACTTAACTGTGAAATCCTCCTCCAGCAGAAGGTGGTGGAAATTCTGATGCTGCAGGTCAAGGAGGTAAGAGAGGATTTACAGTTCAATCGTGAGCCTGCGGGTGGCAGCAAAGCAGAGGGCAGACCTCCAGCTCAAAGCACACTGACATGCAACACATAATTCAATCCCTGTCCCCTTTCACACAGAGGCAGAGTCTGAGTCCTCTGAGGACGCAGATGGTGAGTCTGTGACATATTTTTTTTTAGGCAGTGTAATTTAAGCTCCTGTCCTTACACTAGTGTTAAAGTCTGCTTTTATTAATGTTGACAGGGCCACAAAGGCAGGGTAAGTGTTGTAAATCTTTATTACACCACAACAGTTTGCACAAATACACTTTGAGCCTGGAGCTAATGAGTAGCTTGTGACTTTTCCACAAAGCCAAGACAATTTGTGTGCTTTTAGTGTCTTTTTAAAATGTATTTAAAGCTTGTTTAGAGGTAAATAAAAACAGGAAGTGTTTTTATTTGAATATTTTCCTAGAACACCATGAGGTTGTAACTGAGGCTGTGACCAGTTTGGGTAAGATCAAAATCAAAAGACTGAAAATGTGTTTGAATTAAACACCCCGACTACCTTCAGTCAACCTCCAATCCTGCTTTTTCTCCTCTGTAGATGAAAACACTCAGGATTCAACCAAGGAGCAAGGTAACAGTGTGTAAAATGTTCCACAGATGCATTAATGAATCACACAAAACAGTGAAAGTATCCTGAGCTGTTTAATGTTTATCATGCAGTAAATTGAGCCTGACTCAAAGACTATGATCAACTTTTTCTTTCTTCTTTTGATTCAAAAGTACCTGCTGAGGCAAGATGTGGTAAACTGCCTGTGTGCAACTTTAAATTTAAATTGCAGGTTGTGCAATAGAGTGGCGAGTGCAAAAACAAAGCCAGACAGAGCCAGTCTCAGCTGGATTTAAACAGTGTCACATAAAAAAAAAACCCCAACCCTCCATAGATGTTTGTGTAACAACAGTTAAAAATGCCTCAAGTGCAATTACAAGTTTACAGCCTGGCAGTTTGGGGAAACTCTTTTTTTAACAGTTTACAAAGTGTCTGAAGAGGTATGTGAGTCACAACAGAGACGGGTTTACTGCTCGACCTCAAAAATAAGATGCTAGGATTGTTTGTTTGAACAGAGTCCTCCTTGTATGTGATAAATCTGGGACAAGAATCCGGGCCACTCGGAGACGTCTGTCCCCAGACATCTGCTTATTGTGCTTGATTTATACTTGTGGATATTTTAGGACCAAGGATGCATTGTCCCTGTCCTGAAAGTGTGCTAAAAGGACTGTTTTAAAATTGATCCAGTTATTTAGGTGTAAGGTTCTCTAATAAGGGTGATCTCTCCAGCCACTGGTCTGAAAAGACTGAGTGTAGTAGAGGGGAGAGCAGGCCTCATGATTGGTATCCTCATGTCGAGAGGCCTGGAAAACTACTAAATTGCAGTGTTTGCAGTGTAAAGCTGGCGTAAAGGAATCTCTTCTGTCTGTTCCTGTGTCGCAGATGCACTGGAGTGAGAGGGCACAGCAGCACGTGGATACCAGCACTGGCTCATCATGCAGTGTGCAAACTACCCCGAGCTTACAGTAAATTAAAAAAAAAAAAGAAAAAGGGACCCATCCTACCTGTCTGTATAACCTGTCCGTCTCCTTGTTTCCTGTTTTGCAACACAAAGTGCCTTTCAAGATTGCAGCTCAGAAGATGCTGCGTCATTTTACCTTCAGGCTGAAATTTGACTCCTTAATCAACACAGTGTACTTAACATGTGTCAGAATTCAGAGAGCCAAGCACATAATAAAAGGACACATTGTATGTGATCATAAATAAAGAACAATGTACAAGAGTAGCTGCGGATAAATAAATATAACCTTTTAAAATGAAATGGGTGTTGCCTTGTAGCTTTTCAGTATTTAGATTCAGTTTTTGTTTTTTCCAAGTTCAGTGAGAATAAGGACTACAGCTCACGCCAAAATGTCCTGTGACTTGATGTGTGAGTGATAAAATTAAGAATACATGCAGCAATCTGATCATCACTGAGGCGAAGGAGGACTGGATCATCCAGATGGTCCAGGGCCCGTATCCCTAACGATTCTGAGAATCCTCTCAGAGAGCTCCTAACTTAACCTAAAAATTCCTTGCCAGGAGTTTTAGCTTAGAAGTGATTCCAGAACATTTTCAGTGAACTCTGAGCAAGGAATGGATGGAAAATCCTATCTTAGTGAGGAGGTGTGGTTGACCCCGTTGCTAGGTATGAGTCATCATTTCAAAAGCCGTGATTGGTTGATCCTACAAGTTTGATGGAAATGAGCTTTTGGTGATAATGAGCAAAGGATGTACCCTCAAATCAATAAACATATTATACACTCTAATCTTATGCTGACTGTAATTGTAAATAATATTTCACATTCAAGAAAATATCTGGAAAATGAATAGTAAGCTGTAGGGGTTATAGCCATTAGAATCTAAAATATGTGAAAACTTAAACTCATTACACCCTGTTCAAATAATGATTCGTGTCTTATTTGCTCATATTAATATCCTAGCTGGCATATTTTGTACTTTCACTCCCATATGGACCCCGTTGAAAACGAGATGGCCTATCTCAAGAGGCTGTCCTTAATGAAGTAGAAATCACAACGTTACAAGTCCAGTGTGGTCTTAACGAGGGTAACATGGCTCAGCTTTTAGCAATGTCTGTGATTGCAGACCCAAGTCATCACTGCTGCATTGTTGCATTTTCCCGGTTGCCAAATACCTCGGGGTTGTGATTACTTTCGTCTCCGGTGTAATAGCGTTGTGGCGTCGAGTTGGTGAAGTAATTGCATCTCTAAGGAGATCCACCACAAACATGATTCCTGCACGATCCAATCTGTAGCATCTCAATAATTCCCTGTCATCCAGTGTTTGCAGGACATCTCTCCTGCCTCTTCTGTTGGCCATTTTGTGCAGCTGCTTAGGGGAACTCCTAAGCCACTAAAAGTCCTCTTCCCTGCTCTTAGCAGATCTCGCCTTAGGAGCCCTTTTAAGCGCTAGGAATCTTGAGGAATAGCTTTTATATTAACTGGGATTGTCGTGTCACTTTTAGGGGAAATTCTAAGAAAACGTCATGACTCTGAGAATTTTCTTAGAATTTGGCCGCGAGGAGCCACTTTTTGCACAAAGATTCTTTAGGGATACGGGCCCAGGCCCTTACATTTTTGGGGTTGAACATGGTCATTTTACTGTAGGCCTCCCAACAGCTTATCAAGGTAAAAGAGAACATCTGGAATTAGAAATGCTGTTAATGTTGTTCGAAATGTGTTTGAAAACAAGACATGAAACAGGTGATTGATAGAGTTAAAGGTACTACAGGCCCATACTGAAGGCCTTATGATGTGAGGAAGTGCAAAATGTGATATAAAGTGACACAACGAGTAGAAAAATTAGTTTAAAAAAAAGTATGTGCAAAAGAGAATTCTAGAATGCCAACGGCATTAATAAACAACATGCACACTATCAATTTAAGAGGTGTGCTCACCTGTCACAGGACAGCTGTTGGACAGGTTTCTGTTTATTTTGTGCAGAGACTGGCAGGAATGATTTCCTCAAGCATTATCTACAGAAGTGGGGTTGGATAAGAAGAATGAACCCTGCTGCCTCTGTAGTGCAGAATGGAGCAGGTGCAATGGGTTGTCTATGACAGACTGCAGTTTGTTCAAACCTTCTGTCCCTCAGCGACTCAAACGCCCCTGGATTCTGGCCAACTTTTCGATTAGTTTGTTGATCCTACTAGCATCTCTGGCAGCAAAGTAAATGACTGCCATTACCACAGTCTGGTATATCTCTGACATCTTGCTGCATGCACCGGAAGCACCTAATCTCAGAAAATAGGGAGCAGATATTTGTTTTGTTACCAATTGTCAAAATACTGTTAAAAATCAGTTGGAGGGGGGTATATTTTAAGGTGTTGAAGGCCTTCCAGAGATGTTCACAAGAGGGGAAATTTATTAAAAATAAAATAATCTGTACAGATATCAGTAGCTGTATACTGTGTTTGTATTGATACACATTGCAGTAATGTCCCCTTCATTGTAGATCATCAACAAAGACAAGTTCAACAAGTATTCTGTTTTTCAATTTTTATTTCCATTTTTCCTTCCACAAATGTGGAGTAGTACACCTTGATATGCCTTAAAAACAAAAACTCTTTGGTACCTAATGGAAAATAAAACAATTAAGGCAGCTACAGCATCTAGGTTGTGAAATGCATTCATTACTGCAGTCAATCACACACTGGGCACACAATAAACTTCCAGTTTTCAGGTTCCTGATCCTCATCATGTATCATCCAGAGGAAGGGCAGGAAAACCTAGTTGCCCAGGCAAACTGAATATGTGTAATAATATGTATCTTAATGTGGACTACAAAAACAAGGCTGAAGCCGACCTAGAGCGCTTAAACCATTAGGGACGATTCAATCAAGTTTTAACAGACTTAAGGTAATGTTTGGGAACACGTTGTTGCACTAGCTGATGTTCAGAAATGACATTTCTCAACAGATCTGTTATTTCCACACTGATCAAGAACAGAAAGTCCCAACCTGGAGACGCAGAGCAATAAGTCACCAACTACCAATTTGGGTTGTGCCATTTCTTACTAGTGTGATGGCTTATGACAATTACGTAGTATTCCTCATAATGTTCAGCTGTAGTCATCCAGCACGGTAGAAAAACATGCTCAAACAGGTGAAAAACATTTATCTCTTAACAACAAAAAGGGTCCTAATTTGTCAGCTGAAAGAAAACCGGCTGTAAACTCTACTCTAAAACAGCGAAACACTTTCACCCAAATACTGCCTTCTTATTTTTCTTGAATCAGTCTCCAGCATGTGTGAAGACTCGAGTGTTACATCTGTAATAGGCTAATACTGTATTTTCAGTTGTTCATTCCTGCCTAATGTATAAAATAAAATGGCTGTACATAATAATCATACATAACCGCAAAGTAAAAAGAACATGAATTATTACAAACAGTTGATTTAAGATTAACTCTTTACAGAATGATGAGATATGAAAAAGAAAGCCAAAAGAAATGAAAAAGGTCGTAACTACAAATTATGTGACCCAAATGGAACAGATAGCAATTTATAGTCTGAAAATGATGCAGCCAAGAACCACAGGCACATGTCACCGAACCCTTTCTAACTTTTTTTTTTCCTTTTTCTTATAAAGTTGTTGGCCAGAGGTAAGCGATATATTTTGGCCTTCAAACTTCACTCCTTTCTCTCCGGGTGCACGTCGGAGCGTTTTTTTCTCCTCCCCCTGCTTGGGGTGCAGCTGAATGCTCACAGGATGACGTGGACGAAGATAGCCATGATAGCAGCACTGATCAGACCAGAGATGGGAACCGTCACAAACCACGCCATGAAGATGTTCCTGAACAGACGCCAGTCTACTGCCTTCTTTGAGCGCAGCCAACCTACTGCCACCACAGAGCCCACCTATTTCAGATAAATAACAATCAAATGATCGTTGTGCATGCATATGCCTGACATTTTATTGAGGAGAAACTTGCTCCACATGTGGAACTTCTACTAGACTGTTTACTCAAGCCTCCCTCTTATGAAACAGTCTCTTCCGTCATCTCTCGTTTGAGTTCCCAGACCACAGTGTTTGACCAGCTTACCTTGCAGTGGGTGGTGGAGACAGGCAGGCCAATGTTAGAAGCAACCACGACAGTCAAGGCTGAGGCCAGTTCGATGCTAAAACCACTGCAGGAGGAGAAAGAAAAAAACTCATGTGGATGTGTCTGAGCAGCTCTAATGTAAGGAGCAGTAATGTCTGGGGAGGATGTGGTTCTGGGTGGAAACAACTTATGAACTGTCTGAGTCTTTACCTTGAGGGGGTGATGGGGGTGAGGTCTTTCCCCATTGTCTGAATCACCCGGCGACCCCATACCCAGAGTCCAGCGCAGATACCCACGCCACCATACAGCAGTAACCAAATGGGTGTATGTGCATTTGAGAACACGCTGCTTGTTTCGTAAACCAACCACAGAGCTACCAAAGGTCCAATGGCATTACTGCAGAGTGGAGAAATTTTTTTTGTTGTTATTAACAATCTGGCAAAGAAACAGGTCACCACACACTTGTCTGATATGATATCATTAACCATACCTAACATCATTTCCTCCATGGGCAAAGGATCCAAAGCAAGCAGTAAGAATTTGAAGGAACTGGAACAAGACTGAGACTTCTGGTTTGTCTTTTTCAGGCCTTTCATCATCCAGGGAACTCTGGCTGCTACCTGTATCCTTGATCTCCATGTCTAGCCTCACATCACCCTCTACCAGACCTTCAGGAGTTGTGTGCTCTGCCACAGCATTGCAGTAGCTGGTGTAGCTATCCATACGCAGTCGCTTTCTCTCCTGACTGCCTGATCCTGGAGCCTTGTTGCCATCCTCACAAGCACGGAAGTCCCCTTCTTTATGCTTGTCATGCATGCCAATGATGGTCATGGTGTAGGCGGTGTAGCTATTGTTGCGCCGGATAGGTCTGTCGCCTCCTTCTCCCATGCAGTCGCTCATTTTGGCCAGGTGGAGCTTGTGCAGTAGGTCTTTGTAGAGGGCTGAGTCTGTGTGGACTGTGTGGTACTGGCTATAACCGTTACTTGGTGGCTGTGGAGGTCTGTTGTTGAACTGAACATGATTTTTGAATTGAACCTGATTTTGAGCATTTGTGGAGGCACCGTTGCTTTGGGCTTGGTTACTAAAATGGACCTGACTGTTTGATTGAACCTGTGCAGGGGCTGCAGAAAAAAAAGAAATGTCATAAAATCATCTGCAAGTTAATCATAAAATTATTATGAAATATCTATAGCAACTGTCATTTTAAGATGACAAAGATTTTTAAAACATATTGTATTTTGGCATATTTACCATCGTTTGAATTGCTGTAGTCTGTGTCATCAGAATCTCCGATGTCAAAGGCCACCCTGTGTTCCTTATTACTGTCGGCTTCATCTGAATCTCCGATGTCAAAGGCCACCCTGCGCTCCTCAGGGCCAGGAAGAGGGTCAGCAGAGTTGTAACTGGCAGCTGGTGTGGTAGATGCCTGCTTCAGGATTGGACAGTGGGCTTCTTTAAGCTCCTTCTTTTCCATCAGAGGGCTTTCAGTGGGACTGGACTTGATATCTCCTATTAGGGCAAGAGTTGGATTGAGAATTATTTGGATCGCATCCAAACATATACTTAGCATAGCAGAGACATCCTAACCCAGCATCTGTTTTTCCTTCAACTTCAGCTGTAGGGAGTCCAAGTGTTGCATAACCTTAAAGTCAGAAAACCCTTTGTACTGTAAATATAAAGATCTGTGTCCAAGGGTGGACTCCGGTGTTCACAGGATCAGATTAACAGGATTACAAAGGACATATTCATATTACCACTATTATCTTGTTTTAAGAGAGACAATAAACTAAATGTCCGAGGCTCACATGACATTTTTTGTAGCTTTAAAGTGAACTAGATACTCAGTGCCATTATTTTTTGTTCAATAAATCTAAGTGTGTCCTGGTGAGATTGCATCATCCAAACTGGTCATGGCTGGATCTGAAGCAATAGGTCCCCCTCAAACACACCTCCCAATGCACTGCCAATGCCACGTCAACACAAAGTCAGTGCGGGCTTATTTTTAGTTGAGGTGGTAAAGACCAATTAGTGAATCCTTATGACCCAATTAGTCAGCCTGTCTACTGAATCAAGGCAGTTTATGCCTTGTCAGATAAACCTGCTGCTCCAAGAGAGAAGTGACGAATAAAGGATCTGTCAAACACTTTTTTTTTTTTTTAAAGAGAGCAAACCCTCTCTTCAAAAAAAGTTATTACTCATTTTAGAAGACACATTTTTCCCCAAATATGTCATTAACGAACCATTTAGAGCTCTATTAAGTAATAAAAGGCAATATTTGTGAACCTAAGTCATAGGTTGCATCAGACACAGCTTTTCTGTAATCAACCCGAAAAGATAACTTATGCCAGGAGAGACTAAACCTATGAGTCATTAAAGAGAAGAACTGCATTGTAGATAACAGAGTGAGCCAAAAATACATTCATGGAGGTTAAAACGAATGGTTATGTCTTAACACCAAATCACACTATTCGGATGCAAATGCATCAGAGTTTACTCTGGTTTTTAATTCTATAATCCTGGATTAAAGCAAAGACAATATTTTCACATCATTTTCATTAGAGCGAATCCATTGTGAAAAATATATCCCTGAACTTCATTTGCTGGATTAATATAATCCCACACTCGATAGGCGGAGTTGCAGTGCAACGCTCCAGTCATGATTTGTCCAATGGCTTAAGTAAGGAAACTGAGTCACATGGAGTTGAACAGTGAGTCAGATTGGCAAAAATGGGACTTACGTTCAATCTTCTTCTTTAGGCGAGGGCAGACAATAAACCAAACCACAATGGAGGTCAGCAGACCACAGGCCAATGAGATGAGCAGGATGCCCCACCAAGGTATCATGTCAAATCCCAGCACTGGAGGATCGCCAAGTGCCACGCAGATATAAACAAAAGCAAATAAGAGAAAGGCATATTTAAAAAAACAAAAAACAAAACAACTAGGCAGCAGGAGCTACCTTTTCTAGCAGACCATACAAAGTAATACACCAACATTAAAATATAATATAGGACAGCAGTTTTATAAATATGTAAAAATATAAGCCCCTCTAGAAAAGGTCCTATGAGGGCAATGAAGTTTCATTTTCATTCATTAATGGCACTTATGTTTGAAAGTACTCAAGTACTCTGCAACAACTTCAGTGACTGCATAGCTTCATTGTGCCACGTAGTTAAAAATGGAAAGCATGCGTACCCCCAGACATGAACAGTTATGCAACACCAATGTCACCAAGACCCCAAAGTGCCCAGCTAACAATTACACAGAAACAATGAGTTCCTCAAAAGGAGACATAACTTGGGTAGCATAAAAGAAAAGCAAAAAGAAGGGGGGGGGGGGGGGGCTTGTACTAGGGCACTTTACTGTAAAAAAATGAAGGCACCCTCTTGCCAACACTGCAGCAAACCTGGTGCAGCACAAAGATGTAGCGCAATGCATGCTGGCAGAAAGTTACCATTTACATTTCCCTGGAGAAGCAGTTATCCATGTCATACACAAAGTCAGCAGTTTCATGGGGACAAAAACAAATTGTGGATAAAAATAAATAAAAAATAAAAATCTACCACCTTGTTTGAATGTCTGGACATGACCTTGGCCATAAACGCCACACTTCCACTAAGATATGGATTGTTTAGGAAGTGTAAGAGAAGAAAAGGAAATGAGGGCCATGGGGAGGTGATAAGTGTCTCAGTTACTGTGTTTGTTTGAGGGCACAGTCCACACAGTGCACTGAGTCACGCTGCAGCATGAGACTGCGGAGCACCTAACTCATGTTTATTTAGTTACGCAATGGAAGCTCACTCCCTTTGGGACAGGAGAGGCATAAGGAAAAAGTGGACGGTGACTCTTAACAGTTAAGTCTTGTCTACGACTGAGTACACTGACTCACTACTAGAGACATCCAAACACACGTGGTACTGCCATGCATTATTAAACAGGAACTCATCTGATATCAAACAGGATTTTAAAACTACAGAATAAAGAGGGAAATTATCCACCCGGATGGTAATTATTATTTATTTTTTGTGAAGGAAAAAAGTAGTATAGATTAAAAAGCTGGGCTGCATTTTGTAGTCTGATTAACACTCTTACAGAAAGAAGTGACTTTATACCACAAGCATGCAGTGGGATGACTGAAACTGGACAGTAAATGAAATTTAACCACAGCTGTGTTCCAAAACACTTGCAGAAACCTATATTCCATGGCCTGCATTACACAACAACAAGGTTTGTTTCCCCCCCCCTCCCAGTACTGTACATGTAGTACACCACCAACCTCAATTACAATGACAGTTAAAGGTGGAGTTTGAGTCACTTGGCAAGAACCCTTTTGGTTATCTGTCCTTAGGGCACTAAGGACTAATGACATTTGTAACTCCTCATAATGAATTAAAATCTGTTACACAAGAGTTGACTATAGCAATCGCTTAAAAGTTGTTTCAGGATCATGGCTCAGGTTGAAACAAGTCATCCGTGCTGTGATGCCAATTGTTTAGTGCCCCCATGGTAACTAAATCCAGTGACTGTTTTTCAGTGGGTTATCGAGGCAGAAAATTTGTGCCCTGCTACAAAAAATGGAAGTTTATCAATTGAGGCTGGTATGAGGGGTCCAGATATCCTGTCACTCTGACACTTTAAATACATAATAAAAAAAAGCCACGGTCCTGTTTAGACTTGTGTATAGAGCAGGTGCGAACAATTGAGTGATGTGCAGCAACGAGGACAAAATTTAGGGCAGATTCAGCAAACGTCATAAACAGGGAATTGCGTTCAGCATCTGTGCTCTGAAGGCTTAACAGTACTTTACCTGAACTTCATTTGTCTTCATGACTGAATGGCATGAAGTTGGCTTTTAGGGTGCGTCTCCCTTTTACAATGTATAGGGCTGCAATGCAGTGACAGCAGCTGAATGATTTATGAAGGAATGAAGTCACACTGAGCCTCATCTGTACAGGACAGTCAGCTGACCCTTAAATTCTCTGGCCCAAATGTGGACTTGAGGTCTCTGGCACTGGTGTTTATATTGAGCATAGGAATGTGCTGTGGGGTGTCTGGCATCCAGCTTCACCACTAAGCTAGCATAAAGATCAGGGAATGTCACAGGAAACCAAACACACTGGACTCAGTTAGCTGAGATACTGTTGCTGCATTAAGGTGCATTCATCAGCAATAATGCACTGCTGTCGTCCTGGGTGCCAGAGCAGTATAGTAACCAAAGCCAAGCCTAGACTATAGGTCTGAAAACCTAAATGTTTTTCTTTGTTTGTTTTTTTAATTATAAATGCAGTGATGAATTTGTGTTACTGGGCCAATGACAAACAACTGAGGAGAGTAGAGTAAAACCTAGTCTACTTTACTTTTACAATGAGCCAAAGTTTGTATTATGACCTCTGTCTTTGTGTACAACATGTGAGTATATGAATGCTAGTTTGTCTTGTGAATATATTTAAAAATAAAATTGCAGATGGCAATTTCACGTGTGGTGAACTTGATATGACTGTACTGTTGTGCCTGACTAACCAGGGATTTACTGTCTATGTGGGAAGTGCAAGTGCTCTCTTCTTAGTGTGCTGATGTGCATTCACACATCAGCTCACCAGATCTGGTCAAACTCTGGCCTGTAGCCGTCATTTAAATGGCCCAGGCCAGCTAAGATCTGGAACTGTTAGGCCCTGCAGAGAGAAGAAAACAAAAGGAGCGAAAATGGCTCATTTAATAAAGAGTTTCTGGTAAACCAAAAACCAGCAAATATTAAGAGCATTGCCACACAGATTCAGAGCAATAATACAACTACTAGCAGCAGACAACTTTGACAGCACACTCTTTACTTCTCTTTTCCTCCTGCATGCCTGAAGTGATGTCAGGAGTTAAATGAAATCTTATTTCCATCTCCCTGTTGTGCTCCACTCTAAAACTTCATGCCAGCTATGACCCACATAGAACCACAAAGCAAGAGAGCTTCAAAAAAACATGTTAAAATAAACACGGCTTCTGTGAAAATGGTAAACAGTCTGGTTCAGGCTGGAATATGTGTGGGCATCCGGCTGTCTGAGGGAGCAGCTTATTTTAAGCTGTGGCTGTGGGCAGGCATGCAGAGCAAAATGAAACAATGATACTCACCCGGAGCACCAGTGAACATGATGGAGAACAAGTTGATTGCCATTGTTATCGCATAGAAGACAGGCAGGGCCTTCAAGCCATTGGGTACTGGGTCTTCCTACAGGAAGAAAATAGAATGTTCAGAAATCCAAGTTGCCTCATCTTGCTGTCAGGTTACATTTCAAGGCACAACAAGCACAGTGGAAATCTGAACCATGTGTTCCTATAAGGAACTGCTTCAAAGCACGGTAGCTTATTTCCTGCCATGTAATAAACATTTTCCCAATTGCATTTTGGGGGTGGACCAGTACAGTGTTGAAACAGCCTTAAACCACAACTTCACTCTTCTAATGTTACATTAACCGAGCATATCCACAATTTTGATAAAAGGAGACTTACTTTCTGTAAAATGAACCTGCGCACAAAATAGAAGACAACGGCTGACATTATTCCAGACAACAGGGGACTCAGGAACCAGGAAGCAACTGCACAAATAAATAAATAGATAAATAAATAAATCCAAACACAAATGGGAGCATTACAAAGCAGTGGAAAAGTAATGAGAGAATTTGTCAAAGAACAGTAGAAAAAAAAAAAAACCTAAATTCATTTAACTCCTACTATACAGCTTATTTTTAATAAAGAATGTGTTTATTTAAATAGAGTTACATGAGCATGATTCATAGAAACTAAAAACTAAAGGGAGAAGAAAGAAAGAAAGACACCCACCCCACAGGCAACAAACTGAACTCTAGAACAACCCTTTAAAACTGCCTATTGTTCTCCAAGTCATCATACGACCTTATCAAATAACACTCCTTATTTGTACTGCCTCCTCCCAAAGTCCAACACAAAGTGGTGGAAATCACTATTGATTTGTACAATGAATGCTTCCCATGTCTGAATGTGGATTTAGCTGAAATGCTGGACCTGCCATTCATGAACATACTTGATTACTGACCTGGATTTGGGATGGTATTATCACACTGTAAGAGTCTTCACACACCGCCATTAATAAAATATACTTTAAATGCCTGTGATGAAATTCAGCTAACCATTAAAGGGAATTTTCTATGTCAGTTGACTGGTTACATACCAATACGTAGGAGTTCAAGCCACCTGACGCCCTGCTGCCCTTTGGCAACCAGCGAGAAGCCGATAGTAGCACCAACAATGCAATGTGTTCCAGAGATGGGGAGCTTAAGGAAGGAAGCAGCCAGCTGCCACACAGCAGAACCTAACCAGAATACATTCATGACATCAGTTGCATGGTGTCATAATTTCAGCTTTTATACAGTCAAGACAGGTACCAAAAATATTCTACAACCAGATTCACCACTACTCCAATGCATTTTCACATCTTTAATTTCTACAAGCAATGCTCTGTCCACATTGACCGACAGTTCAAATTACATGAAAGATAAGCTGCAGATACTCACCAACCATTGCGCTGATAGATCCAGCCATCAAGACATGTTCAGAGCCGTTGTACATGCCCACATCAATGATTCCCTTGCGAATAGTTTCACTCACTTTGGCCCCAAGAAGCACAGACCCCAGAGTCTCAAACACTGTTGCTAGAATACATGCCTGACGCAAAGTGACCACTCCAGAGCCCACGGCTGTACCAAATGAGTTAGCAACATCATTGGCACCGACAGAAAAGGCTAAGATGAAGGCAATGATAAAGCCAACAACCAGCAACCACACATACTCAGTCAGAGGTGTGTAGGTTACCATGGCAGTGGTCAGCACTATTGCAGTTGCAGTTGTTGAAAACATTTTTTGTAAGTTTTAAAGGAACTGATTCACAATCTTAAAGGAATAAATGCCAGACAAAATAGGGTTTTATATAAATCTGTTTCTAAACAGCAGCTAGTAAAATAAAGAGGTAAACAGAGGTAAATAAATAATTAGCTTTATTTTTAGGCCCACCTGTCTTAACAGAATTTGTGGGATTCAGCAGTGCAAACTTGTAATGGGTTTATCTGGATCTAACCAGAAAACAATTAAAGTAAACTAGAGGTACAGTGAAAAACTATTGCTATCCTAAAATGTTGGTGGATCTGTTATTGTCCTTTGGGTGCCGAGAGATTAAGCAGAAAGAAAAGACAGCCATTGTGCCACTGTGACTGCAGATGAGCAAGGGTACATCCTGAAAAGACAACACACACACAAAAAAAAAACAAGACATCCTTCACTAACGTGAAAACACAGGCAACAAAGCTTTTACATAAGGAATAAACCTTTACATCACGAATAAGATATACGAGTAGAAAACCGGCAGTAACTGTGGACCGGAAGAAGGACCTCTGGTTGCTGCCCTTCCTTAAAACGGAGGCCATTTTTAGTAAATGGCGCATGAAAGACCGCAACTATATTACACCAATGTCCTTTATTTTGAGTCAGGATAGTCGCATTTAAAATGTTAATTGCTGTACGGTGGATGATCAAGCGATCATGATGGGAAGCTCGAGATACATCGAGCCGTTTTATGTGGGAGACATTTTAACTTTCCCTACTCGCACACGTGTCGTCATTCATTCACGCAACACGAGCGCCGTCTGTTCCTACAGCTTCACGCTCTGCGCTACAGAAGTGGCTGGCCCAATCTTAAAAAACAAAAAACATTTGGACCGATCTCAAATTTGGCGTTTTAATCCACCATAATAGTGGCTGCGTCCATAAACAGCGTTATACTAGTGTCTGACGTGTTTATTTTCCGTAACAGGGGGACGCAACCGGATATGACTCAGTTTAGGGAACACAACTCAATGCGGCACCGGTTCGTTGTGTCGCGTGTGTCGACCCGGTTTAAAGGTCTATAAAAAGTGCAAACCAGATATAATTCTTGCTGCCTATATTCGCTTAGGATTAACATTAAGAATAGCAATTACATCGGCGTTATACACTGATACAAATTTAACATTGTATGGGCTAACTGACTCCCACACATAACAGTCTTAATCAATTCAAAGTCAAGTAAAGTATTTAATCCATATTAAATGTATTTTTTTCTAACGAGTAAATACGCTAGCCACCATCTGGATCGAATGTATAATACAATGGCTGGGGTTAGCATCAGCGCGCACTTTGACGTACGCCTTAATTACAAAATTCGTAAAATGAACGACTGAGCTTTTCATTAAAAAGGTATAAAATGTTAAATATAAAACTTACCACACACTGCAGTTATCAGTCCCGTAGAGTAGCGCTCACTAGCCGTTAAGCTAATTAGCGCGCGCACACAGACGTTAAGACAGCGCGGGCGGGATAAAGAAAAACTTAAACGGATTATGAAATGTAACCCGTTCAAAAAATCTGCCCTTAAATTTTTTTTTAAATAACGCGACTAAAGAAAAATGATAATTGCGACAAAGTGAGTCAATATGGAGAGAAGAAAACCGCCTTATGGAATCGAGAAACTTCTCAGTTTAAATGAATGCCTGACAGACTCCAGAGGAACTCGCTTATACCGGCGAACAGAGCTGGGGGTGGCATCTGTTGTACAAGCCCCACCCGCCAACTGGGCGGGAGTAACTTCCTGTTTTCACGTGAAGGGTGCGTGGTCGTGCTTGCTCGAGTGTGCCCACTGGGAGCGTCTCCCCTCATTGTAAAATCTTATTTAATAAATTTGCAGTTCGCGCCATTGTCTTACTGTCTGGTGAGCTGACTACCGACAAACACATAAAAAAAACTGTTAGATTCCGTCACAAAAAATGTTGCACATTTAGATGCTCACATATAGCATACATAGACACAAACCATAATCGTCTATTTCAGAGAAGCTGTCACCTGGAAACAGTGCATGAAAACAGTCAGTGTTTACGTTAACCGCATAACAGAAGACCTGCCGCTCATTGAAGTGCATTGTCCGGAAATAACAACATTCACAGTCAACAAAAGTAGTTTTCTCTGGTCGCTCTTCTTTTATTATGTTTATCAAGAGAGACGTGATATCCTGGACAGAAGTTGTTTTCAAAAAGCATGACAAAACACATTGTGCGCTGAGATGCGATAGGTTTATAGTAATATAGGCAAATAATCTATAGCCTACTAGTATGACAACGAGTAGGGATTGGATTACACACGTTACAGTAAACAATGTAGTAAATAGCGTAATTTTATAAAATATACATTATTGCATTGTTTTATTAAACGATGGCCTTGTTAACGTCGTTATTGTCTCTGGCTCTGTGACGTCACTTCTTTGAGGCGCATGGAAATTTTCGACGACTCCAGTAATTATGATTGCTGTCGGTGAGCTTGAAGGCAGCATTACTGCAAGGTATAGGAGAGGCGACGTCAAAACACAAGTTTCAAGAATTCCTACCATAACCTCTAACGACATAATTTGCGCCTTCTCTAACTCCCACCTCAGCCCAGAAAGCCTTGTTTACTCCCAGAGGCTGCAGACACAGAAATGTGACCTGACCGTGGCCGTATAGAGGAACTGCCAATGTCAGAATATTTAGAGTTTGTTTAATTGCTTCAACTCAAGGAAATCAATATGGTATACAAACCAGATTAAAAATTGCTCATCCTGAGGTTATAGTTAAACTTCTGTGGTCTAAACCACTATTAGTACTGACAAGTAATTATAACCCCACCCTCTTTGGCAGGACTTGGGGAGAACAATTTTCAAAAATTATTATGATAACACAGGGTTAGGGTTAGATTTTCAGGCTACTTTCTGTTCACTGCTCAAAACTCAGAGTCACAGAGGAGCACCCGATGGGATAAAATAACCACTTTTATTTGACTACATATGCAAATTGTAGCAAGTCTGATATCTAAAGCAGCATAGAAACAAATGGTTGTGTTGAATTCTTCTTTTTTTGTCTTAGAGATAAGTTAAGCTAAACAACAGGTTCTGAAAAAAAAAAAACACTTAGCCTGGCCTTTTGATAACACTGAACTCCACTGCTTTCATGAGCAACAAGCACATGACCTTAAAGAAGTGAGCGAGCTGAGCCTAAAAAAAGAGACCTGCTGTATTAGTACAGTCGTTTATCACCCTTGTTTATTGCTTGCAAAGGTCTTAGGCTACATAGAATAACTGAATGAAAATCTAATGAATGGCAGGTAATTCAGATTAACCTGTACTGAAACCTTACACTCTGCTTGGTTAAACAGCGCCATCTGGAGTACATTATTATATATAAATAACCCCGGGCCCGTATATTTACAAGGCTTCCTTGTAGCAAGAGTAGCTCCCAGTGATCAAATTCTTAGAAATGTTTTCACCTTTAAGTTAGAACTGTTCACAAAGCATATGAGCCCATAGCTCCTCAGCAGAAAACTTGTTAGGCGAGGGGAAGAAGACCTTTAAGAGTATTAAAACCTTTAGAAAAAATACAGTCGTAAAACCCATTGACATGCAGGTTAATTAATTATTTTAAGTTTGACAGGGAACACCATCAGTGTGATGCACAAAAAAGCCAAACAAAAAACCAAACAATCTGAATGGACATGCTACAAGCTTGCAAGAAAGAGTCTGCTGTAAAGATAGAAGGCAGGCCTCACCATTTATACAGTGTCTTATGGCAACTGGAGGAATTTCTGCATTTACTGAAGCATCACACATTTTGATCATGCAGAAGAGTCATCTGTGGGCTTCAGTAACCTACAAAGAGGAGGGAGAAACAAAGGATGAATAACAGTGAGCTAATTAACAGTGCGCTTAGTGTTACTGATAAAAGCTGAATATTTTCTGTGTTAATTTCAAAGACACAAATATTAGCAGTAAATATAACTATCGACAAATTAAATCAAACAAGAAACAGCACATTTAGGCCTGTTTTTCCAAACATTTCATCAGCCTGCGGATGTTTTTAAAATAATTTACACATTATTTATAACAATACCATATCTAAACCGTAAATTAATGAAATCTACTATTATCGGCTTCTGGTTGTTTCAGAACCAAAGACTTATTGTTCCTGCCCTAAAACTATGGTCAAATCTGTATTTCAAAACTAATCTATTAATATTTATGGTTTGTGTTTGTGAAAGCATCAATAGACAGGTCAAATTCAATAGAGGAAATTCTTCAGGCTCTGATGTAAAGAAAGAACCAACCAGCATTAGTAAATTCTGACCCTTTAGGGGATAAAGTCTCACATGTTGTTTTTATCACTACCTGTACCCATGCAAATCATATATAACCTTAGAGACATGACACGTACCTAGAACTGTCGGGATTTGAAGCTTGTAGTGGCAATACTTCTATCTTCCCAAGAATTGCAGATGCAATGAAGTGATAAAACAAACTAAACATGGAAACCACTATCATTTCGCCGTGAACCACACCTTAAAACAGGGACAACCTGTCTGTACTACCTGTGTGTCTCTTTGTTTTGTAATAACATTTCTAAAAAATATATGCTTTTAAGTAGGTTAACGCGATCTAGATCACCACCACTTGGGGAGCGATAAAAAAGAAAAGATAAAAAGGAACATAACACAGTTTACAAACACAATATTATATCTTATTTTATTACCAAAGACCTATTTGCTGAAAATGTTGCATATCTCAGCATGCTGCACCTGGCAGGGCGGAGGCTTGCTGTGGTGGGGTTGCTGCTGTGGAATTTATGTAGGAGCTGCATATTTACGTCTGCTATGTTGTCTTCTCTTGGTGGGTGTGGTCCTAGATGTTGGGCCGCGTGATGCAAACTTGGAGTCCTTCTGCAGGACGGGTGCCTGGTCCCCGCACCCAGCCCTCTGGGATGGGGTGGTCTGTTGTGGAGTGGTGGTGCTGGTGCCCACTGTGGCTTGGTCTTCACTGTCAGTTGTAGTCACTTGGGTTTTCTAGGCTCATGTGGATTCCTAATACCTCCCTGGGTTGTGAATTTGGATTCTGGTGATTCAGGTGACCGATGGGAGTGGGGGTGTGCTCACAACATAAATCACCACACTCCTTGTTATTGTTTTTGCTTGTTTCTTTATCCTTGCTTGAGCGTTTTGATCCTGGGTTTCATTGTCGTGTATTTGGCTCTCTTTGAAGGGAAATGAATATAAGAATAGTAACAATAGGATACCGGGGAAGATAATGCGCACGTTCACAAGGAAAGAAGGGCCAATTTTAAATTCAATAAAGGGTGCTTTCACCCCTGTTATAAAGAGAGAAATTCAACCAGCATTACCACCTGTACCCAAGTATGTAATACAGATCTTTAGAGACATGATAGTGGAGCTTTGAAGCATACTTCTGTCTTTCCCAGAATCAAAGATGTACTGGAGTGATAAAACAAAACATGGAAACTAGCACCATTGTGCAGTGAGCCACACCTTAAAACAGGGACAAGCTGTCTGTATTGCCTGCGTGTGTCCTTTGGTTTCCTAACCTTTGTACTCAGAAAAGATTTCACAACTACTTACGAGTAATGCTATTCAGATAACCACACAGGCAGTGGCTTTTGATTTGCTGAAACTTATAACAACAATGTGCCAAAGATGAGGATGTTAACAAAGTGTTCGCATAAAATGTTGATCTATTTGCCAGTCTTTCACAGAGTGGATAACTCTTTGGATCTGGAGAAAGACTCAACATCACCTCTTTCTATGCCCAGTCATCCTGAAAGTGCTACTGATGTGTTGCAAATTTTAATAGGTATGCAGTACTGTGCAAAAGTTTAACTTTACCCCACATTTACCTCACAAGACATTCATAGAGTTTTTAAAGTGGTCTTTAGTAGAGATGAACCGATCCGATATTACGTATCGGTATCGGTCCGATACTGACATAAATTACTGTATCGGATATCGGAGAGAAATAAAAAAATGTAATCCGATCCATTAAATATCAAAAAAGCACCTCACAAAACTTGCGACACGGCGTAACTCGGCTCATAACCGCAGCACGTCGGAGCAGTGTGCTCACGTGATAGAGCGGCTGTGTGTATTTGTAGCCTCACTACCAAACCAGCATTTCATCTCCGAGGAAGTTATCCCAGAGAGAAGTAAAGCACGTGTGTAAGTTCATCTCTGAATGTTTGTAAAGCATTCCCACGGTCAGCTTAACAACCAATATATGGAGCGACTGCCTCTTCTTGCTGCTACTTCAATCGTGAAACTGCTTAATGATCAGCTGTTCGGCTTTTCTGTGGCGAGTCCGTCTCTCTTCTTTGTTTTTGGCCCACTTTGCGCCAGAAAGAGGAAACCAGCAGCTGAACAACAGCAGCACGTTTAAGCTTGATAAGCTGTTGTTAGAATTTATTTAATATTACTTTCTACACCAGGATCTTTTTCTACGTAGCTGACAGCTGGTAACTGTGCAGGGGCGGATCTAGCAAAGTTTAGCCAGGGGGGCCGATAGGGCATGAACAGGGAAAAGGGGGCACAAAGACATACTTTTCTTTCTTATTCTTATTTAAAATGTCTAGCTTTTAATAAATAATTATCCGAATCTTACACCCAAAGTTTTAATCTGATGTAAAATATATAGAAGTCCATTACTGTGTATAGTAACTGTTAAGTCTAATATACCCTAGTAAGCTATAGTACTTTTTCCTTTGGGAAGATACCATCTGTGCAGTCTGCAGTTCTGTTGAAGAAAGATGTTGAATCTATTTAATTATTCTTGAAAAATAATTTATTTCTGTGCATTTTTTTCCACACTGCATCAAATTAAAGTTGATTACGTCGATTAAGCATCATGAGGTGGAGGTTGGGGGGTGGTTCCCTATTTTTTTTTTTTTTTTTTTTGCTGGGAGTTTGCAACCCTATTAGTTAGGTTGCTTAATATTTCTGCTAAGCGCTCTTTAAAATACCAGAATAGGGAGGATGGAGCAGGTTTAAGTTTATTAGATTGATCAGTGTTGCTGAACTGTGAAATATTTTGGGTGCAGTGTATTTTTTACATACAGGTATAACAGAATAGCTTTAGTGTTGTTGTTTATTTAAACTTGAGTATGAACTTATACAAAATGCAGCAAGATATTAAAAAACAGTTTTATTGATTAAAAAACACACTATATCGGATTCATATTGGTATCGGCAGATATCCAAATTTATGATATCGGTATCGGTATCGGACATAAAAAAGTGGTATCGTGCCATCTCTAGTCTTTGGGTCACCAGGTTTTCTGAAGGTCTTTCAACCTTTCTTCTTTGCATATGGTTTGGCATGACTGTTGTGTTTTTTAAGCAAATTAACAATAATCTATGAACCATTCAAGGATTTAAAAAAGCACCTAAATCAAGGGATAAGCCAGTGCTGTTTCTACACATACCAGACAACCTAGCAAAGAGCCAATTTAAAAGACTGAGCTCCAACAGGGAGATCAGTTTGAGAACAGAAAAAAAACCACTTCAGTACATAGCACATGAATCATCACATCTCACAACATAGAAGACATAGCTTCTAAAGTGTTTGGAGGGGGTGGGGGTGTGAGTGCAGGTCTGTGTCAGTGTACATGCGTATGTGTGCGTGTGTTCCATGTTCAACTGAGAGAAAGTGTCTCTTCACCCGGTTAAGCAAAAGTCAACAATCTTCGATCAACGCGGATGGCCTTGAAGGATTTTCAGTGTTTTCTTTATTAATTTATACATTACACATTAAATACATTTCCAAGTTAGGATTTTGCTATTAGACTTTAGGTTGCTCATATTGGTTTGCTAGTTTTTAAAAGCTTTAGCTTGGATAATGCTAATGGAATAGGGATCCTGGACCAACACTATTATGATGATGTAGGAACAACATAACCACTTCCACATGTTTTGTGTTATGAATTTAAATATTAGTCTTCTACATAAAGCAGTAAGAAAAATAATTGTGTGATTATGAGATTTTTTTAATTTTTATTTTGTGGAGCACGAGGTTCTTCAAAAACATCTTGGCTGGTCTTATGATACTAAAGCCTCTGGGCAGCTTTCATGATTGTGATGAAAAGAGCATGCAGGGCCTTAATAATGTATTTGAACAGTTTAGCAGTGATGATTTAGATCTGTCATTTTATAAGCTAAAGGATGTTTTCGAGTTTATTAAGATGTTATTCAAAAATGCAGCATATATAAACTCAAAATTGATAGAGTCTACTGTTATCTTCTTCTATTGCCTTGCTTGAATATTTTAGGACCAGGCATGCCTTTTCCCTGGGCTAAAAATGCACTGAAAGGGTTGTTTTCAAGTTGATCCAGTTTTTTAGGGCTAAGGCTGTTGATGCACTGATAAATGTGATATTTAACTGTGTAAAAAAAACAAACCCAAAAAGTTAAATTCAGCACAGGAATCTCTTTATGCACTTGTACTTGTAGTAAACTCTGATCTTTTACGGGATAGAGAAGGCCTTGCTTTGTTCTTTCATGCACCAGTGCAGTCACCTTTTGTCTCAGTACCCAAATCGATCATAAAAACCTGAACATAATTCATATCAGGGATTGTGGAGGTTTCATACTTAAAGCTAGTAACAGGAATTCTTCTGTGTTTAGTGTCACAGATGAAAGGAGGTGATAAACTACAAATGAATACCAGCATCATCAGTCAGCATGTAAATAATAAAGGGACCATGCTTGCATAACCTCCTTTAGATTCTTGTTTTCACAATCTGTTCAGACCATGTGGTTCAAAAGTTTCACTTTCACAATTTCATTGTTTGGTAGTGTTAATGTTAAGAGCTGAATGAACACATAAAACAGCCAGTATATGACAAAATTAGCAATAAACATAAGAAGTAAATGAACTTTGGATCATTAAATTGGTTGGAGTGAAGAATGAAGTGTGCAACTCATCCTGTCTTTCTTCCTTTATTAGTTCTGTTTTCTTTTTAAATGTGATTATTTTATGGCACCACTAACACCACTGTGCTCCTGGTCAGCACATCCAAACTTGGACATTCCAAAATAAAAGTCTTCTGTTGTTGGATCTTTGTTTTGTTAGTGCACCTGACGGCATCATTGCAGCAATATGGGAGAAATAATTTCAAAACTCAGAAAATGTTCATCGTTTCCTCCATTAGCCAAAGGCTGCAGACACAAAAATGTCAGAACTGTCAGTGTCAGAATATTTAGAGTTTGTTTATTGCTTTGACTCAAGGGAGTCAGAATGAGTTCAGAATGACTGTTTCTGGTTACAGTTAATTTGTGAGGTCTAAATCACCATCAGTAATGATAAGTAACCCTAACCCATTACGATTAGCAATACTTGGGAGTACATATTTCATTTGTATGAATTAAAAAAAAACAAAAAAAAAAATGCTTGGACACTGCTTGCATAATTGAAAGGTTTATGACTGTGCTTCCACACAAACGCAAAGCAGAAGCTGAAGCACCGTCAACTATGTTTCCAAACCGACTTCCCTCCAAGCCAAATACTAGAAAATATGATGAAGCAAATCTTCCCTTTGGCTTCACCTGCAAAAGTGGCAAGGTAGGTATTCCCGGCAGAATTAGCTTCCCCTGGCCTGTCCAAATCACAAACAAACAGTATCCAACTTTCTTGATTTTAGTTTACAAACACTTCTTCTAATGACTAAATACTCCTGACATTTTGAAGATGTTAGCTCTTTATACAGTAAAGTTACAGTGGGATACAAATAACATCAGGCTGATCCTGCCACAATTTGTTCCCCCTGTCCAAATCACGGACAAACAGTATCCCACAGTTGTTTATGTTTTTTAGCCCATTTTGCACAGAGAGGCATTTTTTGAAAAATGGATTGATAGCAATATTGAATATTATTACCAGAGATGGGCAGTAACGCGTTACTGTAATCTGATTACTTTTTTCAAGTAACGAGTAAAGTAAGGGATTACTATTGCAAAAACCGTAATTAGATTACCGTTACTTTCCCGTAGGAACGCTGCGTTACTGCGTTACTAAAACCGTGATTTTTTTTTGCGAGAATGTCTCATGACAGTGACGTAAGCCAGTGCGACGTTCGTGACAACAGCTGTGTGCAGATCAACAATGGATATGTGCGAGTGCGGAAAGAGTATGAGCGTGCAGCGTTTAAAGCGTGGAAGTACTGACCTTTGAGTTTGATTCCATAAAAAGTGACAAAAACATTAGTGTCCGTTGTGCGTGGGAAGAAAACTTCTTTTTACAGCGAAAAAAACCCTAAACAAGCACCGAGTGCGCAACGACGGATTCTTCCACTGACCGCTGCGGCACACCTGCACCAGGGTAAACCTCCGCCTACCTCACTCCTGCTTTACAGGTGAAAATAGAGCAAAAGGACCGCTAGTCTTTGACTTTATTTATTTTCTGCTGTGTTTTACTTGCATCTATTTGAAAGACTGAGTGTAAACACAAAAAATATTTTATTTTATGTGCTGGAATGTGCAGAAAATAGGTTTAAATGTTAAACTAATTTCTTCAAGTCAGAGACTGGTGCATATAATTAAATGTTTGCTTGATGCATAAAGTTAAAAGATTAAAACTGATAAAACAAGTTTAAAAAAATACTTTTCCATTTGATTACATTTTGTATGATGGATTATGCAGAAAAAGTAGAATTGGGCTGAAAGATCTATCGCTTTATCACCTACTCAGGTTGTAAATCGTGTTTTTAAAAACTAACTAAGTAACTAAGTAATTAATTACTTTTGAAAATAGGTAATCAGTAAAGTAACCGGATTACTTTTTTGGGGAAGTAATCAATAATTAGTTACTGATTACTTTTTTCAAGTAACTTGACCAACACTGATTATTACACAGGAAAAAAACAACTACACGTAAAATAATTACACCATGACGCCTCTGCCTTTCTAAATGGAGGAACAGTAACTGTGTGTGTATGTAAGCGTGTAAAACCTGAAGCTAGCAAGACTAACAGTACCATTATTTTGTCTCTATCCGCCATTGTAGAAATTCATCCCATGTAAACAACAAATAGGCACACAGCGTGACATGAAAGGCGCATACCTTTGACGTTGCGTGACGAACTCCGTATTCCTCGTCCACAAGTAAACATAAAAATGGAGTTTTCGAAAATCTCCAACCTGACAGGAGTTTTAAAAAATCTCCATTTTCTGTGATTGGAAACGCCGTTTATGTGTGGACGAAAGGTGTGAAGGTGTGGACGTAGGTGTGGAACCTGCATTTTCTAAAATAGGTGTGGACAAGGCATAAAAAAATTGCTACCGTAGTTTATTTTACTGCTGCCTGTAATTTATTGCAGTTTACTTTTAATTGTGTAATTGTTTATTAAATGTGTGTGAAATAAACAGCAATGGAGTTTGAAAACAAAATATGGGTGTGTGGTTGGAGAATGTCTTTGTGTGTGTGTGTGTGTGGGGGGGGGGATTTTCTTGTAGAACAAAGGGGGGCCTAGCAAAAAAAGGTATGGTAACCACTGCCATAAGGGTTAAGACACAAAAGTCCTTCACAGCTTTAATGAGCAACAAACACAAACACACAAGATTTTAAAGAATGTGATGAACTGAGCATGCGGTATATTTAATCTGCCTCACCCTCTTCATCAGCATTTTTTGAGGAAAAAGACATGCTGTGGTAAAGTCTTTTATTTTAGTACCCTGACCTGTTTTGCTGTCACTGATGGTGGGCTCCACGAAGGGAGACACGATATTAACCTTTCTCTGGGATACTGAGATACTACAGAGTCTGTAAAATTCAGACTACCAGAATTGTGTGGTGCACCCAATTTACAGCTTGATCTTTAACTATAAAAAAATAATTCACATAAACCATGTCTGCACGAACAGATATGCGTGGTGCAACAGCGCCACCTGATGTATATTATTATTATTCTATTTGTTCTGCACGAATTTGCACAGCTCCCTAGTGCTAAGAGTAACTCATGAAAACAGTATAAATCCTTCCATAGAAACGTTATTAATACCTTTTATTTGATTATGCATTGTTCAAGTTTAATTCTGTTATTTTATGCACACTGTGATTTTGGCTTTTAATTGCTTGTAAGTGCCTTAAAAGGTGCCTATAAATAAAATGTATACTTGTTATTATTATTATTATTATAAGTGAAAACTAACAGTGCCACCTGCTGCACATTATTATTACCATTATTTTAAATAAAATCCCATTCTGGTATTCAGTACCAGTATGAAGAGTAGCTCCTCGTGGAAATGAGATTTTCTAAAAAAAAAAAAAAAAAAAAAAAAATCCCCTGAAAGTTGGGAGTAAATCCTGGCAAAAAAACCAAACAAAGACAAAAACAAAAAACCCCAAAATATTTCTAAGGTGAAAAACTGGAAAGTGCATACCAGCGCTGTCATGCACTGCCTGATGATACTGGTATCCATGTGCTCATTTGCTTATTCACTTCAGTAAATCTGTGAAATTGGAATAGGAGAGTTTCCCCTTCTTGGTACACATATACCAAAAACTTTGACTCTGGTATGAGTTTTTTTTGTCTTACTTGTGCACAGGTACTGATAAAATATGATTTTAGTGGTGTGTGGAAACACAAAGCAATGCTTACTGTATCCTTTAATGGGCCAGAATTTACTGTGACTGGTATCATTTTTTATAAGAGATTTTTTATTATCAGTGCATAAAGAGGTTCCATTATAGATTTAACTTGTCTCACCACAGTTAGGTGAATCAAAAAACCCTAGGTCCAGTTAAGTTGGTCAATTTGTAAACAATCATTTTAGCAGTTTTAGGAGAAGAATGAATGATCTGTGGTCCTAAAAGATCCAGAAGCAGATGATAGCAGACCTGATAAATGTACTGTTTAGACATGGTGAAGTTATAGATGTCTAACTAAACTGGAAACATACTTTAGCTCACAAAATGTTTAAAAACACAGACGTGCACAGGTAGTTTCTCATTTCCATGCTGATAGTATGCCTTGCATTTATTTACCATTGTGATATTTTTATTGGTATATTTTATCTATTTGATATAAATAAGGGGAAATTCAGCTCTCTGATCGACTGCCTCACTTCTGCCTAGACACTAAATTAAATCATATCAATAAAACAATTCAAAGCAGTTGCATCACAAATGAAGTCATATGATTTTTTTCCAGTGATACAAAGATGTATGTTTACTTTAAAATCTGCTGTTTTGTAATTTGACTAATTTGTGCTCTGCTCTGTGTCCACTTGATGGCGCAGTTTCTGCAGTACCTTGTGAATGTCTTGTGCAACCATAATATATTGAATATTTCTGTAAAGCTTGTCTTGGCTTTTTTCTGAAACCCTTCTAATTTTGTCTTTAGCACAATGGAGTTATGGTTATTTAAAAAGAGCTTGAGAAATGGGCCCGCCATGGTATATACCATGAGGCAGAGGTTTGTAGAAGTTGCCATGTTACCCTAGCATCCTGAATACAGTGGCCGTAATGGCCATTACTGTTCTACCAATTCGTATTTTACATACCGTTAGGTCCATTTATATTTGGAGTGATACATGTTTTTTTTTCTTTTTTTGAAAATATTTTTATTGAAAAAAGAAAACAACAGTACTTGCAGCTACCGAAATACAATTAACCTTTCTTCATTTTCCTAAGTAAATATACTTATATATATATATATATATATATATATATATATATATATATATATATATATATATATATATATATATATATAGTATATAAGTATATAAAAACCAACTAAAAAAGAACAAAAAACGCATTCTAAAACAAAGACCCCCCCCCCCCCCAGATCAACACAACCATCAAACATGTTAGAGGAATATAACAGTAACAGAAGTACATTTAAACAGGCAATTCCTCTAGACTACCAAAATAAGAAATAAAGGGTTGCCACTTGTGAAAAAATTTGGCTGTGCAACCTCTCAACATATATTTACTTTTTTCAAGTTTAAAAAAAAAAACATGACATCTTTAAGCCACCGGGAAATAGTAGGATACTTAACAGACTTCCAATGCAACAATATTAGACGTCTCGCTAATAGGGATGTGAAAGCTATAATATCCTTTTGTGTGGAATCAAGTGTAAGTGAGCGAACAGGAATCCCAAATACAGCAATCAGAGGACAAGGATGAAGAGTTACCCCAAGAACAGTTGACATAATAGCAAAATACCCTGTCCAGAAACCTTGTAGCTCAGGACACAGAAAAAACATGTGGCTAAGGTGACAAGGAGAACGATGGCATTTATCACATTTATTTTCCACTTCTGGATACAATTCAGGAAGTCTAGACTTAGAGAAATGCACCCTGTGTATGACCTTAAATTGAATAAGTCCAAGACGAGCACAGGAGGTGGAAGATCGTATCCTCGCTATAGCCTGTTCCCAAGACTCCTCATGTATTCGAATTCCTAGTTCCCTTTCCCATGTACACTTAAGCTTAACATTAGAGTGGTTACTAAAAGATAGAATAGCATCATAGAGTTTCGAAATGGTTCCTCTGTGATGAGGAATAAATGATAACGTAGTTTCCCACTGCTGTTCTGGAGGTAAAGAGGGTAAATTTGGGAAACACTTGGCAACAAAATGTCGAATTTGAAAATAGCGAAACAAATGGGTAATAGCGAGATTATAACGAGAAGACAAATTGGGAAAACTATCGAAAACTCCATCCACATATACAAGTTTTGTTTTTTTACCTGTTCATTGAAACATATCCTAATTATAGTTATTTTTGTAGCTTCACACATGAGGAATATAGTCACTTCCTTTTTATTGAACCTTGTGTCACACGTTACAGGCACAGCTTTGTACAGCTACTCTTCTTCTGTAAAACTCAACTTGAAAGTGTTACTCATTTGTCTTATGGCTGTTCACATAGTGCTACATTTTGGAGAGAGCTTGAAAATTATATACTGTGCAAAACAACATACGAAATCAAAATTGAAGGGAAGAACATTATCACTTATTTTGAAACTAAAGGAAAAAAAAGTGCCATTGTCAATCTTTATATCTTATTAGGGAAATTCCATATACATAAATGTAAATTTCAAAACTCAACCCCATCATTTAATTTGTTTTTGATTGAAATTGAATATTACTTAAACTCTCTTAAATTAACTTCCAATAAAAAAAGTTTATCATTGATTGAAATTCATTCAGAAATGTTTAACGAATGAGCTGTCACAACTTTCAAGTACAAAGTTGTTATGAAGTCTGTCACATTCTCCCTTTTTTTCCCCCTTTATTTATTTATCCTTCTTATTTCATTGTACTGTATATTGTTACTCTTATTTGCCCTGTATGTCTACTGTACAAACTGAACTGGAATGACTGACTGTTCGTTTTATAATTTCAAATAAAGTTTGGAAAAAAAAATGTTTGAAAAAAAAACCAAAAACAACAAACCATCTACTCTTCTTCTACAGTCTTACATGATGTTACATGATGTTCCCTTCTAGCACAGCCTCAATACTCCCTCTGCTGGCATCACTGGTACTGCAACACAAAATGTCCTATGTCAACAATAGGGCTGGGTATCGTCACTGATTTCTAGAATCGATTCAATTCCGATTCACAAGGTCCCGAATCGATTCGATCCACGATTCGATTTAATTCGATTCGATTCAATTTAAATCTGGGAAATTTTGACAGTCAGCAGATGCTTTTGTGTCAAAGTAGCTGAAGATAAAACACAGAAAAACATGAAGGTGATTTTCCTGGCCTGGGATTTTGTAAAAATATTCTGCAGTACATCAAAAACGAAAGAAAACCATTAATCAACATATGAACATCACCTCTGACGTTACAGCGGTTTTATTAGAGACACGGCTAAGCGTTTTGCATTTTGAATAATTTTAAAAAGTTTAAATTTGTTCAGTATTGAACAGCAGAAATGAGGTTTTCTTTTCGGAAGAATGTAAAAGGGAAAAAAACAGCGGCCGACAGCGCTGTAAGCAACAGTAGACTTGTGCGTAACAAGCAAGCAAATAATGAAGAAAGGGAAACTGTTCTTGAAGTACAGAGAGAGAGAGAGAGAGAGCTGTGCATCGCGGTGGAAGCAAAACAGTAAAAGTCAGAGTGAATTCATGACGATGTTTATGTGAGGCGTTTGGATCTTCTTTTGCTGCTGGTTCGGTCAATATTGTTTGGAGAGAGATCAAACTAACAGCTTTAGAATCGGCTCATAAAGGGCGTGAACACAAAGCGCGGACCCGCCGACAGATCAGAATCGGCGAGCTGTCGGCTTTCAGCCCCGACCGTGAGAAAGGTGACATCTAACTGATTCTGATCCGCGGGTCGCGCTGTGTGTTTAAGTATATGTGCAGAATCCGTGTTCCTGCTCTCATTTACTGTCTTAACTGTTTGGTGGTTCTTGAAATTTTGTGAGATTTCACCTGAGATTCTGGCATTTTGGGCAAAATAAATTTATATTAAAAAATCGATTCAGGATTTTAATGAATCGATTTTAATCCATGAATCGATTATAAAAACCCACCCCTAGTCAACAACCAACCTTCTCTTTGTGCGTCTCCTAGGGTGATCATATTTTGATTTCCAAAAAAGAGGACAATTGGCTCAGACATCAACAACTTTAAAAATACTGTTTGTTTGAAGAAAATTTTAACATATTTAAACCTTGCAGTTAATGAATGGTGAAATAAAAAAATGTCATATAGGCTTTTAGTCAAAAAGTGAAAAAAAAACAAACAATCTTAAAAACCTCTGGAATTAAATAATGGTACAGAAACAAGGCCTCATCCGTATAAGAAAAATTACCAGTACCGGGAAGTTACGAGGGAAATTTCTTTTGCAGTTTGCCTGAGAAATAGTTCGTCCAGAAAAATAACGTGAACTTAAGTTGACGGTACCTGCAATAAACAACTGTCATATATATAAAACACCCAGCACGCCCCTGCAGGCGGTTTTATCCTTCAAGCTCGGGTCCTCTACCAGAGGCCTGGGAGCTTGAGGGTCCTGCGCAGTATCTTAGCTGTTCCCAGGACTGCGCTCTTCTGGACAGAGATCTCCGATGTTGTTCCCGGGATCTGCTGGAGCCACTCGCCTAGCTTGGGAGTCACCGCGCCTAGTGCTCCGATTACCACGGGGACCACTGTTACCTTCACCCTCCACATCCTCTCGAGCTCTTCTCTGAGCCCTTGGTATTTCTCCAGCTTCTCGTGTTCCTTCTTCCTGATATTGCTGTCATTCGGAACCGCTACATCGATCACTACGGCCGTCTTCTTCTGTTTGTCTACCACCACTATGTCCGGTTGGTTAGCCACCACCATTTTGTCCGTCTGTATCTGGAAGTCCCACAGGATCTTAGCTCGGTCATTCTCCACCACCCTTGGGGGCATCTCCCATTTTGACCTCGGGACTTCCAGGTTGTACTCGGCACAGATGTTCCTGTACACTATGCCGGCCACTTGGTTATGGCGTTCCATGTATGCCTTGCCTGCTAGCATCTTGCACCCTGCTGTTATGTGCTGGATTGTCTCTGGGGCATCTTTACACAGCCTGCACCTGGGGTCTTGCCTGGTGTGATAGACCCCAGCCTCTATGGATCTTGTACTCAGAGCTTGTTCTTGTGCTGCCATGATTAGTGCCTCTGTGCTGTCTTTCAGTCCAGCTTTGTCCAGCCACTGGTAGGATTTCTGGATATCAGCCACCTCCTCTATCTGCCGGTGGTACATACCGTGCAGGGGCCTGTCCTTCCATGATGGTTCCTCGTTTCCCTCCTCTTTCTTGGGTTTCTGCTGCCTGAGGTATTCACTGAGCACTCGGTTAGTTGGGGCCATCTTCCCAATGTATTCTTGGATGTTCGTTGTCTCATCCTGGACTGTGGTGCCGACACTCACCAGTCCCCGGCCCCCTTCCTTCCGCTTAGCGTACAGCCTCAGGGTGCTGGACTTGGGGTGAAACCCTCCATGCATGGTAAGGAGCTTTCTTGTCTTTATGTCAGTGGCTTCTATCTCCTCCTTTGGCCAGCCTATTACCCCCAGCAGGGTACCTGATCACAGGCAGGGCGTACGTGTTGATGGCCCCGGATCTAATATATATATATATATACCACATAATCTGATAGTTTCTTTGCTAAGTGTCTGAGTGCAACAACAAGTGAGTTCACTTTAAAAAAGGTTTCACCTACAACAACTAACAATCAGCAACTAACTTCCAGAAGTTTGCACTGCTGAATCCCACAAAAAGACAAATGGGCCTAAAAATAAAGCTAATTATTTATTTACATCTCTGTACCTCTTTATTTTACTAGCTGCTGTTTTGAAACAATTTATATAAAAACCTATTTTGTCAGACATTTATTCCTTGTTGGCTTCATCATTGCCTTCATCTTAGCCTTTTCCCTCTTTGCCAATGATGTTACTAACTCATTTGGCACAGCCGTGGACTCACTTTGCGTCAGGCATGTATTCTAGCAACGGTGTTTGAGACCCTGGGGTCTGTGCTTCTTGGGGCCAAAGTGAGCGATTGAGTGGACATGTACAACGGCTCTGAGCACTGATGGCTTGATATTTCAGCTCAATGTTTGGTGAGTATCTGCAGCGTATCTTTGAATTTGAACTTTACATTTGAACTTCAACCCTTTAGACAGAGCATTGAATGCAGAAAATGTTAAAATGCCTTGCAGTAGTGTTAGATTTTGGTGGCTGTTGAACATGTGTAGAACACATTGAACACAACAGGATGCATTAGCACAGGGGTTCCTAAACTTTTTTTGCTAGGCCCCCCTTTGCCTTACAAGATAAATTCTGTCAGGGAGACCTACCTTGGCACTTGTGCAGGTGAAGCCAAAGGGAAGCTATGCTCCATCACATTTTCTAGTATTTGGCTTGGAAGGAAGTTGTTTGGAAACATATTTGGCAATGCTTCATCTTCTGCTTTGTGCAGTGTTGGGAAGGTTACTTTCAAAATGTATTCCACTACAGATTACATAATACATGCCCCAAAATGTATTTTGTAATGTTTTCCATTACATTACGCAATGAGAGTAACGTATTCTGAATACTTTGAATTACTTAATATATTATTAAGCTTTTTAGAACTACATAACAAGGAAATTACATCATTCACTTAGATTACTGATTGGCAGCGCTAACTCGAAATTTCGAGTTATTAACTCAAAATTTTGAGAAAAGTAAGTCAACATTTTAGAACTACTAATAAGTCAAAATTTCGAGAAAGACAGCTCGAAATTTCGAGTTATGGATACTTTTTTTTTTTAGTGGCGGAAACGGGCTTCCATACTTAACAGTTTGTTTGTATTTTAGGCCACTTAGAAATCATTCAAAATATCTAACTGAAAGGATGAACCATTTCTGTGTCTGTAGATAACAGACAACATAGCAAACAAAAGCAAAGAAAGAATAAAAGTGGTTGTATCAAATATTGACTTTCAAGCTCGTTAGAATTAAACTTTTTTCCCTTTCTATATTGTATTTTCATGTATGACTGCACATTATTTTTAATTTCTTTCACCTATTCAATTTTTTTCCTAGCATAATATAAAGAAATGATGGGTGTCTTAAGACTTTTGCAAATTAATGTGTACATTTATTAAAAGTTAATGACGAGGAGTACGTTCCTCGATTTATCTGACTCCCCTGTTTGAAGTTAAAATGACTTTACTCCTCACTTGAAGCATCTCCAGGATCTCCATGTGGCCACGGACCATATTTTAGCAATCAAGTATCACCGCTCCGATAGCGTTTTGCGCGTAATTTATGGTCATGGTTAGAGTCACCACTCTTACTACGACTTTTGTGCCGCTGGAGGGCGACTTGACTTCCTCTTCTTCAGACGCTCCATGGCACGAAGTACCAGCATTCCCCTTTCTATTATGCATGATTTTTACTTTCCGTAAACACTTATCCTGGACTCCAGCTGCAGTTTACCTTCTCTTCACCTTTAACTAGTGATGTGTCCTGTGTGTCGAAGCTTCGAATCGTGCGTCGGGTAATCGCGGGGGCGTTTTTCTGAAGCGCGTATCGAGGCTTGCTTTGATTACGTATGCAGTGACGTTCGAGGCCTCGCGGGCAGTCCGTACCACGTGACTGATTCAGGGACTGGTTCATCGGTTCGCGCCAGATTCGAAATAACATGGGCAGGAAAACAGCTGATTCCCCATCACACCGTGTTGTGGAATTGGATTACGTACGTGCTACATAGTTACTTGTGCATTTCTTCTTCGATGGAACCAGCAAGGAAGAGATGTTTTTTTTTTAAATTTTGTCTCTCCTAATAAAGTATGCACACAGTAATAAATATCACAAATGATAAACACCAAAATATAAATAAACAACACTACACATCCTATAATCTGATTTCTGTCTTTTAGTTTATTAAAAAGTGAAGCACCAAACACTAGTTTGTGTCATTATCCAGATGTACATAAGGTTTACACATCATTATAATCAAAGAGCCCGCTTCACTTGAATTGTCCACTTGATGGCGCAGTAGAGCAAATGAATCATCACAATGCTTCGAACCATGAGTCGACCAATTGGATGGAAAGCTTCAGTTCATCATGAGGCTTCATCTCACCATCACTACCTTTAACCCAGATCATCGCTTAAGCGCTGCAACTGAGGTGGATGGGGTTTAGTAGACACACGAAGCTGGACAACCAGACATGCTGGTGATTAAACGACTCAAAATCAAACGGAGTGTGGCCCTGTCCAATAAGAAGTGACATTAAGCAAGAAACATCCAATCACAGGGCGTATAGCGAATTGTGGGCGGGCTTAAAAAGCGCGTGCATAAGGTAGAGAGTAGGAAGAGGAGGTCAAATGTATTGAGTGAAAACGTGAGGCTGTTTCAGGACAGATAGCTACAATATAACAGTTCAGTTTACAGTGGAGTTATTAGATATTATATTCAGAGGCAGGAGCGGGGGGGTTTCTGTGCATTTTAGTTTGTGCTGGTAACTTCCGCTAATTTAGAAGCTAGTGAAGAGAGATAAGGTTAGCTAAGGCTAACGTTACATGTCGCGTGTTTGCAGACAACTCCGCAGCTAGTGGCACTACTAGAGTAAGTTATGAATTTTTCTTTCTATAGTTGTGCATCATTATCTGCGTAGGTAGAGAGGGAATGCGCGGTGGTAGCTCGCAGCGCATTAGCTTTGGAAACAAAGTTTGCTAGCTAACCCTTGCTGCTGCACTCTGCTACTTCTGGAATTCACGTTGTCTTTGTGAACTTGTGTCACGGACACAGCTGTCATGTTTCACTCGGTGCCCCGCCGTCCGATCTGTGAGATCGGTATAAATACAGTGAGGCTTCAGAGCAGCTGGTCATTTCGACGCACTGTCGAGGAGGGAAGGGGAAAGCTTGAGAGGCTCCCGTTGCTAGGCAGGAACGTGGGCCTGCTGCTGTCCTGGCTGCAGAGGGCAGGTGTGGGTGCTAGCGACTCCGCGGCCTCTGGTCCCAAGAGGAAGGGTTTGCTGTCCATATTTGCGGACCATTGCGGCTTTGTGACCGGCCAGAGACTCCGGCGTGCATGCCAGGTTGGAGAGCTTTACTCCAACCTGTACTCGGAGCGCACCAAGTGGACCCTGGTTGGCAACATATGGCGCAGATTACAGAGCAAGCACGCCCCTACTGGGAAATTTGTGGCTGCCCTGGCTGGTGTCTTCATGTGGGAGAATGAGAAAATCCAAGATGAGGAAATTCAGAGGTGGGACAACATTTTATAAAGGCATATATTTTTGCAAAAAAAAAGGAATAGATGTAAACATGCCTCTTACTCTGTTGACACTCTCAACAAAGCAGCATTGATATTCCTGTCTTGATTCAAAATTTGAGTAAACAGTGCAGTTAAATTTGTTCTTACATTTGTATGTACAGTTAAGCATTTCATTATGACCTGAATATAACCTGTAAGTAATCTAAGCTTGTTATTTGCATCTTTGTGAAGGTGTGGACTGGAGCTGCAGGCGCTGGAGGCAGCAAAACGACTAAGTGTGTCTTCGGAGACTGCAACTGGGCAACAGGAATCTGGCTGGGAAATTGTGGTGGAAAAGAAGGACTTCAGAGTGTGGAAGCGACCTATTCCCAACAGTCACCTCTACGAATATCGAGGTCAGCTAGTCACACACATGTTTAACAGTGTCTCACATATTTGTCCAGTTTTGTCATAGAGGGAGAAATATTTGTAGCTCTAAAGGATTCTGCAGATTTTTCTTGCATTTTAAGCAGTTAATTGAAGGTACTTTGAGCTGGTCTGATTTGTTATCTTTTATTTGCAGTATTGGGCTCTTATGATGATGTCACACCAAGACAATTCTTCAATGTACAGGTATATTTAAGTTCAGTCTAATTATGTGCAATTTTGACTACCTCAAAAGTTTAAGTCGTTGAGGAAACTGCGTGAAGCTGATCACCTATTCTATTTCAGTGCTGACATACATGAGGAAATGATTAGGACGTACGATTAGGCTACACTCCTAATCCATTATTGGGGATTTAGGTGTGCAGCAATCTCTTTACTCTTGAAGTCTGACCTTCTGAACCACTGTTTACTCAGACAACCTTTTAAAATCGACACATCAAGTTGGGTTATAGATTAATATTAATTGGAGTGGGTTTTTCGGGGTTATGGGATTTTATTTTTTTGGAATCGCATTACACATCACAGGAATGCTTTAACAGCAATAACACTCTGCCTTTCCCTTCCCCCCAGTTGGACATAGAGTACAGGAAGAAGTGGGATTCTCTCGTTATCAAGCTTGAAGTGGTGGACCGACATGCCAATACTGGCTCTGAAGTTGTGCATTGGGCTACACACTTTCCTGTGAGTTTGTAGATTGCTATTTGTTCAGCCTACCCTGCATTCACCCGTGACACTTTTTTTGTTATCAGTCAAAGTATGAATAACCTTCATTTACCTTTTGATCAAGAGCAACTGCCAACCAAGTAAGGTTAGGTTGCATTTCGCACACTCAGTTGTTATTTGATCTTGTTTGATGTCCTTCACAGTATCCCATGTATTCGAGGGACTATGTATATGTGCGCCGCTATGATGTTGATTTCAACAACAACCTGATGATCTTGGTCTCCAGGTCAGACTTAAAGAGATGTTTGTTAATTTGTTTATTTTGGGGTGTATTTATATAATCAGACTAAATGCTGTATCTTATCTTGTGCATTGATAATCTGGCTGTGCAGAGCCGTACAGCATCCCAGAGTACCAGAGACACAGGAATATGTGAGAGTTCATTCATACCAGTCAAAGATGGTCATTCGCCCACACAAGTCCTTTGATGAGGTTAGTGATGAATGTCATGCTGCACAGATTATTTAATTTTAAACAACTGTGTCCTTTTTTTGAAGTTGCTCAGCATAGTTTTTCTTATCTCCTCACAGAATGGATTTGATTATCTGCTGACCTACAGTGATGACCCTCAGACCGTCTTCCCCCGCTATTGTGTGAGCTGGATGGTGTCGAGCGGTGAGTACTGAAAAAGTCATACGCTAATCACGTAAGGATTAACTGAAATTTATTCAAAAAAGAATATTTCAAAATGACTAATGTTGATCAAAGAGCTGTACAAAGCACAAAACAGAAAGAGGATAAAGGAATGGAATAAAGGAAACTGACTCAAATTCCAGTGAATAAATATAAGTTTTCAGTCTAGTTTTAAAAGTCTCAGTGGAAGGAGCAGACGGGGTGGGGGATGCTCTAACAAGTTTGGAGGCAAACACGGTTTAAAACAATATTTAAAAAGTTGACTACACTGTGGCAGTGCAATTTGTCATGATGTTGTTAATCAACACCATAACTAACGGACATAAGGCAAGATTTTGACCATATTTTACATCATATTTAACCACATGTATTCATATTTAATTGAATAATATATATGAATAATACTACATTTTGTAGAAGTCTGGACAGAAATGTAGCAATCTAAAATGTAAAATTTAGTTTTCAGAGAGAGTGTTCCATCATGTTATGCCTTTTCCAGCCTGATTTTGAGAATGTTCTCCCTCTTAAAACCTGTCTAGGTATGCCCGAATTTCTGGATAAACTGCACACTGCTGCCCTGCGGGCCAAAAACTTAGAAGTGGGAATTCAAGACTACACGAGTGTCATTAAATCCAGTGACACAAACAGGCCGTCAAGCCAGGAGCGCCTCACTGGAGAAAATGCCCATACAGGTGGTTCTGGACAGATCTACGCTTGAGATGGAGATTTCGTAGAGAGCAGAGGTTTTCTTGGTGTGTTTTCACTTGCACTCAAGTCAGGAACAATAACCCTCCAACCCCAAACTTAGGGGTAGATTAGAAGAACTGAAAATGAAAGGTGCGATCTAAAATAGCGGCACGTGTCCATCCATAGACATGTTTATGCTGTTTATAGAGGAGATGTCACAAGAACGATGGACTACATTAGTGACGGCATTGTTGTCACTGGAGAAAGTGTTGCAATGCAAGTTGTCGTTCAGACTGCTGGTTTTGGCATTTTTCTTCTTCAGCCAGTCAATGCCACCTGATGTTTTCCTGCAATTATACAATTGAGCCAAATTTCCTAACCATAGACATGTTTTTGCCAAACACACAGTTTTACTCATTTTAGTATTTAATGGCTTGTCTTATGTTTTTAGACAAAGCTTGACTTTAAACTCTATTCAAACCGCCAGCTTGCTCACTACTGTATTAGCGTCTGTAGTGTGATTTCAACAAGTTGTGGCGGAAATGAGTATGACATAGAACTGCAACTACACCTGCCTTGTTTTTACTAAGAAGTTAACGCTTGGTCAAATTATGGATTAAGAGAAGAACTGAGGCCCCCTGCTGGGAATTTAAAGCAAGTGATTTTGATTTGTTTGAAGCATGACAGATGACAAGTTAAATTATGAGTTTGGCCAAAAAATGATACAATTACTGAATTTAAAAATAAAAAATAAAGCTTTTTGTTTGCTATCGACATTAGTTTACTATCCACCCTGTTGAGGTATCAGACGGTCCGTCTCACTGTGTTCCTGCAAGTGTTTAAAGCATCCAGCCTTCTGAAGATGAACCAGTCCTTCAGCATTAGGGGCATAGTGTCTTATAACAACCATATAAATCCTCAGATACAGTGGTGTAAAGTTTTAGGTATTTGTGCCACATCCCAAGCCATTTGCATTTAATGTGATAGTTTTTTTTTTTTTTTTTGGTTTTTTTTTGTGTTTTTAAGAGGTGGTCCAATTTCAGTTCAGAATTTATTTTGTTACTGTTGGGTTCATCAACACAGTTTGCACTCCTGGAGGTCTGGATATTTCTGTGTTGCTGTAGATCTTGTATACTCAAAAAGTCACATCTGGAGGACTGGATTTTTATTTTGTTTTTGTTTTTTTGTCAATGGGTGCAATGAGATTCACGTCTTTCTCCTAAATTTTGATGCTACCGTTTTGTTCTCGTGTGTCCTACTGAAACTCCTTTGAATTCATCTTTCCATGTCACCCTTGCATGCAGGGGGTGCTATGAATGTACAAATAGCAGCACATGCCACAGAATATATAACATCGCCTAACACAGTTCACTGTTTACAGACTGGCACAAGAATCGTGAAATAATGTTGTAAAAAAACCCTAACATCTTGTAGCGCAAGCTTGTGCTGCGAGATGTGATTCACTCAAATGGTACATTTGAGTGAATTGGCTAATTCTATATGGTGGTTTCCACTTGTGTGAGGGAGGTCCCATGTGTGGATACGCGTATGCTCCCAGTGTATCAAAAGTGTGTGTGTAATTATATTCTGTTGTGAAGTGTTTTCCTGCTGTTTGTGTTTTTAACAATGGCAGTGTAAGATGAGATACTCTTCATGGGTTGACTGTGCAAATTGACTCTCATTATAACCCAATTAAACAGTATGTCATACTTGCTAATGTTTAGTGTGTGTGTGTGTGTGTGTGTGTGTGTGTGTGTGTGACATTTGAATGATCTGATAACTGAAGACACCTCTGTGCCACCTGCAGTATTTAAAACCAGTTTTCACATCTTATTTTTGTTTTGCAGGTAACTTTTTTTTCTCTCTCTCCATTGTTAAACTTTTAGGAAAAGAAAGAGGGGGAAAGTGTGGCTTATGAACAGGTGCACTTGTAATCCACGTGATTTAAAATTAATTTCTGAAATGGAAGAAACATTAATCTGATGAAATAAACAGTCCTTTATGTGTATCATTGTGGGTTCAACTTTTGATGCAGAAAGCATTTGGCTTTGACTTGTGCTGCTCGGGGCCATGATTGATTAGCATAGTGTTTGTACTGAAGGGCCACCATCGTCCAGTCTAATGGGATAATCTGTAAATCCAATAGGCTGTCTGGTCAGACGGTCTGTGACACTCTGCACATATAAGCTTTACTGCACACACACTGTTTAATTTGTCTGCTCTGGATAACACTCACTGCTATATCTATGCTGACTATTGATTCTTTGCAGATAATCAGCACAGTGTACTACTTTACCATCAAATATTTATACGTGTTAAAATAGCTGCATGTCGTTTATAAAAGATATCTGCCAGTTTTGTCTTAAGTGCTTGACTTGAAGTTACCTCCACATCTTTTTAGGTTCATGAAGGTTCATTTAGGTTCATCGCCTCTGTCAGTGCGCCCCAGGGTGGCTGTGGCTACAATGTAGCTTGCCATCACCAGTGTGTGAATGTGTGTGTGTGAATGGGTGGATGACTGGATATGTAAAGCGCTTTGGGGTCCTTAGGGACTAGTAAGGCGCTATATAAATACAGGCCATTTACCATTCATGAAGACCTTTTACCTCTCATCCAAGAAGCTTCTTCAGTACTAAAACTGATGAGTCCCAGGTGCAATTAATGAGCACTTAAATCTGATAGGTTTATGTATAATAGTATTGAATGAGTTCATGTGGCTGAAGTTTGAAGGTGATAATTGGACAATGTGACGTAGCATTTTCCAATTGATATCTTGGGTCCATCCGTTAAAAGTCCCAGTGACCTTAACCTAAACGTCAGTGGTTTCTTAGATAATTTCTGAAAATTACCAATGATTTCCAAATTTAAACCATAGCTGCATTTGGGATGCTTTTTTTTTTTCCAAATATATATTTGTGATGTGTTCATGGTGCAGATGTAAATAAAAGGTGCAGTCGCTGTACGGAAGAAGAGAGGAGTCAACTTAAACAGAGTAGTCTTTTTTTCAAGTGGCAGGAAATTTGAAATGCAACTTTTCAAAGTTGCTTACTAAATAACAGCAAACATAGTTTCTGCACAGTTTGTCGCAAAAAAGTTCTCTGCTAGCTAATGTCCAGTTGCTGTATTTCTCAGGGAGAGAGACCTTAGTGGGCACAACAGATGTTTTTGCAAAACATCTTGCAACCTTTAATTCGACTGACTTAATCCACAGAAAGCAGCAGCACAGGTCAGCTGCTGCTTTTATAGGTGACTGATCAGTCTACTCAGAGAAAGATCTACTGGCACTCCAAATAAGCTATTATGTCACTTATTAAGTAATTCTGCTCCCCACATTGCACTATAGCAGTCTGATTTGACAGGTAGAGGTCAAACAATCTTTAACCCTTTGTAGGGGCAGATCCCAACAACAGTTGCCTCAATGTCCTTTATAGTTTAGATTAAAGACCCTACAATAATAGGGAGAACACTCCAACAATCAGAGGACCCCTTATGAATAAAGACTTTGCAACAGTGGAAAGGAAAAATAACCTCCTTTTTTCAACAGGAAGTAATCTCCAGTAGCGCCAGAATCGTGGAGGGGCAGCCGTCTGCCGTGACCACTTATGAATGCAATGAGGGGAGGGAAAAGAGGCGAAAGAGGGACACACAAAGAAGGATTACAGAGGTTGAAACACTTGGGATCTCTGGATTGCATTATAGGTGGCTGATTGCTGGCGTTGCAGGACACCAGTTCTCTTCAGTGATGATCTTTCACTTTGGCTGTTGATGTCCTTTACTCCTTTCTCAAACCATCTGTCTTTGGGAACATTCGGATTCTCACAAGAGCGTCCCCTCTCCTTTAAGTGCAGACGTACCACTGGCTCTTATTCTGATGAGGTGTTTCTTCTTTGCATCTCTGGGGTGGATGTTTGGTCTTTTATATGTACAAGAACTCCTCATTGTATTGCACACCGGACATTGTGTAGTCTTTACTTTAAGTTGGCAAACAACCCTCAGGACTACCTCCAAGATGACAGCTTCCCAGGGTTAAATACCAGGTACATGCGATTAGCTGAACCCGCCACTTGAAAGAAACGTGAAACATCCTCGCAGACCAGAAAGAAGCCTAGCCGCCTTCAACACAAGCACTGAAGACTGAGGACCTGCAAACACAAATCTGCCTGTTTAAATTCATAGATAGAGATCTGAAGATTGAATAGCTCAAGCTAAGAGTAGTTTCACATGGGAATGGGAATAGTTGTTCTCATTTAACAATATTCTTGTCAAGTCTAGTTTGAAAAATAAAAACTGTCTGCTGTGATGTGTGTATCTAGTGAATTAACCTTACTGAACCTGCTTATCCAGTCCTAACTAGTTTTAGTTTGAGAGGTTTATCGAATATTATACCTTAAAGTGTTTTTTATGCTTCACAGCAGAATTTAGGGCTACGTAATCATTGTTTTGAACGGCAGATGGTGAGGTCTTATTATTTTTCACTTTGCACTGCCATGCTGACTGCAGACTGTAGTGTTTAGGAGGTCGCCTGACAGACGTCCAAAGCTGCTTGTTGACTGTGGCTGTCTTTGTGTCGATATTTCATGTTCTTCTGCTGCCTCCATCAGTTTTCTCAGAGCATGTTCATTCTTTATTCTGAAGTTGTCGTGACTGTGAGTGCGTATGTTTCTGTGTCCCTGTGCATTTGTTACCTCTATTATAGACTGACCACGTACCCAGAATTTACCCGACCTCTCTCTTAATGGCTTGAGCCCCCTCGCATTGGGTAAGTGGTTAACAAAGTGGATGGATGGATGATTCTGTCACTGCAAACTTTCTCTGTGAGACATTTGAGTAGAATGTATTAGTAACACTTACACAATTACTGTATTTAAAATAGCAGCTACAGCTGAGGAATAACAAATGGCATGGCACCACATCCATAATGAGTTGATTGATTAAAATAAGAGTCGTAAAGAAAGGAGGAGTCTGGTTTTCATATTTCAGATTTATTGGTTTGATGCATTAGTTGGGATTGGACGACACAGACTGAATTTTAAAAGAAATAGCCGACCTCTGCGGAGAAAATGGAGTAATATATTTGATGATCATTTCAAGAACATAAACTCGGGCTGAGACATATTGGCTTGTAAGTTTCAGGCGTTTCTAAGAGTCTCGTCATTTGATTTACAGATCTGTGATGAGTCTGCAGTCCTTACAAACGACACATTGTTTTAATATATGACCTCTACCAGGCTGAAATCACTGGACATGCTCAAAATCACTGAGCACTTATTGTAATTGATCATTTCCACAAACCTCCCATATTTTTTGCTATCCAACTTATAGATAAAAAAAACAAAACACTTTTTTTTATATGAATGCTATGAACCCGATTGCTTGCTTTCACTGTTAAGTTTTCCACTTTATTCAACATAACCAGTAAAAATACACAGAATATTTAGATGGTATTAATGAGCCATAGCCCCACATCTTACTGCATCATGAGATTTTATTAAAATATAAACTAAACACTTGTAATATTATTAAAATTGACCCTGTGGTTATTGATCTTCTTTGTGTTTTTCTACCACACACCACCGCTGTCGTCCAGTCTTATTTACTGCCCTATTTTTTGTGATCATTTCATTTATACATGAATATTTGGAAAAATGCAGAGACATTGAAATAGATATCCAGATAGCTGAGGCAGACAGTGCACACAAGACTCCAAGGTGCTTGGCACAACCATGGACAGAAGATGCACTGCATGGTTAGATCAAGCACAATGGAGTCATGAGCAACGACAAAAAAAAAGTCCAACAGATATTGCACAGATGCAACTCTGCACAAATTGACCAAGCAACGTGCCGTATCGACCAGGTTTTTGTGCAAATGTTAAGTAGCAGGTTTTATTTTTTTCCTGAAAAAAGACACAGCATTGTTAGAATATTTTATGGGTTTTGCTGAAGGACGGTCCTGCAGTCGGAGCTGTCGGCAATGCAAAATTTCAGAAAAATCCAAAAAGTGTGAGAGAAGTGATCTGATCTCATGGGGATGTTTAAAAAAAGAAAGAAAGAAAGAAAGAAAGAAAAGAAATGCTACTGGTTGGTCTACGATCAAAAAAAGATGAAGAGACTTGTAGCTAGGAAGAGCTGCAGAATTAAAAAAAGCGAAAGATTACTCACAGGTCATGGTCACTGCGGGGAAAAAGGGCTACACCCTTCCTGCGCACGAACTGCGTCAAACCCCACCCTCTCGCCCTTCACGCCCAACTCTAACAGAGGAAAAAAGTCACCATTTGATCACTTTTCACTCTTTTAAAACTCAAATCTCAAACATTTTTAAGAAAGGACCTGCAGCAGGCCTGAAAAATGTTGGCTTGATTAAATTTGTTTCCTCATTGGGCATTCCCAAAGTGATCAATGGAAACAGAGTTTGGGTAATTCATCTGTGATCTTATTAGAGTCGCAAGATCTCATAGAGTCCAAGTCCCTGAAATTTTAGTAGTTATTGACTAAAAACAAACCATGCTCCCTGGACTCTATTGAATTAAGAATTAGAGGTATAGCTACTTCTCTGTAGTCCATCTGGGGTGCATCTGCCATCTACTAAGAGCAAAGAAAAACCACTCCTAACATTTTAGTCTTAACTATGTTAAGTGTTCCTGTGTTGTGATACCATCAGGCTAAGAGAGCTTCTTTTCCAAAAGGTTTGACAATCTTGTTACCTTCCCTTGTGTCTCTTTCTAGCTCCCTGAGGACATTTTACTACAATGAAAAGGCACGGCACAATAATCAACTTACAAGGCTCAGCAAGTGAAACCACTTTGTGTGATGAAATTACACCATAATGCATATTAATGCACCAAACAGGAAAAAAGCTGCCTTTGGAAGTGACCAAATGGCACGAAAATTGGAGTACTTTGGGTGAAGATGGTGGGCGGCGGTGATGAAACAGACTTTTGTTTTTCAGAACAATGAGGATGTTTGAAAGGGATGCAGCGCAGCTGATGGGATGGTTTAATGGGTTTTATGCACAGATGATGATTGTGATACATGATTACGCTTACTTACCTTCTATTTTCCTGTCTTCTTCTGGAAACCAACACGGCTTAAAATACTAAGAGAAGTATTTGAAAAAAGTGCTTTCTGAGCTAAAGCAACAAAACCTAAAGCAACTGTTCTTCAAACCTGACCAGCACAGTATCACTGAAAACAGTTGGTCTCAACCTACTCTGTGTTTAACGGACAACTTTCCAGCTGCTTTCGTTGGAAAGTCTCCTCTACACATTGTCTTTCCAAGAAACTCACCTTTCCATTCGCTAGCCTCAAAGCAAGCGTAAGGCGCAGGTGGTTGAGGGGTGGTGAAGACCGCTGGGTGCTCTGAGCTGTGTCTTGGGGTCTTCCAGCTTGCTCTACTGGAGACAGACTGTCCTGACTGCGTCCTCAGCACCCTTCAAGTCCCCAACTCCTGCCCCTCCTTCAAGCTAGGAGGGGTTGGGGATGTTCTCTTGGGATAGGTGCACTGGCAAGGAGGACTTGGTCAGGCTGGGATTGGATGTAGGTTGGGGAGTCTGAATGGGGGGGCGCCGGTTCCGCATTTCATAAATATTAATACGGAGTCCTCTCTCTCCAAATGGGTAGATTCTTTAATTTTGTTAGAGGGGGAAGTGCTTTATTCACTTAATGGCTTTTATTAGTGCCCAGTGTTCAACTCTTTCATTAGCTAAAGTGCTGCTATAATTTACAGGGTAAAAGGGGGTGGGGAAGAGGCGGTGTCTGGGAAGGGTTGATCCTGCTGCTGCTGCTGCTTCTGCTGGACAGGCAGGCTTCACCTTCAACCACTGCAGCTTTTACTAAAAAGTGGCTTTTGGGCTAAAAGAACTGGAGTCAAAAGATATCAAATACACTCCATGAACCGTTATACTGTCGGTCATGCTGTCTCACTTTCACATCTGTTTTTTTTCCTAAACACATCTGTGCAAATCTAAAGTGTTAAGGATGATCCCAAATTAGACACTGTAACCAATTTATTTTAGAAAAAAGCACAATGTTGATGACACTTCTAACAAATAAGTGGCTTTTTACCTATGAGCAGAGAAAGATTTTGTGGAAACATGCAGTGGATTTCTCTCGCTGGCAAACTGGAATCATTTTTCTTTGCGGTTCCATATCATATTAATTTAGTAAATGAAGATAAAAGCATGCATTTTTTTGCAATACTATATCCAATATATGATAAAATGCCTGCATTTGATGTATACATATTAAATATACTGTAAGGGTCTCCTATTTAGCTTGGCAACATCTTTGCATGGGTTTTGCACACACGCTTGATAATTAAAAAACAAAACATGAGTATCTTTCATGTTTGGACTGCTTGATTTCACTCTTCAAATTTCTAATCCAGCCATATTATACCACAGTTTACATGCTTGGTGTCATCCATCGCATTCATTCATTAGCTTCTGGTACTCGCACTCCGAGTGGTCTTGTTGTAACATACGGACATTAAATAACACCAACTTCCAAGAGTGCACCCAGTGCCAATAAAAAGCAGCTTTATTTTGCTCTGTGGAGTTTGGCTACTTGTGAACATCCCAACAACCCTCAGACTGCATCTGAGTGAATGAACTTATTAACCTGAGTGGCCGTCCCCACCAGAGAGCGGGGGAGTGGGTGGGCCACCAGTTTGAATAACTATCCCCATCATCAATGTCATATAAATCTCTTTCCCCCCCTCCCCCCTCTAAGCCACAGTTAAATGTTAGCCATAATGCTGGCTGCGGGTACGCATCTGCAACATTTCTGTCGGATTTTTCCTAAAAAACCAAATTTAGCACAACACAGAACACTCCTGGTTACACTTTTTGATAAAGTAATAAATCTATTATCTGAATAAAAGCACAGAATAATAAAAAGCATAAAATAACAGACACATTGAGATTCCACTGTGATTTTATTGTACAGTTCTTTTAGGAGTCAATGGAAGCCTTAACCAATATTCAATATGAACTATTCATGGTGTTAAGTACTGTGTGTTACTTTAAATATGACACTTTAACCTGCCATTGTTTTAAATCAATGAAAGCAAAAACAACAGATGCTGTAATGACAGACATGTCCGGTAGTTTATTGAGCAGCTGTACAGAACACTTTGTGATAACATGGGTCATGCAGTGAGCATTAAGAATCCTTTTTTTTTTTTTACTTTTTCACCAGCTGGATAACATCTTCATCCTCCATCACATGGTCCTTGCCCACCTTTTGAGGGTTGTGCTTTACAGAGGAGCCCCAAACAAGTGCACTGAAAGAAAGAGTTAAGAAAAAGAAAAAAAAAAAGAGTTTGATCCTGGTTGACTGATGATTCGTTCAAGAGTGTGAAAAGAAAAGATATCAGGCCATTATAAAGTAGCCCGACAAATCATTCTTTGCTACAGCTCTATTATAAAGGAACCTACTGGGTATGTGACATCCTTAAGGAGCAAAAGCTTCCATGTGTCACAGTTTTACCCGTCCGTTCCCTTGAGGATGGCTAATGCTCAGCAGCACTAACATAATGAATGATTGACGATGTTATCTTGCCAGGGCCATTTAGAGATGGTGGTGCAACACGCGGTCACATGTCTAAAAATCAAACGTTCCAGTGATGGCAACATTTAGTCTGGTAAATGTTGCCATTAAGGGAGGTGATAGAGTCATGAGAAAAAGAATGTCCACCCAGTTTTAGTTTTAAGGTTTTGACGCATAAAAACACATTAAGAATAATCTGATCAACACCACACTCTAAAATCACTTACATATAACCTCAGATGACAAAAATATTTTTAAAATATTAGCATTTTAGCTAAGGCAACTATACTCACTACTTAAATTCTTTGATGAGGTTTTTGTGAATCTTCATGCAGAAATCCTCCACTGAAGTTCGGTCATTGGGGAGCACAACAGGAGACGTGTAATCAGGAAGCTGGCCTTTGGGTTTGGTGTAGCTGTAAGTAAACGTATCATCTCAGTAACTTTTTCCAGTTTGAACACACAAACACTTCAATTTTCCAAAGACTTGCTTTAAATCTATAACTGACTTTCGCCGCATTCACAGAATCTTTTGCAGGTTGTATTGATGGAAATTCTTACATGCGCACAAGCCTTAAGTAGTCCCACATCCTCTCCAGCAGGTCATCAAAGTTCCAGCGGTGGTGGGCTGAGATGGGCACAGTGTGGGGCACTTTGTAGATGATGTCGAGCTCTTCAATGGAGATCTGGTCGATTTTGTTGAGCACATAAATGCATGGGATGTAGACGCTGTTGGGACAGGGACAGAGTCTGTAAGTGAAACCACTACATACTCAGTTATACTAAATAATCCAAGAAATAAAATGGTGAATAAATGAGTCTATATTTTGGTGCAGCATGAAGCCTTCTACTACATTTACTTGTTAACTAACATGTCAGCTGATACGCAAATGTTAGATATTACAACTAATGCCATTTGCCTAGCACAGGGTGCACGCGGTCTCAAACAGAAGATTTACAAATCAATTACTTTTGGCAGAATAACTCCTAATGAATATCATTATAAATTCATAGAGCTTGCAGTAAAAGTAAGATCAGGTGACCTTGAACTATCCCTCGGTGTTGCTGCTGTTGGCTCAGAATAATGCACGACCTCCCATAATGCATTTGCCTCTTTCACTCCTCTTGCACTTACATGCGACTAGAGTAAGTCCTTTTTTTGCACTCTGTCACAGTTTGTGCTTTGCCATCTCTGTGCTTTTCCCTTTCCCCTCACAGCAGATGGCTGCTCCACCCTGAGCCGCGTTCTGCCAGAAGCCTCTTCCTGTTGAAAATGAGTTTTTCTTCCCACTGATGCCAAGTTTGTGTTCATAAGGAAATCGCTGAATCACTGGGGTTCGTCTATAATGTTGTCTTTAGCTTAAAATATTAAGTGTCTTGAGACCATTGTGATGATTTGGTGCTACATAAATAAAACTGAACTGCATTGTCAACTATACACTCTAGTATACTCTGAGTCACTGACATGCTCTACTGTTTCTACTACATTTAGTAAGACATTTAATTCCTTTATTCTGCTTGTTGATTTTGAGATATTTTGTTTTTCATATAAAGCTTAATATTTTCATTTAAATGTAAACTTATCTTAATTTATTGTATTTATTTTTTAACTTCAAATTACTTTCTGCCTTATTTCTTTTGACATATCTTATTTTATCGATCTATATACTGTTTAAGCACTACTGCCTGATGTGGAGTTTACACGCCTGGGTTCTTGCTGTACTTCCTTCCAGTCCAAAGACATGCAGTTAGTGGGTTTAAGTTAATTGGTGATTGCAAATTGGCTGTCTGTGTCGGTGTGAATCGTTGTCTGTTTCTCTGCGTTAGTCCTGCCACAGACTGGTGTTTTATCCAGGGTGTACCCCACCTCTCTATGGTAGCTGTGATAGCCTCGAACCCTCTGCTACCCTGAATTGGATAAATGGAAGAGAATGGCTGGATGGATGGAATAAATAATGTATATTTCATTCAATTGTATAACAGGTGGTTACAGTTTCCACTGTGTCCATTTTCCTCCCAAAGTTCAGTAATTTTTTGAAGGAAAAAGTGTTTACTTTTCACAGGAACGTTTGACTTTATTTTTTTTATATGTATATTAAGTAATTTTAATCATGTTTAAAATATGTAGTGCTACATTTCCTTTTGTTAAGACACCTCTCTTCAAATAAATACTGTAAGTATACAGGCAAGGAGGGGGCCCCACCTAGTGCTTTATGCAATTACAGTTAATAGGCCCATAGGCTTCTGAATTATGAGAATTTTTAAAAATATTTTGCCCTTATGAAACATCACAGTGGATTTTAACTCAATTAAATGTGAATGAAAGCCAGAATTTCATCATTAATTCAAGGGATTTTCACAAAAAACCCTTCTCTGCTCAGGTTCAGCCAAATGCTGCAAAACTGATCAGACAGAGCTTTGCAGTGCAAATGGATGATGACCCAAAGCATACTGCAAAAGCAATGACGAGTTTCTCAAGGGAAAGAAATGAGACATTCTTCAGTGGCCAAGTCACCTGATCTCAAATCAGTAGAGCAGCTTTTCAGTTATTAAATACAAAAGTGAGGGCAGAGAGACCCACAAACAAGCAGCAGCTGAAGGCAGCTGTGGTAAAAGCCTAGTGGAGCATCTCATGGGAGGAAACAACATCTTGTGATGTCCAAGGGTGACTTCAAGCACTCACTGCAAGAATTACAAAAAAAAGTCCTTGTATTTAAAATTATGTTTTTCCAATTACTTTTCAGGATTGTTTAGGATTTACAGCATTAAGAAATGCTGTAAATCCTAAACATGTAATGCATTTTTTGGCCAAATCCCTTACAATAAAGCTGACAATAAGTCCGGACTTCAGACTTTGATTGGCCAGTCTTAAGATCCACATGGGGGTGTACAGGATTTAGACATTATTTAAAAAATATTCTATAGACATAGTGTTTGATAAATTTGTTTCCGTGCAGAAATTGTAGTTTTTATTTTATTGTATTGTGGTCTTTCTCCTAGTTGCTTTTTTCAGAGGAGGGACCATGCTCAACTCCACATATCTCTGATCCCATATTTGTTGACTTCTTATATTAAGATAAAAACCTTTGAGTCATCTAAGTAAGATTAAAACAGGAGTTCTCCCAGATGCTGCCTAGCACATAAACAGCATATTTAAATCCATCTGTAGTGGGAATGATGGGAGTGTTAAATAGGATTTCAGACCGGCAGGCCACACCCACTGAGAATGACTAAGAAAGGCCCATTGTGACACTTCAGCAGCTCACCGATTTCCCTCCACCACATCGATGAGGTCATCAGCTGTGGAGTCACTGCGCAGAGTGATGTCGGCGTTGTGGATCTTGTACTCTGCCAAGATACTCTTAACTGTTTCAGCGTCAAGCTCACTCTGTGCACACTGGAGAGAGAAAGAGAGAGTGCATGTGGATGGATGACTTAAAGTAACACAAAAAAGCAAGAAAATAGTCATTAAAAAAGTCACAATTTAAAGATCTGTATTAATCAATTATTACATATTAGAGTCAGCAATACAATAAAAATCCATATGTTCTAATCCATGTGGCATCACTACCCATTTCTGCATCTAAATGCTCTGCTGAATTAATAAAAGTGGCTGCTCTCCAAGGTGTTACAATAAACTGCAAAATATGAAAAACATTCAGCTCTGGACATAAACGAAAAAGGGAAAATTAAATACCACCCATGTTTGTTTGATTAGAGAAAATGGGATAGCTGACATTCTGCTACCTCATGATGAGCTACAGAACTACTGTTAGGCTAACATTAGCGCAGGTAAGCTGTAGCAAGAGGGTTAAACTGTTCTCGAAAGTACAGATAGACACAAATGCCGGACAGGAGGATAAACACAAATAAAGGACAAAACATCAAAATGTCTGGGACTGTGAGATTTTAAAAACTTAGCTTGGAGAACACATTACACTTGAATGTAGAGGCTTTAACTTTAATGACAAGTAAATGATGTTTTAAGTATCAGTGTAATTGTTCACTTGAGTTTTTAATTCTAAAGTGAAAACTGTAAGTGCGAAGTTTCATTTAGTGTGTTTATTATATGAGACGTACCGTAGCGGTAAAGTTGATGCCTCCTTTGTCCTTTTTCTTGAAACCAATGTTTGGTGGTTGCTTGTTAAGCCGAATGCCAAAGCCTTCCAGCTCATGTTCTATTAGCTTCTTATGAAGAAGAGGCTTCAACACATCGAGCACTATCAGAATCAGATTGCAGGTTCGAGCCACTGTGAGAGAGCGGAAAAAGAAACAATAACATCAGTCAGAAATGTGTAAAAAGAAATCCCAGTTGAAGTACACCTGTTCAGCTGCTCGTTAATGCAAATATGAAATCAACAAATCACAAGGCAATATTTAGACATATAGCCAGGTAGGTCATATGGGTCAAGACGACTTGCTGAAGTTCTAACTTGAGCTTCAGAATGGGGATTTAAGTGACTTTGGTTTTTGATGCAGGACGAGCTGGTCTGCATTTCGGAAAAAGCTTTCAGGATCAACAGAATTGTCTGAAAAAGGGAAAATATCCAGAGAGTGCTGTGAGGAGTGCTTTTTATGGAAACCAAATGACCACTCCATAAACACATGGCACAATACAGGAGGGAAAGCTCAACAGAACAAAACAAATGAACTTAAAGGAGAAAGCACATTTTTTGAGGATGCCAGTGTTCACATTTTGGACCACGAACACAGACGGTTTGAGAGACGAGTAAAGAAGTCCATCTACATCCACTGTGAATGTCTGTCACTAAACAGAGGTGGTGGGTGTGACACGAGTTATCAGCCACCTACAATGCAAATTTGAGAAACTTTCCCGAGCATTTCCACACCCACTCTCACCTTGCCTCAGGTGACCTCGATAGCTCATATGAGGTGCAAGAAATGTTTTCACAAACCTAAAGAAATCTGGTTACCTTCTTTTCAAGCACTTAAGACTACCATGACCTGTAAAATCTACATAGACCACTGAGCACTATTTAAAATGTCACAGCCTACCTAGGTATTGTTGCAGCAGGATAGCACACCATGTCACAAAGCATCTTAAAACAGATTTTGTAAACATGACATTAAGTTGTCAGCAGCTGATAAATCTGCAGCAACTGTGTCACGTTATCATGTAAATATCTGAGGAATGTTTCCAGCACCTTGTTGAATCTGTGCCACATAGAATGAAAGCAGTTCTAATGGAAGTACCACAACCTGGTACAATGAAAGCGTAACTAATAAATTGTCCAGTGAGTGGATAAAGCTGAGGTTCACTGCCTGGCCATAATGGTCAAAAGAAATCTTTGAGCAGGCTTGCACTTTTTGATGCCAGAGAAAAATGTAACAGTAATGAAGAGGCTCATGAAAGGAAGAGCTTAAAACACCAAGACTTTATTCAAGAGTGTAGAGTGAAAGGGTGGCAAGTATGTCTGTTTCCTCTAGAAGTGGGGTGTGGAAGGTTCCCAGTACAGTCACTGTAGATGGCACTCACTACACTCAGAGTTTCAGAAAATGAGCGGAAGACAGCTGTATGCAGGATGGTGGAAGCAGCAGAAAGAGCCTCTTATGGGCTCTGGTGTAAAAGGGAGGTGTAGGGTTGGAAGTGTGGAGGTGGTGGGCAGTGATTTAAGATAAGATAAGATAAGATAAGATAAGATAAGATAAGATAAGATAAGATAAGATAAGATAAGATAGAACTTTATTAATCCCTCAGGTGGGTTCCTCTGGGAAATTCGACTTCCAAAAAAAGCACAGCAACGACCAAAGTTACAGTTACAGAACTGTTATATATATATATATATATATACACACACACACACACACACACACACACACACACACACACACACACACACACATATATAAATACAGAGACAAATATAAATAAAATATACAAAGGGGATAAATAGAATAAATAGGAATAAAAAATAAAAATACAAGTGAATTGCACATTTCAAGTATTGAGTCTATTGCACTGTTGACTATTTACAAAAAGTATTGCACAAGGTATTGTACAGTGAGGTGCAGAGGCACTACAGCTTAGTTGTTCCCCCCTCCTTTGTCCTCCTGTTTCCCCTCCCTCTCCCCTCCAGAGAGGAGTTAAACAGTCTGATGGCGTGTGGGACAAAGGAGTTTTTGGCCATCGCTGCTGACACGCCAGATGGAGGGTGTTGCAGTTAAGGGTTGAAACGCCAGGTTAAGCCTGGGCATGACATCAGCTCCAGGCCAAAGGCCACAGTCAATCTGTAGAGCATCAGCAGTTGTGTTTTAAGCAAACTTTAGATAAAGACGTGAAACATTGTCTCACTGAAAATCATTGATTTTAGTGTTCCCGCATCTACAAATACAACATCTTATGATTTAATTTGTCTATAAATATATACAGGAGAAAGCTAAATTCTAGTAGCACTATTAGTAGTGCTGCCATTAGGGCTGGGCCATATCATACCATTCACAGTAATACCGGTATAATGTTGGGCAACGATAAGAAAATGAAATCTCGCGATAGAATATGGGTAAAACGCGCATGTGCAGTGCCTTTGTTTTCATACGCACATGGCGGAAAAAGCATGGCGGCGACGGAGAATGAGAAGGGCGAAAGCAGATCGTTGAATGAAACGGATGAACCAGAATTGGTTTGTAAAAATGCTGCAACTTCAGTGGTGTGGAATTGGTTTAGCTTTCGTCTGTCAGATACACAACAAAGCACTATTTTTGGTAGAGCATGCTAGTGGGCCGTCGTTATTACCATGTTTTTTGGAAAATGCGGCACACCTAAAATCAATCCTTTGATTTTTCTGAAAATCGACAGTGCCCCTTATAATCCTGTGTGCCTTATGTATGAATTCTGGTTGTGTTTACTGACCCATCCATCCTCATCCGCTTTGTCCGGGGCCGGGTCGCGGGGGCAGCAGCCTAAGCAAAGAGGCCCAGACCTCCCTCTCCCCAGCCACCTCCTCCAGCTTATCCGGGGGAATACCAAGGCGTTCCCAGGCCAGCCGAGAGATATAATCTCTCCAGCGTGTCCTGGGTCTGCCCCGGGGCCTCCTCCCGGTGGGACATGCCTGGAACACCTCACCCAGGAGGCGCCCAGGGGGCATCCTTGTCAGATGCCCGAACCACCTCAGCTGGCTCCTTTCGATGTGGAGCAGCAGCTGCTCTACTCTGAGCCCCTCCCGGATGGCCGAACTTCTCACCCTATCTCTAAGGGAGAGGCCAGCCACCCTTCGGAGGAAGCTCATTTCTGCCGCTTGTATCCGTGATCTCGTTCTTTCGGTCACTACCCACAGCTCGTGGCCATAGGTGAGGGTAGGGACGTAGACCGACCGGTAAATTGAGAGCTTCGCTTTTACACTCAGCTCCCTCTTCACCACGACGGACCGGTGCAGCGTCCGCATTACTGCAGCTGCAGCCCCAATCCGTCTGTCGATCTCCGGCTCCCTTCTCCCATCACTCGCGAACAAGACCCCGAGATACTTGAACTCCTCCACTTGGGGCAGGAACTCATCCCCGACCCGGAGTGGGCACTCCACCCTTTTCCGGCTGAGAACCATGGCCTCAGATTTGGAGGTGCTGATCCTCATTCCCGCTGCTTCACACTCGGCTGCGAACCGTTCCAGTGCGAGCTGGAGGCCCTCACCCGATGAAGCCAATGGTTGTGTTTACTGACCTCGAAACGATTTTATGTCGTACACGGCGCTTGAAAATCTGTCAAATGTTTTAGTATGACTTTGCTAAGCTACAAACCCACAGCGCTTGATGGATTGTCGGAGCATTACGGCTATCGTAGGCAGGCGCCTCGCTGAGTGATACGTACTGTGCTTCAGCATAATATTACGGTATTGTGTGTGTATAACCTCTTAAGTTTAGTGGATATTATACATGGTTATGCTGAGGATATGTCGGCCAATTTCCACTGGAAATGCCTTTTGGTTTAACTGTCAGCAAGGAATTTGCATTTGCACTGTAAACTTTTTATATAACTTTAATGCACATAAAAAACAGCTGCTTGTTTAAGTGAAAATACATTGATGGTTTTTTTTGCACTAATAAAGTTGTGGAGTTGTAAAGTATTTTGTCTAGTGTCAATTATATCGTCAGTTATATCGTTATCGCAAATTTTCAAATGTATATCGTGATAAATATTTTTGGTCATATTGCCCTGCTCTAACTGCCATTGTATTTCCCTCCAAGCAGATTCCACTGTAATCAAATCATTACCTGCGATGACCTGTCGGCCTCTGCCCTTTCCATCTTTGGCGCCCTCAATGATTCCTGGGAGATCCAGGAGCTAAAAAGGACGAAGTCAGAAAAAGAAAAATATAAGCAAATAACTTAAACCTTATCACAGCATGAACAATATTCCAGATTTTGAAGAAAGCAGAAACTCTTGTACCTGAATTTTAGCACCTTTATACCGAATGACTCCAGGTACTGTTGTTAGAGTGGTGAACTCGTAGGCAGCAACCTCAGAGTATACACCTGCAAGGTTACTTAGCAGTGTAGACTTTCCTACAGAAGGAAAGCCGACAAAGCCGACACGAGCGTCACCGGTTTTCGCTACATCAAAACCTAAAAGTTGGAGGAAACACATGAAAAAAAATCAAATATGCATTAGCATTCTTTGCCGGGCAAAAATAAAGAAATATTTAAAACAAAATTTTGGTAACATCATTAGGACACAAGTATCCTGATCTCACCTTCTCCTGTCCCACCACCGCTGCCTCCTTTAGGTGTGATGAGTTCCCTTCTGAGTTTGGCAAGACGTGCTTTGAGCAGACCCAAGTGGTGAGCTGTGGCCTTGTTCTTCTGCGTCCTGGCCATCTACAGTGAACAATAATACCAGTCTGCATGAGAACTTTCTAAAAAACATTAAGTAAGCAGTTTTTACTGACTGCACTCAGGTACAGTCATGGTGAAACTTAAAACAGAATAGACTTATCCTTTACAATTCAAAGTTTAATTTTGCCCATCTGGATTTACTGTGATGTCAGTGCAGTAACAACACAGTAACAACACTATAAACCTGGTCCCATTCTCTCATGTTGTACAGTTTTTACTTTATGCCAACTTAAATGCAAGAGTTTCTTACATTTGACATGCAACTTTAACTCAAACTTACATACTTGAATGATCATAGTTAAGGCAAAGAGTTTTTTTTAACCCTAAATTAACAGATACTCATTCATTTTATTTAATAATCCTAGTTTTTCTGTCCATTTGATAAATAATACAGTTTAAAGCATTTAATGTGGGAGGAAACATTTTTAATAGGCAGAAAAGTCCTGGCCAAGATCAACACAACTGTGTTTCTCTGCACATTAAAATGTACACCTAGTGCTGGTCTCAAGTTAAAGATAAATGGGTAGGTTGTGACAGGGAGGGCGTCCGGTGTAAAGTCTTTGCCAAATCAAACACGTTAGCTAGAAATGTTACTAGTGACTTACAAGAACTGCTACCGGTACAACTGACCAGCAGGGTGGCTGCTAATGGCCAAAGACTGAGAAAGAATAGTAGGGGAAGGCATGTTTGGAGGCAGTAAAATAGAAGGCAAGATTTTAAATGTAGGAATTATGGCTGGTAAAGTGAGAGAAATGGCTAACAAAGGAAAGGATGTTCAAGATGGATCTGCCAGGCAGGGAGATAAGAGGACGACCACAGAGAAGACCGATGAAAGCAATGATCTGCTGTGGCAACCCTTAAAGAAGACAGTGAAACAAGTAGTCTTTGCACTGCAACCTGGAGAGTTTCCTTTTACTGCCTCTGATAATACAGTAAGGTTTCCATTAAAAACTAGAAAAGGCATTTTCTGAAGAAACTGCAGCGTGAATGCCGATAGCTGAATGTTTTGAGCTGAAATGAAACAATTGCTGAATGTTAAGCTAAAGTTAAGTTTAAACTAAACTAAAAACTTAAACAAAAACATTCAGTGTAATTTAAAGCAAGTACCCCTGCTGGTACGAACTCTTATGTTCAAATTTGAGGCTTTCTCAATACAACAACAGACGGCACACCATACAAAGATCATAATATATGGATACGTGTGAATTAAAAGACAACACTGTCGTTTTAAGTTAACTTGTATTGAACAGTTAACGTGTACACATTATTTAAAGGCGAACTTGTTACTTGTTACCACCATCAACCTGCACTAGCACGTCCGTTACACTGTCTTATATGATTAGTAATGGATTCACAAGTTCACTGACTGGGTAAAGCAACTTTATATGCACTTTGTGGCCAAAAGAAAAAATGTGAGTTAGAAATATTAAGAGCAAAACAAAGCCCGGCTGTAATATTTTTGCTAACGCTAACAGCTTGTGGCTAGCTTAAACGTGACAGTCAGCGGGTTAGCCCGCCCGCTGTTTCCATCTTACCTCATTTTCAATTTCTGCTATTTTGGCGAGTATACTCATGGTGACGGTGTTCCCCGTGTAAAATTCACGTTACCGATTGAAACTGAAAAGGTTTTACATGGAAGTTGGCAAAGTTATTGGGGTACTTTAGCATGCACACCACACGAACGCGGTGGTGCGGTGTTTCCAGGGAAATCTCGCGAGAACCCGGACAGAGGCGGGGCGTGATACCCGGTGCGTTGACCAATGACAGCCCGCGTTCACTCACAGGTTGCTCACTGAACAAAAAAGAGAAACGCCAACGCAGCATGAGCTTCCATAAGTGCAAATGCTTCATTTGCGAATCAGGAAGGTGGAATTTAGTACAACTAAAATTTCAAATAAAATGTATAAACACAAGTACTGCAATAGTACGGCTATAGACAATGGAAAATTCCATTATTCATTTGGAAAGGTTGTTCTACTTCACTGGATATCAGGAAAAAAAACGTTTAGTTAACTTGCTTGATAAATCCCAGTTAGCTCTTCGAGGAAAAAAAAATCTTTACGTCAAAACGTACAACAAAGCTATTAAACACAATATTTTATTAAGAATTAATGAGGCCTGTGTGCCTGTGCAGATGAGCATTGGCTTGTACTTTTCTCAAGTTTCGGATGTTTCTGAGTTGTGAGGAGACATCGTCGCTCTAAATTGATTTAAATAACTGTTTTACGCTGTAAAACATCAGATTTAATCAGTGTCTAGCTGAGAATGTACCACTGTTGTCTTATATCGTCATACAAAAGTTGTACCTAAAATACTGCATGAGTACATTTACTCAGGTTGGATAGTGCGCTTTTATTTATTTTGCTCTTTTATTGAAATAATCCACAAGTTAAATATTAGAAGTGCTTTTCAGTATAAAACAAAACTATTTAACTACACATGAACTAAATTATCGTCTCCTAAATTAGGTTATGAATAAAAAACACCTCTATAGAAGAAAATTTTGATGAAAAAATAAGCTCGTGGGCCACTTCACTGAGTACACCTTAGTGATATGAGGTTAGAATACCCTTTGCCTTTTGAATAGCCTTAATTCTTCGTGACACAGATTCAACGAAACGCCGGAAACATTCCTCAGAGATTTTGGTCTATGTTGAAATGATCACACAATTGCTGCAGATTTTGCAGCAATCTCGTGGTGATAGATCCTTCTCTGTGGCAGGTCCCAGACTTTGGAATAGTCTCCCCTTTAATATTAGATCTGCTCAAACTCTTGAGCAATTTAAATCTTTACTAAAGACACACTTTTACGCTCTGGCTTTTAACACATTATGACCCAAGCATTTTGGATTTATCTGAATTAGTTAGTATTGTTTCAATTCTTCTATTCTATTGTTTCTATTGTTATTATTGTACTGAATTAGTTAGTATTGTTTCAATTCTTCTATTCTATTGTTTCTATTGTTATTATTGTATTACACTGTAGTTTTTAATTTTATTGTTATTGTTAAGCACTTTGTGCAGCATCGGCTGTTGGAAATGTGCTATATAAATAAATCTGACCTTGACCTTGACCTTGACAACCCTTTATGAGAATCCCCCATTGCCACATCCCAAAGGTGCTCTATTGGATTGAGATCAGACCATTTGAGTACAGTCAACTCATTATCAGTCAGTATGAGATGATCTGGACTTTGTGACATCATGTGTAATCCTCCTGAAAACAGCCATCAGAAGATGGACACACTGTGATCATACTGAAGACCGACCGATATATCGGCACTGCTGATATTATGAGTTATGTTATGAGTGGTAATGTTATCAGTTTTCATGTTGCATAGTTTGTCCACCAGAGGGCACTCTTTAACGTCTCTGCTGGCACCAATGCCTGTCATTGGTTGGCACAAACACGGCAGATCTAAGTAGAGTCAGGCAGAGCATGAACGAGTAATCCAGGACTTGCTTTGACAATAAAATATGATTATTTTTAAACTGAATTGGAAGGACTCATAAATAACATAACAGATATTATGGAAATTTGTTTATATTTCATGTATCGTATTTCATGTCACCCATCAGCCCGTCTAGCACCAATAACCACGCCATGTTCAAAGTCACTTGAATCACCTTTCTTCCCAATTCTGATCCTCCGTGTGAACTTCAGCAGGTTGTCTTGACCGTATCTACCTGCCATGTGATGTGTATCATATTTAACACATGGGTTTTTGTCTTATTTATGAGCTGTTGAAAAGGTGTACCAAAAAAGCATCCAGTGAGTGTATAACTGCATATAAAGTCAAAGTATTGCAAACTGATGCTTCGGTAAGATTAATATAATATCACATTTGTTTAATAATAATTACATTTATTCAGGTAGACGTTTAAATACTGTAACTGGATTTCTGGTGTATAATTGTAAAATTGTTGCATGCTAACTTTTAAGAAATAATCAATTCTACCTTTCTGCTTCTAAATAAGAAAAATCTTATAACTTTGTTATATACTTAAGGACTATGCCTTTACTTTTGCCAACACAATGGCAACTCTGGCTATATCAAATAACCTAATGTATGTCATAGCGAGCCTATTTCTTTAGAAGATCTACAAAGTCTGTGGTGCACTTTACCTGGAGCGTACATACTGATGAGCACATTGTCTACAACACTGGTTATTGCACTGAACTGTGTAACATCTTTCTATAAAAGCACATAAGATACAAACCCACATTTAAATGCACACAAAAAGGATGGAGACCGGTGAAATTGTATATTTTTATTGTTTAATTCTTTATCGTTTAAGTCGCATACAGTATAGTCTGTCATTGGTTTCTATGCTGCTAAAGTTTGTGGACGGAACATCTGTGTTTTGTCAACTCTCTGATTGATTTATTGGTTAATGAGTGAGCTGGTTGAACAAGACCTGTGATGGATCTCCTCTGACCCATGCAATGCTCTGTGAACCTTGGAACGGCTGTTTTAAAAATACACAACCATTATGGTCGTATACTGAGTAATAATGCATAAAAGGGTATGTTGGACACATCAGGAGATCTCACAGTTCATATGTAGCTACTGTGCATTAATGACCAAAGTGGATATATGAATAAAATCAGAATATATGTTAAATCAATTGTGGACCGTAACATTTCCAAGTGTAGTAAATGCCAATCACATTTACCAGCCCTGCTCTTCCAGCTCATCCCGCAGTATCATCCAAAGCGTATGCTGTAAACGATAGATGAAGTGTGAAGAATACCACAGTTTTTAAATCACACTGTTTGTTAATTATGTTCAGGAAAAAGTCTCACAGACAGTTTTATGTATCTTAACTCCAGTCCGAGATATCCTTACCGTGTGCTAGTTATGCTGAATCTGCCTCTTAATCGATCCCACGTTGTTGTTTGTTTAGTTTTAAGAGGTGTGCTTCTCCTCATTAAAGTATATAAAAATAGGCATTTACTTTTTAAAAGGTAGATATGGTTATGGTTTTGTTGTTCAGCATTTGATGGCAGCAAGCATAAAGAGCACAGGTAAAAGAAAAAAAAAGGACAGGAGGTGAGACACAGCGAGACTGGGGGTTAATTAGTAAATGTATGATCACTCAGTAAGTTTCTAAAGACTTTTGCAGGTCTAAGATGATGCTTCTTTGTGAGAAACAGAAATAGGGCTTCGATTTGAATCATTAACACTAGCCACAACTCGATAATTGACAATAATAAACCCATGCCCAAACATTTAAAATGTTCTTCTTTTAATGAGCAACGTATCTTTATATCATATCTTAGTCAGCATTGAAGTGCATTGATTAAAAAGTAAGTGCAAGTACAGGTTCTGATGCATTCATTTTTACTAGAGGATTAAATTATTTGCAACGTGGCCCCAAAAAATAGTCATTCTACAGGGGCACTCTGCAAAGGAAAACCATTATAGTTGATGCTGTTTCTAACCTAAAAGATATATGCTGTTTTCCTCATTTCAAGCTTTTAAAGTTATCTCTGAGTGACAGTGTGTAGGAGCGATTTTCATCTGGCTTCTGCTGTCAGCTCACTCCAGTCCGTAAACCGCAGCATTTTTCCTCAATATCACTGCCATGCTCCCTGACTGATTTCTCAGTGGTTTCTCGGTTTCCTTTGAGGAACACAGAGACTGAATCAAGCCAGCAGAAGCACAAAGTCTGTGAGAAGCACTATTTTAGTGCAATAGTTTCACACTTGGTAACTCTGCTACCTAAAACTGGCTACCTCTGCATAGAGATGGAGAAGAGTTCTTATCACAGCCCCATCGATAGGCCTTTTAGTTGTTACTGAGGGAAGCGCCATTATTTTTATGTCACCAGAGCAAGGATAACAACATCTTTTGAGGTAATAAAAAAATAAATAACAGCATGAAGTTATCCATTAAAATGTATTGTCCCCAGTATCTTGGATTCTGTCATCAGAATTTGGATAATACTTATTGAAACCATAAGGCTTTACGATAAATGCAACTTGGCCATATGATGGCAAAAGTCTCCAGTGGAGGCGTTCCCCCTGGACTCTAGCTGCTCTCGGAGGAGGTGGGCGGTGCCGTGGAGGACGACCTCCGCCGGGACACTGACTGTGAGCGCTCAGGGCTGTGTTTGTCATAAGGCTGGAGCTGCACCTCCAGGAAGTCCCTGTGCTGCTGGCTGATGACCTGGCTGATGAGTCCGGGCAAAGCTTGCAAGTTACTCAGTAGAGTCTCCAGCTTCGTCTCCAGCAGGGCAATCCTTTTCTCCATGTCCTCCCCTCTCTCATTCAGGTCTGATACCATGTCATACATGATGTTCTGAGTCTGGAATAGGAGAGATAAAACAAGCTTATTGTTAACATTTTCAAACCGATGTTACTTTTGATGGACCACCAGAAAATTTATTATACATTAAAAAAAATAGGGAAAATGCATTTTCATCACATCAAGATGCACTGATAGTTCTGAAAAGAGAAGAAAGAAAACTGGTTACAAGAGGCTACGAGTGCTAAAGATTCACTGTTCAAACACATCAAAGTCAAAGTAAAGAATGACTTTAAAATAATAAACTGATGTATATCTATTTGTACGTCTGTCTGAAAACAATACTCACATTCTGCCTGCAATTTCAATGTCAGAAATCGTGAATAAACATCAATGGCGCTATGCTGTGTAAAAGTGCAATAAAAGTTCAGCTAATATGATGCTTCCACAGTCTGAGTCAGATCTATAAAGCTCACAGTTTCAGATGTTACAGGCTTTTTTCACTGTATTGCACAATATTTGCTTGCTAAACCAAGATAGAAGGAAGAAAAAACTCACCATCACATTCAAAGTATTTTAGGATTTCATGTTTCTCTTAAATGACAACAAAAAATGTTCATGACTGAGTGCAGTAATGACTCGGATACACTCAACAGCCACTTTGTTAGGTACACCTGCTCCACTGCTTGTTAATGCAAACTTCTAATCAGCCAGACTGCTTTGAGTTGATAGGATGGCAACGGGAAGTCAAACAACTCCTCGTTACAGCTAAGGTATGCAGAAGAGCATCTCTGAATGAACAACATATTGATGAGCTACAGCAGAAGACCACACTGGGTGCCACTTCTGTCAGCTAAGAACAGGAAACGGAGCTACAATTTACTTGTAATGGTGTGGAGGATATTTTCTTGATACACTTTGGCCACTTAGTACCAAATGAATATTTAAATGCCACAGCCTAACTGAATATTGCTGCGGATCTTGTCCATCTCTTTATGCCCTTTATGGCCACAGTGTGCCCATCTGCTAATGGCTGCTTTCAGCAGGATAGTGCACCATGTCATGCTCCTCAAATCATCAAAATTGTACTCAAACGCCCTCCACAGTCATCACAACCTAATCCAATAGAGCACCTTTGGGATGTAGTGGGATGTGAGATTTCCATTATGTGCAGCCAACACATTTGCAACTGTGTGATGCTGTCATGTCAATATGGATCAAAATCTCTCAGGAGAATGTTTCCAACTTCTTGCTGAATCTGTATCCCGAAGACTTAATGCAGTTATGAAGGCAAAAAAGGGTCCACCCTGGTATTAGCAAGGTGCATCTAATAAAGTGTCCAGTGAGTGTATACACCTTACGCCACACACGAGATCAGCCTGTACAGAACCTGCATTATATGACAGGATGGTGATTGCACCAATGCTTCAGTTTATGTGTCAGGCTGCACGCTGTCGTAATACTGCACGGTAAGATGTTCCTGCGCAGGCTTCTTGAGCTGAATCAACAGTTCAGATTTTACAAACTGCTTTATGATACTGCCATTTTATCCATCTTGTCTGCAATGGCTTGTGTCTCAATCAGAGAAACCTTCACCATCCTTCAAAATAAGGTCAGAGGAACATTATTGGGAGCACAGTATCTACCGTAAACTGATCTAGAAGGGTGAATTTTATTTGGACAGTTTACAGGAGCTTTATGTTTTCATGCAGACCAGAGTACATTAGTTTGTGACCTTGAGGAGACAGGAAAGGTGCCTGCTGACTTCACATAATGCTCTTCTGATGCATCAGCCATCTCATAACAGGCTATTAAAAAACAACAACAAGAAAAGAAAAACAAACAAACACACAAACAAACAAACAAAAAAACCTCCATGAAAATTATATAACTACCGTATAACTACTCTTCTCTAAAACGGTTTGGGCTTCCAAAATAGTCAGCAACAGCCTAAGAAATTCATGTCACATTCCAGATGAGAAGTGGTGGTGAGGCTGCTGGAAGGTGGTCTCTGAGGTACTATTCAGTGCAGGACTAATAACCCCTGGCAGCTTAGAGGCGATGTCATCCATCACTTACCTTGTCCTCTTCTGATTTGAGGCGGGGATGATGGGATAGCTTGTTTATATGAATCAGTGAGGACTAAGGAAGCCATGACACTACTTAACCTGACAACTGTTGTTAGGGTTGTGCTATTAATATCAAATCAATCCAATAAAGGTCTTTTTCCTCTTAGTGTAATTAAGAAATGATTGCATCCAGGCACAGGCCTCCAAGTTTCAAACCGTGAAATGAAAGGAGAACATGCTCAAATAAGGTGGAATGGATGATAGAGAGCAAGAAAACCATTAGTAGATCATTGAGGAATATATGTGATGGAGCAAGAATACAGGTGGTTAATAGACATCCACTTGGGCTGTAATGTAAAACCGCAAATTGACATTATAAACCAATTTCTGTACAAGACGAGGGAAGAAGCGCGAGCAGAGTGGCAGAGATGGTTGTTAAAGCCACTTGAGTGAGCACTTTTGTAATTTAAGGATATGTACTGGAAAAAAATGAAAAAGAAAAAAAAATCCTGTGGAAGGAAACTGCATTCAGCCAATGTCACATCGTTTATGTCACGCTGGATGAATAAACAGGGTCTGTATAAGTGACTCTGGAGGAGATAATGAAATAAGGGGATACGTTATGATCTGAGGAATTTCACTGTGCACTGCAGTGGCAATGCATCTTCCAAAAAGATATGTTCAGCTCTATTTAGCTCCGTCTTTCCACCGAGAGCGTGAAAAGACTGAAGCCACACTGCCCTCCTATGGTTGCAGACTCATACAACACTGGCCATAAGCCACCTTACTCAATGTCACGTCGCAGGTTTCCGTGCTGTTTTACAGCATGAGGTGATTAGGCAATATTAACTAATACCTTTCATGACATGCTGGCCTGAATCCAGTTTGACTGTGGTGTACTTTTGAATGTCAGAGTGCTCTGCTTTTCTCTCCTCTTTTTCTCTGCCTTTATTTCTGGCTGAATCATCAGATCACAGTGTGTCTCCCTTTCCAGGTTACTGTTTCTGCTGTGTCAGGCTGGCGCACTGCCTGGTCTTTCCCTAAGGTTTGTCGACTTCTGTTTAGTGCATCTGGAGACAAACATCAGAGAATACATAGAGGGAAAAACTGTGCCGGGTTTCTCATTACTCCCATTCAGTAATTTTTTTGTCCCGGGGACAGTGATTTACACTGCAAAATGAAGATGCGTTATTATTTCATACCCCAAGCAAATTGAATTCCAGGTGAGCGCAGTCAACCGCAATCAACACACAGATTGTAAAGCCTGTCTGTTTATTTGACACCTGTAGACTTTGATTTATATTAGAAAACACAACTAATTCAGCCAGTCAGCTAGCATGCATCGGATTCAGCCACACAGAGGGAGGAAACCTACAAAGGCAGCAGTGTACTGTTAGTCTAGCTTACCTTAGCAAGGTCCACTAGTGAGTTTGCTTGGTCATTCAGCTTGCGTTGCTCCATTTTAACACTTCTCAATCTGAACACAAGACCATTCAGAACCCAATAAATTAACGCTATTAGTGTCGATATGTTTTTTCTTTTTCTTTTCTTTTTTGTTCTTGTTGTAAATTTGTGCACACACAAGGCATACACATGAAGAACACTCCCAGGACATGCATGGGATATGTGTAGAGAATGCAGGGTTTGGAGGGGCAGTCTGCTTGGTTGAGCTGCATGCAAGTGGAAAGGAGACCACAGAGAAAGAAAGGGTGGGGGGGAGGAGAGGGAGCTGCCACGGGGGGTGAATGAAATCAGCTCTGCGTCCTACTCAACCAATACACACCACAAGGGAATGGGGGTGGGGGGTCATATCTGGGTACAGTGTAAACAGCATTTATCAAGTCCTACTGTATGTCTTCTTGACATATGAGATTAGAAAACATCAACAGCAAGGGTAAAAAGGTCAGCTGTTGTTCCTGTAAAGTTCCCTTCTGGTTAACTTTTTTCTCTTTACTATTCCCATTTAGTCACTCAGAGAGCCAAAAACATCACACACTGTTTTGTATTAACACAGAGGGTAAAGTTTAACCTTTAAACAGCAGCTATGAGCCTGCTTCCCTTTTGAGACTTTCCAATATTCCCATTAGAACAGAGAAAATCGTGTCATGGTGACAACTTTTTTTTTTCTTTCTTATTTTTTCTTCTCTCTTTTTTTTTAAGTGACAACTTAAAGAATCGTTTTAATTGTTAATTGCGGGCAGGAAATGAAAAGATTTTTCCAGAAACTCTCTTGTGGGCTAAAAAACCATGCAAAACGCTAATTTTTCTATCACCCAAAAATCCTACCTGCAAAGACTGAAAATTGCCTACTTTATAAAATGTGCTTAAATAATTTACAGCTCCTGTTTAATTATGCTACTGAAGCACCATTTTAAACTCTTCTTCTCAGGGGACTTAAAAACAGCAAAATGTGCACTATTGTAGAGTATTAGCCACGTGGCATCAACATATTAAAGAGGGTTTTTTTCCTTCCTCCTGAATCGCTTAAAAATAATAATACACCATTAATACAGTCTGATTCTTAGGTGATGATTGAGGGTCAAATTTTAAGATTGCTAAAGACGAAGAAATTCAAGAGTCTTCGAGGGAGACTGATATTTCATCGAGAAACTCCCAAATGTGCAGCGAAGACCAACAGAGAGTGCCACAGAAGCCACTAAAGAAAACTTCAAGCATAGGGCAAAAATGTCCTGCCACCTTAGCCCCATTATGCTTCATACAAAGAAGACTCTCAGACAAATGCAGAACAAATTTCAAAACATCACTCTTATATTCTTCTAGTTATAATGAAACAAATAAAGAAAAGAGCAGTGGTCTGCTCTAAATTACAGAAGATAATAGGTGTTCGGGGTTACATGGTTTTGTAGTTGACATGAGACCTGTTAGAAATATACATTTCACAATTGGAAGACCAATAGCTGTCAGAGGGCAGGTTGAGGTGAGGGCGAGAAAGCCTGCTGACCTTCTATTTTATATTCAAAGTATGTTTTCCACAATCAGTCACTGCTCATGGGCACTTCCCTTTGTGAACGGGCACTTTATATGCGGTTGGTGTTCATCGGGGGAAAACGGCTATGCTAAGCGTTTCAATCTCAGTTAGTGCTGCTCCACATTTTTTACCCTCTCAAGTTGCTTTATTTGTCATGACCTCCATTAAACTCATGGTGAAAAGAAATGCAAATTATTCTTCAAAGTAATGGATGGGTCTGACGTCTTCTTTTTTTACCCCCCCGTCGCCCTTGTCCCTGCTGACCATTCACACTGTTGGTCACAGTTGCAGCCTCTCGAGCACAAACGGGATTTCTTCAAGGCTTTACCCTGACCTTCCTCTTAGGTCACTTCCCTCTTTGTTCAATTCGCTGATCTCTGAGCTAACAAGCGCTCACTGTCCTGCTTTTTTTTTTTTTTTTTTTGTCCCCACTATGGTTCCTCCTTCAGCCTTGCGCATGGAAAAAGACTTCCTCCCCAAAGGGAGACATTTGATTTCACAGCCGTTATGGCCTAAAACATTCTGCAAGACATTTGGCTAGCACTTGTGTCATACCGTGCCTCTAGCACGAGTCATCCAAAGGACCTCAGTGTTGTTGTGTCTCCAAACTCTTCTTGCATGGCAGCTGCATGTCGTTGCTATTATGCTGTTTACCAGCCATGACAACAACAATGGACTGGCATCTCTGCTACTGTGTCATCCAACAGGGAAATGGAGGAAATGTAGCTGCAAATGTCGTAACAGGCGTAACAATGGTTCCACTTGCCGAAAGATGACCCTGAGCCCTGATCTGTGCGAGCGTGGCCGCTTGGGCGTATCGCATGACTTTTTGGGTATCACAGAACGTACACGTCTGCAGGCTAATGCCACTCTGGTCGTCATCCTTCGGTAGGTGAAAGCACAGTCGATTGGAGTTTAATCAGTTGCTTTCTGATTAAAGATCAAAAGTCTCATCACATCCATGCAGAAATGGAAAGAAAAACACCCTCCATCATTGATAATTGAAATTCACTTAAACTGCATCTGTGGGTGTGTATACAATGTGCAGCGCATATCTGTTCACTAACAAGGTGCCTGTACCGGTGATTTAAATCAGACAAAGAAAAATGTGATGCTGTGTGTTTCGTCAAACTGACATGCCAACTAAGAAAAACACACTTTTAGCAGGTGTGACTGGGTTGTGTGAAGCAAAGATTTTTGAGGGATGAATTTCACTTATCAAATGAGGGAGTGTAATTTTTTTTTTTTTTTGGTAGTTATTGGGTTCAAGGACAAGCTCTCGTTAGCATGCACACAACAGGTCTGTATCTACATGAGAGGCGAAGACTTACTTTCGAGCTCTATTGCATTGTGTCGACACAAACAGGAAAAACAAAAACAAAACAGGAACAAAAAGGAAACATGAAGTAGACAAATGAATTATTACAATATCAGATAAACATAGTCAGATGGCAAACTGTGTTTGCTCACGTCTGGCTGCTGAAACCCTCATCGCTACACTGTCACCTGTGAAGAGCAGCCACCGCTTCTCCTGACTTCCCTCATCTTGAAACCAGTTTGTCATTTTACCCTGCGTGGACCGTTTCTGGTGGTTGCAGCTGTTTTTGTTCTCTGAATCTAATTGAGCCTTTTCTGGTCCTATCAGAAAGACAGTGAATAAAAGCAATCTTCCTGTTAATGCCGGCAAACCAGAAGTGTCTGTTTAACAACAGCTTTTACCCCCCTCAACTAATAAGGATGTGTGAGCAAAGTTTTCTCACTGTCTTACAACTTTGACCAGTAGAGGAAGTCAAAGATTGCTGTAGGCCTATTAAAAGCCTCCACTTGTTAATCCACTTCCTATTCTATATTAATTGCACGCCAGAGTTTGTCTGTCACACCCTGCGATTAGGCTACAGGCCCTACTTAAAACTCTCCCACACGAACCCTGTGAACACTCTGCCTCATAACCGAGACCGAATCTCTCTAACACAAAGAATGTGACCAGGAGATGTTGATACCACGCTGAGTGGTCGTTCTAAGCACACAGAGCAACGTGACTTTTCCCAACTGAATCTGGTTCTTTATAGATTGCACTTTAGCTCTGAGCCATTTCCATTATTAGGCTGTCCAAGAGAACAGGAGGTGGACATGAGAAGCCGTCATCAATGCCGCGAATCACCTGAACCCAACAGCAAGGGCATAATGACTCGAAAAGCAGCAACAATGAGAGAAAGCTATTAAACTGCAAGTCTGGATGCGGGTTGCAGCAGCAGCAGACAGTTTGTGTATATTTGTGTTTCCCTACCTTCCCAATAAACATCCGAATGCCGTTAAAACTTAAATGTGTGTCCAAAAGATTCACGAGCAAAGCAAAGTTGCACACAGTACACCATATATATATATGTGTGTGTGAATAAAACCACAGAAAGCAAAACAAACATACAAACAGAGGACATTTTTACTTGAGTATGAACAATATACCAGCGTATTTGCTATTATTTATTCTAATAAAGCGCAGAGGTGATTGCCAGTTAATGAAAGAAGCCTCAGTGTGGCTGTGCTGGTAAGCACTGTAAGCTGAAGGAAAACAACAGTGAGGTGAGGTTAAAATCAATACTGTTTTGGAGTGAGATAGCACTTTGGGGGTCCTTGGGGACCCACTAAAACACTAGCTGACAGGTGAATGTCTGAGCAAGCGCTAGAGGAGTAGAAACCGAAATGTGTCAGCCCTGAGGTCAGCCTGACATCTGACTCACAGCGAAGAAGACACACAAGAGTCAACCTGACAGCAAAAGGTGGAGAAATCGATATCATACTCCTGTGAATTCTGTAAAACCTGCATATTTTGAGGTAAAATGAACTTTACACAGAGTTTCTTTTTCATGATGCTAGTTTATGCCTTTTAAAAAACGGGTAAATGCTTTACAGGAATCTCCAATGAGTCATTGTGTATATATACATATATAACATTCAAACATCAGCAGAGGAAGTTGTGAAATCAGTCAAGTCAAAGCATGGTTATAAAAATACAAGAACCTCCAAATCTATGAGCACAAAGCTTTGCTACAGGTGTCAAACAATTCAGATTTCAGGTTTGTGTTGCTCTGGTGAATGAAATTGCTGAAGAAAAGTGGCGAGGTCAGGGTTAAGAGCACGGCACCTACTGGTGAATGGCTTGGAGAAATTTTCTCTGGTGCTTCCTGACTCTGGCGTGGTCCATCTTCCTCACCAGTTTAGTGTTCTTGTAGATGAGCCACGTCTCCCTGAGAACGTTCGCAGCTGTGTTTTTCACCTTAGGGTGCAAAAACAAAATTGCTTAAGACTGTAATGAAATAAAGCATCTATGACACCTTGCAGCGCTTTCACTTACTCTTTTGGTTAGCTGGGTGTCCATCATAAAATTGTGAACATGTTTTTCAGCTTTGGTTAATTCCAGTTTCTTTGCCACCACAGCCACCACCAAGGCAGTGCAGCCAGCGCCCTGGGAGCCAGAGAAAATATACAGCGTTCCTTTACTTGTCAATATTTTTCAGTCACGATAAATTAGCAGCAGATCGGCTTCTTTTACATAATTAATAAGAGTCTTTCAATAGTTTCACAAGCTGATAAAAAAACAAAACAAGCATCATAATCTCACCATAATGCCAGTCAGGAGGCAGACTCCTTTCCCACAGTACGTATGTGGGACCATATCCCCATAACCAATGGTAAGAAACGTGATTGAGATCAACCACATGGCTCCAAGAAAGTTGCTGGTTATGTCCTGGTTATCATGGTACCTGTAATGAATAATAAATGTATCAGACTGACACACCTTCATGCACCTGAACAAACTGCTACTTATTTCTTTTTTAAAAAAAAGAGGTTTTAGCGACTGTAATGCCTAAAATCCAACGTTTCAGGACTCTGCAGTTTCATAATCTTTTCTTACAGCTTGTGTTAATCCTTCTATCTTGATGCTCAGACAGAAAGTGAGTATTCTATCTATTTTTAAGCCTTATCTATGTTTCATGCTGAGCAGCGCGGCATAGCATGAGAAAACTGATCCAGGCACCTCTCGCAGGCTCTCACTGTCCATGCAGCGATTATCCATAGCGAGATGGTGAAGACCAGCAGCACAGTGCCGGGGCAGATGGTCATGAGAGTCTTCATCACAAATCGCGTGTTAAAGTTAATCTTGTTGAGTGCACCGATGCTGCGGGACGAGGCATCGGTGAAGAGCTTGCTGTGCAGCAGCATGACGCGAGCGATGAGGTACAGGCGCAGGAACATGGGGATGGACAGGATGATGTCCACATCTGCATCCGTCTTGGATGCCACGTAGGAGTAGGCCAAGCGTGCCGTCCAGGTGAAGGTGTAGTTGCCTGGGATGGGGTGTATGGCGCACACCAGGATCTCCAGGCAGATGAAGAAGATGCGCTCGTATGTCATGGCTATCCTCCAGTCATCAGCTGCATTGTCCACCATAAATAGCTGCAAGGAAAGGGCACCATGAGAGTGATGAAGGGTAGAAAAAGCAATCAAACAAAAGGAAACAGCTGAAATTTTCATCATGTTGACACAGCACACTACAGGAAATCATTAAGCCCATTAAAGAGTAAACAGCAAATCGCCTCAAGCCATTAAATTACATTTTTTTTAAAAAAGAAACTGTGCTCAGAACATTTGAAGGAAGTGTAGCCAAAGAAAACGGAAAAGATTTCATGACAAGGGGAGGATGTTACAAGCTTTCAGATATTTACAGATATATACAACATCTAATGACCTCATCATGGCTTTAATGTCATATCTGTGTTTGTGAGCGCACCACACCAGGTGTGTAAGTTTTAATGCCTTAAGGAACGTTTGTTGCTATTTTTCCCATTTCCTTTAATGCCAAAGGTCTTTGTAACAAAATAAGACTGGGGCCGGGTCATGTTTACCACTGTGTTGCATCACCCCCCCTTTTTAACAACAATCTTAAAGCATTTGAGAACTAAAGCTTTGAAAGTCAAACGTTTCCCCATTTTTGCTTGATGTGGGGTCGCAGCTGCTCAGCTGTTTGACTTCAACACAGACTCACTGTTGCGATGTGTGTAAAACACTGGAAACCTCTGAGAAAGACTTCTGGATGGCAATATGTTCCTCTAAAACCTGCGTATGCCATTCAGCATTAAAGACGCTTTTGAAAATGTGGAAACCTTTGGTTGTTCTGACCACAGCAGAGTTAGTTTCCACCCCAGTCCATCTTAAATGAGCTTGGGTTCAGAGAGGATTTGTGTGTTTATTTTCTTTGATCTGAAAGCAGCTGAAAATGGGACTACTTATAAAAACGACTGCAGTTCTTAAACAGTTAATGCAATACCTTTGTTACAGCCATCGATTTAAATCTGAAAGTCTGCACTTCACCCACATCTCAATTGCTTGATTTAAAATCCACTGTGGCAGCGGACAACTTAACTGTTGGTACAGTAAACGGTTATTTCAGCATCAAATTTAAAAAACAAAATAGTCCAAAGACTTCAGATGTTCACTTATGATTGTAAACCAGTTTTCTTTAAAGTTTTACCTTTTCAACAAAACCGAGACATTTAAAGATTGTCAGGGCAGTATGGACTTTTTAAAGCTACTTTGACGTGAAAACTAAATAATGTAAAAAGAAAAAGAAAGCCATGAAACGGCAGACTCATCAATGCTGTATAAAACAGCTTCTGCATACAATAAATTATTGAAATTTCTGGAATAAATGACAATCCTTAGTGTAAAGCATCTTAGTGCCTGTAGAATAAATTGTTCTGAAGATGACTGAAAATTTTGACTTCTTCATTAAAATGCATTAAAATAAAATATTATTACATCAGGCAATACATTAGCGGTGTGCAGTAAGCATTTTCAACTTCTAAGCAGTATACTAATGAGAACATCTGCCACCTCCACATAGCATTAGGTGCTGATCGCCTGGCCACCCTGACCAGAAGGCTGGCTGTCTCACTGGGGACTTCAGTGTGAGTGGATTTCAACACCTCCCATCGCTCTTCTCCACCCCGTCCTCTGTCATATATACGCAGGAGCTTTCTCACATGGTCATTCCTGCTGATGTCCCTTCACTCCTCTTTATCACTTTCTACAGCTATCTTCAACTCGTGTCCTCACACAACTACCAATATCAGCTCCTTCACGGTCTCCACTTCTCACGCTAAAGGTTGTAAACAGGCGATCTCAATTTTATACCTGTTGCTTTGTATTGTGAAGCTTGTAGATAAAAAGCGCTCCAAACTGTATTCCTCTCTCTGACACCTCGCACTGGTATCCCTTCTCTAATGCGCCCGCTCTATCCACTCAATCACATCAAGGTCCTGCGCCTGTGCAAGCTGTCACAAGTGGCAGTAGATTTTTCACAAAACATTATTGTCAGCAAATCCAATCGAGGTTTCCTGGCAGCTTTTTTTTGCCATGAGAGCAGACGCCTTTATGAAGGGGGAAAAAAGAAAAGGAAAACTGCACTATTACGTGCCGTCCGAAACCTCCCTAATGTACTCGGTAATAAATTATGGGGTGTCCACTGACTTCTCAGGCTTAACTATGATATACAGTACAATGATTTTGCTTACAGCCCTCTGAAACAACATCCTGCACAGTTCTGTTCATCTTTCAGCTCAGAAATGTACAAGAATTATTAAAGTAAGAGGAACATCTTCACAATTTGTCCTATTAATGTGTTATATAATACTGAAGTATTTGTTTGCTTACTCAATGGTAAGAAATGAAAATCAAAAAATAACCCAGATATTTAATGGAAGGATTAGTTTCAGGTTATGTCGTAAGTCACAGAAAATGTATAGTTAAAAAAAAGTCATGATGCTCGCTGCAGAGGTTTTGTGCTGATCTTAATGCGAGAGAACAGCTGAAACACTGCAGTTACTGAGTCGGCAGAGCGTTAGCGAGTTTTTCTCTCTGTGCCATTCAGAGGCACTCGGTGATGCCGCTCTGTAACTTTATGTGGTCTGCAACTATGTCGTTGAGTTTCTATTGTTCATAAATGCACATGTTGCAGGGGCAACATCTCACAAGCAGTCAGGTCATCTTAAACGTGTCAGTGATATAACTCGAGAGGTGGAGCCATCAAAAAACCCTTTTGAGTTCTCGCTTGGCTTGGCTCCCAGTTAAATCTGGAATTGAATTTAAAGTCCTTCTCTTCCCATACATGGTCTTGAATAATCAGGCCCCATTTTATCTTAAACACCTCATATTAATGTATCATCCCAATAAAGCTCCTTACTCTCAGACCACTGGCTCACTTACAGGATAAAAGTAGAACGGGAGGCAGAGCTTTCAGCTTTGAGGGCCCGGTTCTGTGGAACCAGCTCCCAGTTTGGATTCAGGAGACAGAAACCCTCTCTTATTCTAAGATTAGCCTTATAACTTTAATTACTGATGAAGCATATAGTTAGGGATGAATCAGGTGACCCTGAGTGATACCTTAGTTATGCTACAATAGGTCTGGGCTGCTGGTGGATTCCCATGATGCATTAAGTGTATCTTCATCACTCACCTCTTTTAACGTGCTGTTAATGTGTTTATACATCACTCTGCATTTAATCATTAGTTATTATTGATGCCTGGCTCCACAGCATGTCTTTTGTCCTGTCCCCATCCCCCGAACTGGTCACGCCAGATGGCCGCCCCTCCCTGAGCCTGATTCTGCTGGAAGTTTCTTGCTATAAAAAGGAAGTTTTTCCTTCCCACTGTTGCCAAGTGCTTGCTCATAGGGGGGTTCTCTGTATTATTGTAGGGTCTTTACCTATAAAGTGCCTTGAGGTGACCGTTGTTGTGATTTGGCAATATATAAATAAAACTGAATTGAACTGAATAGGAGTAAAAAGATTTTAAAGAAAATTAGATGACCATTTTTAGAATAATTCATCATTTGCAGCACATAATATTAGTAAACATTGTATCTGAAGAAATCCCTACACACAAAGGACAACACTGAAAAACAAAACTGACTGGCAAAGAAAAAAACAGGTTACAGAAATGCTGCTGCATCCTCTGCTCGTGTAAGATGGACTGAGGTGAAGTGGAAAGCTGTCTGTGTTCTTATGTATCAAATTTTAAATTCATGCTTGAATTCACGCGCGCTGCTCTAACCAGGCTAAAGAGGAGAGGGACCGTTCGACTTGTTGTCTTGCTGTCAGGAAAGGCCTTATTTATTTGTGTAAGACAATGCCAGAGCCCATTCTGCGCAGAGTACACAGCACGGCTCTGTTGCAAGAGAGTCAGGGTGAAAAACTGGCCTGTCTGCAGTTCAGACCTGTCGCCTATTGAAAACATTGGATTAATAGGCAAAAAAAAAAGACAACAAGAAGCAGCAAGAAGCATTTGATTTACAAAACTGCAGCAGCTGGTCTCCTCGATCTCCAAACATTTAAAGAGTGTGTTGTTAGAAACAGAGGAAAACCTGATCCTAACCTTTTTAAAATGTGTAGCTAGCATTAAAAATGTGGGTGTATTTTTCAAAAACAATTATATGCCTCTCTTTTAGCATCTATTACCTTGCCCTCGCACTTTTAATCATTTATATAGGGCTTATATGATTTGCAAATCAGTCTGTCTTAAACTTTATGACAAATCATATGGTCATAATTTTCCGGACACTCTGGAGGCATACATCATGACTCGGCAGTTTGCCAGCTACTCTCCATTTAATTTGGAATTTCTCATTATAGAAGCAAAAAGAAAACTGTCCCACTCCTGAAAGGCTAATGGGATCACTGACCTAGATTGTAATTTTAGCTGTGACATGTTACCTAAAATGGAATCGCTGAAATAGTCATGTTTCTCACATCTTAAATAAAGCTCCCCATTCAAAGCGTTCATCTCAAGGACAAAGCCAGCGCACAGAAATCAATAAGACTGCGCTACAGACGTGTACGAGTGCTCCACATGCTACAGTTCGACAGCTTCAAAGGGACTCCGAGACTACAGCTTCAGCTGCTTTAATGCAGAAACGGCACACTGCACGCTTATTATAGCTTCTGAGCCAAGAAATGTGCAGGAAATATCCGCTGTCAACAAGCCGGCACAGTACAACACCAGCCAACAACAACAGCAACAAGTCCGTGAATAAATGGTACAACAACCCCACGTAGCCTCTCATTTGTATTTATTCAGAAGCTACAATCAAAGTCCCCCGCCCTCCCCCAAACACAGAAACACGTGAATTAAATTTTCAGCTGTGGTTGTTCCTATCAAATGAGCGACACTGAGCTCCTTTAACAAACTGACATCTGACAAAGAAGTGTGTAACTCTAACCACAGCTTGTCCTGTTCAGCTTTCCAGCTGAGTGTAATGTAGACATGGAAACACAAGCTGTGTCTCCACTCACACTGTGGTCTCTTACTTACAGAATTAGCTCTCTGAAAGAGGCTAAATCTATTATTTGTACGCGGCACAAGCGACGTTTTATTTTACATTTTAAACAACAAACCGGTCGTGTCAAAAGCAGTTACAAAGTTTGTTACCTCCAAACAATGTAATTAAACATTTAGCAGGAGCTTGCATAAGGAAAGCCTACTTGGTGAATAAAAGCAATTATGGTAATGGCCTGAAATACAATACTCATGGGGCTTTAACCGCACAGCATGAAATATTTCATACTCGCTGGAAAACCATGACAGAGAGGCGGAAGAAACTGCATCTATGGATGAAAAATATTCAACTGTGAGGTTTATTTTTTAAAAAAAGAAAAAACTTATGTTAACAGTGTGAAAAACAAAAGCCCTGATGAGAAATAGAAGGTTAATTATTTACAGCACAGATGGTTTAAGTACTATAAAAACAGGCTATAAATATAATAATTTCAGTTACATCATAGTTACATTTTTTAATGTTAAGAATGAAAATATGAAACAATTAATAGAGGTTCAAAAAAACAAATGAGTCCACAAGTAAATCTTGTGGTGATCATTAAATTATTATTACATTTTTTATTTTATTTACATATAGACAATTACATAAATGAAAATTATAACCACAGAGACATGATTATTAAAAATATGTCCAACCTAACATGAGAATAAAATAAAGGCCTGCGACTTGAGAAACATACCTGAAAGTTTATTTTTAAGATAAAGAAGGTAAAAAGAATCTATTTCAAGCGGTAAGAGCGCCGCATCTTAACCTCGTACACAGTGGATCATTAAGATTTGAAGATGAAACAGAGGCACAGCTAGAATAGAAGAAATCATTTTTCTTTTCAAAAAAAATCTTGTGCATAGACTTTCTTTGTCGTGCTCACTGTGTGGAAATATGACATTTAAATACGGTTAATCTTTTGTAAAAGTGGCAGAAACTTTATCAGGTGTCAATTAGCAACCTAGTTGCTAAAATCAACTTGTTTAATCTGCTCAAATGCTACACGTGTATGTTACTTAGCGTACACTTGTTAACCACTTTATTAGGTACATCTGTTCAAATGCTCGTTAATGCAAATATTTCATCAGCCAATTGCATGGCTGCAGCTCAGTGCATTTAGGCTTATAGACAGGGTCAAGATGACCTGCTAGAGTCAAAACCGAACGTCAGAATGGGACTGCAAGAAGATCTATGTGACACTGAATGTGGCATTGTTATCGGTGCTAGATGGGTGATGAACAGGCAACAAAAACTCAAACAACTGCTTGTTACAACCAAGTGATGCAGAAGAGCATCTTTGAATGCACAACATGTGAAACCTTGAAGCAGATGTGCTACAGCAGCAGAAGATCACAATGGGTGCCACTCCAGCTGGGAAACTAAGGCTATAATTCGGCTCACCAAAAATGGATAACAGAAGCCTAAAAAAATGTTGTCTGGTGATGGTAGAGCCAGAAATTGGCATAAACAAGTTGAAAGTGTGTATCCATGCTGCCTTGTATCAGCAGTTCAGGTTGCCGAGCATGTACTGGCTTGAGGGATGTTTTTTTGACACACATTGGACCCCTTAGTAACAGCGCCGGTCTACCTGAGTATCTTGGTGACCATGTCCATCCCTCAATGGCCATAGTGCGTGCACCCATCTTCTGATGCCTGCTTCCTACAGGATAAAGCTCCATATCACAAAACTCAAATCATCTCCTGATCATGGTTTCTTGCATATGACAGTGGCCTCATATGACCCACACAGTCACAATCTAATAAAGCACAAAGATGGGAATGTGGAGCTGAAAAATCAGCAGCAGCTGTGTGATGCTGTCATGTCACTATGCTTTAAAATCTCTGAGGAATAATTCCAGCACCTTGTTGAACCTGTACAATGAAGAATTAAAGACGTTCTAAATATAAAGGGGGATCTAACCTGGCATTAGCACCTGGTACCTAATATAGTGGCCAGTGACATTTCTAATTAGCACACAGTACAGCTCAGAGTGATGGGAATGCCATTAAGTCTGTGAGGTTATAAACTAAAGGATCAGGTAAAAAAAAAAAGAAGAAGACAAGACCTTAATGGCATTAGATTAAAAGCTAAGGAGTCACTAAATATATTTCAGTACATCCTGGGGGAAAGACAAACATATGCACTTTATTCAGTGGCAATCCATCCAATAGTTGCCCAGACATATTATTTGAATGTGAACTGTGTGTGGGGTCACACAAGAGATTAGGATTTATCCTTATCTGCTCAGTATGAATGCCTATAATAAAGTTTCATGGTCGTTCCTTTAATAATAAAATGGCTAAAAATTTAGTCACAAAAATAATAGATGAAAAACAGGCCTTTAAATTCTTACAATCTATATTCATCACATGGATATTGAAAGACACGTTTGTTTGTATCTATATATGTGTCCTAACCTTAACTGTGTGCCTTTATTCTAAAACAGCTCTCTCCAAAATCCCCACCTTACCTTAGGAAAAAAAACCTAAAATCAGTTCAAGAGCACAGACGTTAATCCCCTGCAATGTACAACAGAGCCCAGGGAACAGGGCGCCAGCCTGTTTCTAACTCGGGCCAAATCAAAGCATCAGCGGTTTCTCTTTGACATTCATCTTGTTTTCTGATGGACTTAAAATACAGTCTAATCACTCAGAGCGCATGCCCCTTTCCCATCATCGAAAAGGCTTCTTCATGTCAGTCTGAGAGACAGCACAGCCGAATATGTCTTGAGGTCATTCCCTGCCTGCCGATGTCCTGTGTCTGCACTGTGCAGCCCCGGAGGAGCTCACCTGCGCTGCTAGCTGGGTTGGTTACTGGTTTCACTACTCTCAATATAACTAATGGAGTGCAGCTCAATATTTAATCTGTGTAATGTGTAGATGGGAACATATATCTTGTCACTGAGAATGAAATCACTCAATCTCATTAGTGAATTAGGTTGAGAGGTTCAGTCCAATTAGGCATTAATGCAATGCTTTATTTATGATATCAAAGTGAGCCACTAAGAGGCCAGTTTGCAGAATAAATCTGAAGCTTTCGCAAATTCTGTTTGCTTTCGCTTCCGAGATTAAGTCTCACATTTGCATGTGCAATTTTTCCATTCGAGCAAAGTGAAACATTTCTGAGCCAAAGTAAAAGCTCGTATAAATCTTTCTTTAAAGTGCTGTGGCTGCAGCCAAGTCGCCACACATTAATAATCTACATTCAGCTGCGTGTTTGGAGTCACACACACGCACAAAAAGAGCAATTTCATAAATAATCTTCAGGATCCTCAACTCTATGGGTGGTTTGGTATCTGTGCCCTTGAAAGGCGGTACGTTCAGTGAAAACATTGAGGTCACCAGCCAGTGGTGGTTATCTGACTCCAGTCTGGAGTCTCAGGTAGAGGACAGATTTCACTGTGAGAAATTTAGAGCGTCTCCTGCAGTTACACCATATCTCTGACACATACGCAGCACTCAGGGGCAATCTGCAGAGCACAGCCAAGTTTGGCTTTGGCAGAATTTTGCTGGCACAGTTTGGGTGACGCGTTGTTGTTTTATCTTTTCCGCTGAACCGAAAAATGTAATATTGCGCGACTGTGAAACATCAGCGCAGACCCTTATCGCAAAAGTACACATCAAAGACAAAAAAAAAAACCAACCCAGCCCCCAAAGCATTTTGCATTAGTTTAAGAGAACTCAGCAGAACTGTCATCACAAGGTAGAGTGACACAGCAGTGGCCTTAACACAACACTTTGATGTGAGAAGAAGAGGGAAACTTGCAAAATGTCAGTTTGTGTTCGCTTAGAAAAACAGAGAGAACTCATCAACCACCTCAGCAGCTTGCAGCTCATATCAGACTCTGACAAGGACAAGTCAAAGTTAGGAAAGAGCTACACACTCAATGCAGCTGTGTTAACTTCCACAACACAGCTGCATTGCCTAACTAAGAAGTCTAAAAATTACTCATCTGGAAATATTAAGGAGACGTATAATGAGATTCATGCTTCCGGCTCTTTATCAAAGCTGGTGTGTAGAGGGAGGAATACATATAATTTTCCTTGTGGACACTAAAAACAAAACAAAAACTAAGGACAAATCTTTTTCTTTTTTTTTAAGCACACTCAGCTCAGTAGGTCACTCCTCACTGCCAATGCAGCACAGCAGTTGTATCCCTAAACAAATGACAGCCTGTGTCCGACCTCTCTCCTGCCTGCTCAGAGTGACCTTTTTTTGAGTTTTCAGTCACTCTGCGCAGAACAAACTCTGTGTTGTGGAAATCAGAGAGCGCAGACTTTACCGAGCTTGACAGGTAAATCAGTTTTAAGGGGCTAGAAGTGGTGGGGAAACCATTTCATCACCCTGACTTATGCCTCTACATCTGACAGGCATCTGTGAGTACACATGGATGTGCATGCATAATCTACTTCACTGCAGGAACAACATTTCCCACATGGCAAAGTGCACTTTCGAAACAGCAATTCATATTGCAACATTGCAAACACATTAGGCTCTCGTAGAGGCGCAAAAATGAAGCGCGGGGATGTGGATGGGGAGGGCGTGTTAAACCTAAGAACATTGCATAAAACCGAATAACACAACAGCTGACAGAGTGCTGATGCAGTAATGCTAAATAAGGACTCAGTCGATGGGTGTGTTTGTGTTTTGGTGGGCGCGGTGGTTTTCAAACTTTTTCTCCAGGGGACGTCATTTGCAGATAGAAAATAAAAGTATTTGGGTTGGTGAAGCTCTACATGGGAAATCTATCATTTAAAGCGATTAGTTTCTGAACTCAGGCTCTAATGTCAAATATTTGGAGTAGCCACCCCTCATTTCTTTACATTTTGTTAGGAAAATGGGAAATAGATGCAGAAATTGTCTAAACAAATATAGAAATAGAGCTTGAACTCTTTTAGACAAGCTTTCTCATAATTACTTTTGTCTTCAAGAATAGTTTCCAGGCTTCTTGTTAAAGCACTGCTTTGGATGCTGACATGGCAGAGCCTCCACTGTGTTTACAAAAGGCTGTAGACACTCTTTGCATCAGACCTGTTGCCACTGAGACTATTTCTGATGAGTCTTCAGTGAACTGTACACGAGTAAACTGGAGTGTCAGATGCATCTTTCAGGTCCTGCGTCAGGTCTTTGTTGGATTTTTTTTTCCAATTTGTCAAGGACACAACTTCCAGAGCTGTAGAGAGTTTTTTTTAGACCTGCCACTTCTTGTTTTGTCCTCCACTGCCCTGTTTCCTCAAAATTTTGAAGACACGCTCCACAGCATGCTGAGTTATGCCAAGTTTTCGATTAATAGCTCTTTAGGAATCACCTTTTGTTACAAAAATCCTATTTTAAGTCTGCCAAACTGGTTCAGCTAAAGAAACGGGAACAAAGGATGAGCTTTTGTGACAGGCTGCTAGCAACAAAGTGTCTAACAACTCAATTCAATATTCATTCTTTGCTAAGTTGTGTGTTATGTGTAGACACAACACCGGCTGATCCTTGAGTTAGGTGTTTTTTAATACTTGAATGATTCATGCAGTAGGTAAAAATATTCCTCTGAAAATGGGCAATGTCCAAAGAAAATCTTTAAAACACCTCCATCCTGGAGAGCTATTGTTCAAGAGCACTTTAAAAAATTACACATCTTGTTCCTTGGAAAGAAAATATGAAGCGATTGTCGTTGGCTTTTGCATTGTAGTGCACATTTACATTGACTTCATTCATGGGAAAATACTGTACTTTTTGCTTTGCTACACTTACTACTTGGCAGCCTTTATGTGAGGTAAACAAAACATGGTCAAAGACAGAATGATTCAACTATCAGAAAGTTAGTTGGCAACTGATTCCTCTTTAGGTTTAGACTATTTGATAAAACACGAGTTTTTAGATGTTACGTTGTTCATTTCTTTGCAGCGAAAGCTTCTACTTCTGATATTTTAGGTAAACTTCCTAATCACATTTATAGATACATAAGAAACACTTTCAGTAGCTTTACTTTCAGCTGAGCTTTTAAAATGATTGACTTTATATGATTTTGTACTTTGTTGTTAATACTTGTATAGCATCTGATAACCTCTTTGCCACTGCCAGATTTCCCTGTGTGAATTTACGAATCACTGAAAATTTACCAGTCAGTAGTCGTATTCTTCCACCTGTTAAAGTAATGTTTCTGACTTTGGAGAAGCTTTTCTCAAAAGACTTTCCAAAACTGCCAGTTAAGCAGATAATCAAGTTAAAAATTAAATGCCAAATTAAAAATCAAGAACCCCCCTCCCCCCCAAAAAATTCTCTTGTTTCAGCTCGTCTGGTGTGACAATTTGCTGGTTTTTGTTTGTATTACATCACTGTCAGTGTTTGCAAGCATTGTACAAAATCTCTGCATTTAATAATGGAAAAAAGGCTAATTCAGCACCAATAAACGACACCAGATTATTTAGAGATATAGTGAAGACTTAATGATATAAAATCTGAAGTAACATGATGTCACGTAGAAAAATGCGCATTTAAATCCATCCATCTCCATCAATCCTAACTGCAAAGACACTAAAGTCCAGGTGAAACTGGACATACACACTGAACATATCACCAGTGCATCACATGACTAATATCTACACCCAAACCAGTTTAGAATCACCAGTTAACCTAACATGCATGCCTTTGGACATTTGCACTCAGCACAGTGCCTGCAGGTGACCAGGTTCAATCTCAAACCTTCTTGAAGTGAAGTGAATGTGCTAACTGTTGTATCACCCCAATTTAATCATCTATCAAAATATTGGCAATGGTAAAATTTGCATTGGACAAGTTTATGTCGTTCCTAATGCACCCGACGTAGCACCTCACTGCTAATAAAAAAGTCAACCTTCAATCAGGATTTTCAATTTGGGGCATTACACCTTCATTTAGTCCTGATATTTAAATGTTTAAGGATTCAATCTGGAGTCTGTTTCAGTTTATCTTCCTTAAACAAAAAATAAACCGAAAGAAAACAATCAGTTTGTTTTTTTCACAAGTGTATTGAGTAGCAGGCAGCACACGGACAGAGAAAATCAGAAAGAAAAACACATTTTATCAGCTCTCTCCGGTCTCTCTCTGTTCTGTGTGCTTGTGTGTACTTGCGTTTACCATCAGCAAGGCAGATTCAGAATTAATTCAGCCGTCTACACATGTGCATGTGTACGTTTTTGAAGGCACATATGTCAATCTGCAGGAACCAAAAAAGCCACAACTGGCACAAAAAACAGCAACAATTGACACAAAAGAGCCTCAGGCAAGGAGGGATGGGAGCAGCTGTTGTGGTGGATGTTGAAGTATAACAGTGTGAACTGGATTTAAATAGTGAGACAAAGTCAGTTCCAGGGACTGGTTACTCCCAAAGGGAATGTGATGAATTAGAGGACAGACCTTCTAATCAACTTGTATATTTACAGAGCAGGTCTAGTGAGTAAGACTGCGGTGACTTGATAATGTTTTCTGACTCATCAAAGTGTTCCAGCTTCTACTTCAGTCAGCGTGAATATGTGGCGAATTGCAATAATCAGCTGTGAAGAAACAACTGCCTTAATAAAGTTTTCTAGGTCAACAAAGGAGGAAATGTCTTTTATAGCAAAAAGAGAGCTATGCGGGGTGAAAAATGTTGTGGATATTGACGTGACTGTCAGAGGGGACTTGATCAAAGATGTCTGAGCAGCCTGCCTGTGTGTTAAATATGCATCTGCTGACAATTAAAGGAATGGAAAGAAATCCTTGCTTTAGAGCTAAAATAATCACTTGCGCTCAGGAAACAGCGGTTCCTCAGAGTCATTTTAAGCAGAGAAAAGAGATTTCAACTTCTTGAATCCATGTTTATAATATACAGATGTGTTGCTGTAACATTGCAGCAAGGATATATATACATAAAAGTAGTCTCAGCGTCTCAGCAAACTGGTTTCCTGTGAATGGGAACAATAACCGCGTGGCTGATGCAGGACTAATTTGATACCTCTACCTAAATAGAAACATGCTGTGTACAAAGAATGTCTCTTTACATCAAAACTAAATTGTTACACCGGTCGGCAGCTGCATAAGCAAATGGTGAAAAAAAGCTCTGTTTATGGATTTATTTATTTGCTCTGTATTTTAGCAGAAATATCCAATGGCCAAAAAAAAGAGGAAGAAGAAGAAAAAAATGGGTTTGATACTTTCATACCAACGTATGATTTTCTTTCTAATTTATACACAGATCCTGCGAACCATCTGCAGGGGAAATGAAACAGCTTCTGTTGTACGGTGAAATATGATAATGATGCCTTTCTACCATCTCTTATGAAGAAAGGTTTACAATGAGAGATCTCAAGGCAGTGACACATTTTACTGTTGGGCTATTTTAATGACTGATCCTCTCCTGGGGTTTGTAGCTGCTAAATATACCAACAAAGCTGATGAAGATTCTGTTTGCCAGATGCAAGAGGTAAGAAGTGATGTTTTATCAAAGTGTAATGCACTATTTCATAAACAAAATGAGGCTACGTCTTGAGTTTGAGACTATAGACTGGCAACAAAGTGAAGAAATAAGGTCAGATGAAAACAGCTGGATCAGCTTTTACAGTTCAGCTGAAGGCATTTTTAAAATCACCCTCTTGTGCAAAGGTAAGAAACTCCATTAACATGATTAAACATGGCGTTGTTTAGTATTTGAGAAAATGCTTGGGTGGTGTTTCTTTTAAGGTGAAGCTTTTCCCATTTAGGTGAATTTAAAAAGAAAGAGACAGAAACACATCAGGCACATGGAAGCCGTCTGGCATGCAACGGAGGCCCATGCTGCAGGAAGTGAAAATTTGTGGCAAAGACATGAGTACTGAAGCACAGTAATGCAACAATGCTCCGAGGCATGGTCATAAAACTGTCATGTTGGAGTATCTCAGGCTAATAATCATTCATCCACTCAACCCTGCGAGGAGTTCCTTAATCTTCCCAATATCTATAATGAACTGTTAATGCGGCTTCAATAGCTGATGATTAGGCCTACAACAGCACCAGTGCAACAACCTCTCCCATCATTTACACACTCACAGGGCTGCAGAAAGTCTTTGATTCTTTGAAAGAAAAAAAAAGATGGCAAAGAAACAAACACACATTTCACATGTTTCACAATGTTCATGCATTAAATGCACAAAATACTTAAATCTGACACTAAATGAGCAGCAATGACTTTAAAATCAACCTGTAACAGTGTAAAAGAAGGGGAAAAGTGTGCAGAAATACAGCAGATTAGACATAAAACTGATAAAACATGCTTTGATTAAAAAAACAAACAAACAAAAAAAAAAACAACAGAGTGCATCAGCATTACCTGTATCTCCCTTGCATGGTAGATGATAATCAGCCCCAGGAGAATGATTGTAGAAAGGCTTATCAGGCATTTTAGAGCTAATGAATATAGGGATTCCTGCAAAAGAGCAAGGACAGTAAAGTCAAAGAAGACACAACAACATGACAGAAGATCTTGTCTTACATGCTGGAGTAACTCCTACTAATGTGCCAAAATAAATAAATAAGTAAGTAAAAACGGCACGATTTAGCTTTTTAGGACACAGTGCAACAAATTCTAACATTGCAGCTTCTTCTCCCATTCATTTTTTTGGAGGTGATGGTGGTGGGGGGTCCCCTTCATGGCTGGACAGCTGTGGGCCTTTTGGCCTGCGTGCCTGGGACCTGCCTGAGAACACTTTATCCTACCACAAGTTGTTTAACGTTAAAAACACTTGTTTCGTGAGTCACATGTCCCCTAAATCAACTCTAGCCTACATGGGACTGCGAGGCACGGACTTTGAGTGGGCTATACGCACCTTTCCATACGCTCCCCATGAGAGTTCAGTCTCTATAACCATAACAACGATCCCAAACATCCCAAAGATTAAAGCATAGTCGCTGAGCCGTTTCCTTTTCTCAAACAAGGCCCTCCTGTGCCCCAGCTTCTCCCCAATGTTCTGGTTCTTCTTTTTACCCGATTTGGCCCCGCTGTGGCTGCAGCCTCCCCCTCCGTCTCCCGATGCGTAAGGCATCAGGGTGCTTGAATTATTCTCCGGCTTGGATACTAAAGTGTCCGACGCATCTGCGGCGGAGATGGGCTGCAAAGGCTGGGACTCGGAATCAAACTCGTGTATGTTTCTGCGGGACGAGCTCAAGTTGCTCAGCGGCCGCATTACGCCGCCGTTGTATCTGCAGCTGCTCATGGCTATTTCATTGTAGGAGTTACTGTCTTTGTGGCTGCTGCCCAGGCTGCCCCGCTGCCTATCGCGGCAATGCTGCTGCTGCTGCTGATGGTGAGGATGATGATGATGATGATGTCTGGATGAACTACCATGACTAGAAGGTGTGAACTCGCAGACACTGTACTGGCAGCCTTGCCTCGAAGACGTTTCCGAAGGTGCCCTTAAAGTTCCCACAGTGGCCGGCGACGTCCCGCGAAAGACGAGGCTTTTTCTCGCATCACAGGTGCAATTATTGCAGGTGCAGCATTGGTCGTGCTGCTTGCCGAGGCGATCCTCGCGTCCGCAGTAGTGCTGGTACTTACAGTGCTGGAGCTGCTGCTCTGGGAAGAAATCGTTCTGCAGCTGTAATGGGGTTTCCATGTCAGTGCTGCTTTTTAAAGCAGCGACCAGGCGCCACAGAGCCCCCGACAAAGGGCGTCACGGTCCTTACGGGAGGACAGAGCTGCTGCATGAATAGATCCATTTCGGCTCCGGTAGATGTGTGAGAGGAGCCTCCGATTGGGCAGAGGGGACCAAAACAACTGTCTCGACGTCATGAAAAGGTTGCAACCACAGGAACTGAAGCCCAGCCTCGTTTCATTCTCATCAATATAAGCGAGTGAATTGTTGCTTCCCCCCACCTGCACTGTCACACCTTTACAAAGACACACAGGGAAAACTTACTCAAGGTGTGTGTGTTTTTTATTTCTCATTATTTCTATTGATTTGTGAAACATCCCTTGATCAGTGCAGCTCTGCTTTGCTGAGACACCGCCACTCCCACAGGTGCATTTTAGCTTTTGCCCCCAACAACACATCAGCACCTCCTATTAAGAAAACCCGGACTGATTTCCAATTTCTTACTTGAGAGGAAACACAAGTAGCTCGCTGTCACCCGTGATTTACAACAAGGTGCTGATTTCATTCAGCTCATTGGCCGTTGAGCGCGTGACGCCTTCGCGAGCAACGGCACTCTGTCTCCGCAGCCAGATTGATGCGAGCGCTGGTGGCTACCTTATTAATGGAGTGCAAGAGTTATATCACCCCAAGGAAATACAACCAACTGCCCGAGATTGAGCAGCTGTGGCATAAAACAAAGACCGAAACCTAATCATCCAGACATCGCGGCGTAACAGCAGCAGCAGCAGCAAATTTAGTCATAGGGCCGTTTGGCGCTATTGGAGTTATGTTGTTGTGTTTGCGGTGGGATTTGAGTGCGAGCTGCGCAGTTTGATTGCTCGGAATGATTTCTTTGCTTCATCTGCAGTGAAGTCGTAAAGTTGCCCTTCTATGCAATATTTACATTAAGCATAAAGCGTAGATCCAGAAACAACAAAACAGCTCCAAACGGGCGCAAAAGTTTGAACTGCACGAGAGTGCGTGGTAAAGCATTAAAGTGCACGTGTTTTCCTGCAGTTATCTAAGTGGAGCTGTTTACTGGAGCTCACAGACAAAAAATTTGAGTCTTCAAAGTCAGAAACTTCGACTCCGTGGACTGCTCCACTCGCCCATTGATCACTACCAACCCCTCAATAAAACAAACCTTCAGCACAGGATCGCAATGCGCACTTACTCCTGATTGGCTGATGCACACGCCACGTGACATCTCTCGCCTTCACGAGCCGGAAGCTTCTTCTTCTCTCTCCCTCTCTCTCTCTCTCTCTCTCTCTCTCTCTGTGAAGTCCGGTGAATGAGAGCCGTGCTCGTTAATTCAAGCCACAAATCGCACGCAATCTATGGGAGTCTATGGACTCTTTTCTGTAAGGCAGATAAAATAGCCTTCATTGAAACAGAATGGTCATTTCTTCCCCCCACTTTGAATAGAAAGCATTGTCAGATATCTTAGCCTTCGTTTCTCTGCAAAACGGGCAGAGCATTTTAGTCCTTAAAAGCATTTTGAGCGGTGTTTTGAAATTACACCGTAAGAACAGCAACACGTTTGTCCTCTTAGGTAATTTAAAAATATGTTTATTTTACAATGTCACAACACTATTTTTGTTATAAGACAAAAAAAGAGAAGCTCTAATTGTAAGGGAATTCCAGATCTTAGGAAAAAACCCCACAAGATCCAGAACAATCATATGCACAATAATATGGGAAAAACAGGAAGTTATAAAATCAGATATTCTCGGTAATTTATATTTAGTTAAAATAGTATTTTAAAACTGCTAAAGCCTGGCTAACCCACCCAGGTACAGATTTATGATCGAGTTACTCACTTCAGAGGAACTAATTATTGCGCCTTCTAGTGGTTGCACAGAAGGGGAGAGAGATTTCAGTAGACAAGGAGACAGGAAGCACATATTCTAATGAGATGCTGGCAGCTGTGATGGTGTACATTTTATTCTTTCAAAATGGCGTGCACCAAACAAGGAAGAATAAACATGAATGTGAATTCCAAGCTGGAGAATAAACCCAGATAAATTGTTTTATATTCATGCCTTTTTGTAGATCCAGTTATATGAAAACCAAAGTGTTTCACAGGACCATATGGAGTTCCATGGAAAACTTTGGGTCTTTGTGGAATAACATAACTTGAAATAATGGTTTTCGTTTGACTTTGTCAGTCTGTCACATCGTTAGGGATGAATTTGGGTCCACTCTTCTCTACAGCATTGCTTCTGTTCATTGAGATTTATGGGCTTTATCTATGCACAGCTCTCTTAAGATCCAGCTGCAGCATTTCAGTCAGTCACCTTTGACTATAGAATACTTTGATATAAAGAAGATTTCATAGTCGACTCAATGTCTGCAAGGCGTCCAGGTGCTGATATGTGCTAATATAGTGTATTTGGTTTTCTCCAAATATGGTGTTGTGCATTGTTGCCAAATATCTCCATTTTGGTCCCATCTGTCCACAGGACATTGCTCCAGATGTTCTGTGGTTTGTTCAGATACAACATTACAAACCTGAGCCTTGCTGTCATGCTCTTATTAGACATGGAAGACGTTTTCTTGGCAATCCTTCCAAACAAGACACAGTTGTTCAGCTTTTTTCAGAACTTTACCTTTAACATTTAACACATTAACTAAAGCCTGTAGAGTTCGAGATATAACATTTTGCAGTTTCTCTGAACATTGCATGATCTGACTTTGGAGTGAATTTGTTAGGACATCAACTTCTGCACAGAGTGTGACATTGTGTTTACACACAGTTGAATGCTCCAGAGCAGCAAACCGCCAAAACCGATGCTTTTTCAGAGGTGCTCACATTTGCTGATGATCAATTAACCACGTACCTTTGATTAGCAGCACCTGGCTGCTACTTACCCTCTTAATTAGAAACAGTAATGGAGTACTTAGTTTTTTACAGGACTACATGGAGTCATGTGAAAAAGTTCCTTTTCCACATGACTGAATATATGGGCCTTTGCATTTACAATCTAAAAGTATGCTATCTCTGTTCATTCAGGCTTAAACTGTACTGTAATTAAGAGAACGTGTGTAGCTTTGGTTCCGTCGACAGGAATGTGTGTTGAAATTTCCAGGATTAGATTCATGAGTTTTGCACCAGAGTTATGTCTGTCCTCCTTTGTGCCATTTCTCCATTCTTGCCTCTGATGTACCTTGAAAGAGAAACATAATGCTTCCTTACACAATTACAGAGTCAGCACCAGTTTGCTCTGCAACTCCATGTGTTTATCTACTGGACTGTGTTTTGATCATACTGACAAGTAGGTTAGGAAAAAGTGAGGAGAGAAGCAAGCTGCAAAGTTAACAGCCTGCTTAGTCAACAGTATAGTTTGCTCCTTCCTTTCAAAGCACATCTGACGGAGTCGTGCACCTGAACCCAGTGTCACCAAAACAGATTCCCGAACATCTTTATTTAGATGCTTTGGTGACAAAACAGTATTAAAATTGCTCAAGGTGATACTGCCTTCAATATAATCTCTTAAGCCCAGTCATGTCCAACATGTACAAATACGAGTGTCTGCTCTTAATGTTTTTTATTTTTATTTTTAAATAACCATTTAATATTAATTAATGTTTAAATGCATATTTCTTATGTAAAATGACAAATAAGTCTTATAATTGTTATTATCATTTGGTCTTATAATGGGCGGTATCCTGCTGTTGTCCATCTGCACATAAATGATTCGTATTTGAATGTAAATGTGCGTACGCAATTATTTACATTGTGATTTTGTAGATGGATAGATAAAGAAGGGAAAGTACTTTCTTGAGGCATTTCAAGATCAATGTCACCCACCTCCATTGTGCTGGGAATGAATTAAACATGATTTATTTAGCTGTGAGTCATATGGACACTGGATACCTGACTTGAGTGAGAAGCTTTAACTCCAGCATCAGTTTGCATCTGTTTTCACTACAATTCCTCCTCTAATGTCGCTGATACCTGATTACGGAGGGCTTTTAGGTGCGTCACACCTGACAGAAGAGCCATTTGTGTTGAGACGCAGATTTACTGGCAATCTGATTTAAGTGGCACCTTCAAGGGCATGATGGCGCGTCATGGAACCTGGGATTTTGACTCTCGGTTTCCATGAGGAAGAGTGATATAGTGCTGCTGTGCTGATTCATCTGTAAATGTGTCACTTGTAATCTGGAGAATGGGCAGCAGCCATGCATGCATTGGCAGAAATTCGCAGCCTAATTAGTCTGTCTGACTTTCGTGTGCTTTATGGCAAGAAAACTGAAGATGAATGTGAAACACAAAGTGAGGAGTGAGGTTTCTGACTGCGGCATGTGGCATCAAGAAATGAAGATTTAGTAGTAAAACACAAAGACATATTTTACGTATCTGAACATAATTAACATCAGTACTTGCAAAATCCTTTTATTAAACTTGCTTTGTTTTCATCGGTCTCTTTCCTGCCACTGGAGATTAGAAAATGTATCCACTGTGAGTGGCACTTTGAGGACAACCCTGACAAGCTCAGCATGTTTTTTCTTCAAATTATGTGTGTGTGTGTGTCTGTCTGACAACCTGAAAGTACCACTCTTTGTCATTTTGTACAAATTATGGATCCAGAAATGCAGCATCGCTCGAGTACATAATAGGACACTGCTTTGAGCACAGCAACTTAAATGAGGGGTTATCTGAAAGTCTGACGTCAGCTGTGCCTTTCCCCTTTGCTGTTCTTTGATCATTTCTATAACCCCACCTACAGATAACAAAAGAAAACTTCTCTGGAATAATAATTCTGTATTAAGCCTGGAGAGTCTAATTCTGGGCAGCATGGTGGTGTAGCACTTAGTACTCTTACCTCTCAGCAAGAAGATGCTGGGTTTGGAGGTTCTCAGCCTTTCTGTGTGGCTTTTGCATGTTCTCCCACAGACATGTTGGACAGAGATGGTTGTGTGTCATTTAGAGTGTTGACGGTGCAGCACCTGGGTTCACAAGTCGAAAAGTCCTTTTCCACTAGCACTTACTCGCCTCGACTCGGCTGACATGGCTCAACTTGACACATCTCAGTTTCTGATGTTTTCCATTACAATTGAGCACCGGATGGGCACATGAGCATTAGAACCGGACCACAGAGCAATGGAAGTGTGAGGGACCAAGCAACCAAAGCAAAGAGGACACAGGCAAAAAGGTATCTTCAAAAAGTGTTTTCTTTATTTTAACCCCCAAAAAGTCCAAAATTAACAACATTCAAAAACATACTTAGCAGGCCCGTAAAAGAGGTCAACTAAATATAACGCTACGAAAAGTAATTTCCAGAAACTTAACCAAAACAAAGTGAGACACAACTTAACTCACAAACTGACCTAATTAGAAAGATGCATGAGGGTAGCTTTTATAATGATTTGGCCAAACCATTTACACACAATAGGGGGAAAACAAAAACATACTAATATTAACTAAGCACAGAATAACCTAACTAAACCTAAAACACCCCTGCTCCTGGTAAGCCCATGGTTGGTCCTGCTGAGCAGGCATTTTGTTCCCAGAGTCCTCAGCCTTTTTGCCCAGACAGGAAACAGCCACCGCCCAAACCCAGGGAACTCAAAGAAAGAGAAACATAATTAATATAACAAAACATTTTAGAAAAACCACACGATGCTATGTGCGCGCCTCGTAATATCAGTGTTAGGTTTAACCAAATGATCAACAGTGTTGGGGAGTAACGGAATACATGTACCGCCGTTACATACAAAATATGAGTAACTGTATTCCGTTACAGTTACCGTTTAAAAAGGTGGTATTTAGAATACAGTTACTTTGTTGAAATAAATGGATTACATGGCGGTACTTCCCTGTTTCATATTGTGGCGGGTCAGGACTGTTTGGGTTTTGTTTGACAGCTGTGATGTTCTGTTGTTCCAGGCGGCAGCGTTACGGTTGCCATCGTTACAGGGTGAGGCTCTCTCTCTGCTTGTTTTCTGGGTGAGAGAGCGCCTTTTTGTTGTTGTTGTGCTAAGCTAATAGGCAGAATGCTACAGGAAGAATGTAGCCTCATGGGCAGTGTAGTCCGTGCTGCAGGGAGAATGGACTGCCATACCTGTTATGTGTCTGTGAGCGTGAGGAGGGAGAAAAAGGAAAAGTACAAGCTGTCACGGAGCAGAAACGGGAGCTGGAAGCATGTAAATATAATAATAACCACTGCAGCCAAGAAGAGTGTCTGACGAGCCCAGTTGTAAGTAAGGGCTTTGGAGTTGACTCGACTGTTCGTGTTTTCCTCCAAAAACAATAAGTTCCGTTGGAGCAGTCTTTCAACTCCTCTTTCTGTCTCTCGCCAGCAAAGTTGACCCACACAACAAAGTAAAGCTATTTTTCGGCTACGTGCCTGACACAGAACCCACCGTATTAGTCAGAGGTCCCTTTACTACGGTCCGGAGCCGCGGACCTTCAGTAACAGTAATAAATCACAGCAATAGCACATTCATGTAGTTGTAAACAGCATGATAATATATTAAGTAATCCAAAGTATTCAGAATACGTTACTCTCATTGAGTAACGTAACGGAATACGTTACAGAATACATTTTGGGGCATGTATTCTGTAATCTGTAATGGAATACATTTTAAAAGTAACCTTCCCAACACTGATGATTAATGAATTATATTAATGAAGAAAACTGCAAAACAAACTAATAAAGTGGAAAAATGGACTGATTTACCCCTGTGTGGCTGATGCCATCACAGGAAGAAGGCGGTCATGTCGTATGAATCACATTTTCGTTTGCATCATGTGGATGGTTGGGTGCCTGTGCGCTTCTTACTGGGTAAAAAATAAGACCAGGATGCACAACAACGAGTTTCTCTGTATCAGGATTTGCATCTCGGTGCAGATACGTCAGCACACCTTTAGGCGACTAGTGAGTCTATTCCGCCAGGATAATGTTAGACAGATAGTCATAATGTTATGTCTGATCGGTGAAAGCACCAGTCAATTTTCATAGTTTTTTTTTTTTTGAGTTTTAGTTCCAGTTTTATTTTAATCCTTATTTGTGTTTTGGGTACTTTTCTTGTCTGTCTTTCTTTCTCTTTTTGTGTGTTTGTGTGTGTGTGTCCTTTCTGGGTCTCAGTTATCTGCTCTCCCTGTTTTATTTTGGTAAATACTTTTCTTTGTGCCTCATCCTGTCTTTGTTCTTTTCCTGTCCTTGTGATGGCCTGCTCTGCTGTGAACTGTTTGTGCTCACCCTGGCCTCCCTTGCGTAAATTTATTCTTTGTGCTTTCCTCCAGTCTTGATCAACTAGCCAGTTTTTCCCACTTCCTATTGTTTGTTTAGTGGTTTCTCTGAGTTTCTCGTTCAGACTGGCTTGGTTATATCTTCAGTTTGATATTCTGCTTCTCCCCTTTTGTTCATCTGTATGTTTAATCAAGTGATTACAACCTCACTTCCCTGAACTATAAAAAAAGTGATTTTAGTTTAAGTTCATTGAATAGAAGTAGGATTGTGATTGCTTTGTGTGTGCTCTAAGGAAGCCTATTCAACAGTTTTCTTTAGTCTGATTCTCCACAGAGTCAGTGGAAGTTCTGATAGAGACCCCCCATCCCCATAATTTATTGCAATCATGTGCCTTTCATTTTAGCTGAAAGGGTTGATTCCTGCCAAGCAGGGGTGCAGTGTTTCTGGAAATAATCAGCCGAGAGGAGAGGTTATAAAACTGTTAGACAGTTTAAGTCACCCTGACCAGACTGGAGTTAATGAGGATATAGAAGGTGTGTGTGTGAACCTGAAAAGCTCCTTGTAAAGTGAACCTGTTAGGCATTCATTATTTATCGTGATCAAGCGTTGCCATGGGTCTCCGTCTACTTAGGAGGACTTCACGAGTTTGGCACCAGGCCTTGAGTGTCAGTTTCTACTGCCAAGTGTTTCTGAGACAGCCTGAAACAAAGAGCCCAGACTCAGAAATACAGAGTTATTTCCTGGGAATATAAATGGAGAAACTGACACATTGTTCCAAATCTAAAGTCAGTGCAAGGGATGGAAGATGCAAAACATGTCACTGACACATGACAAGAGAAAACACCAGACTATCACAGAGCCAACACAAAGAGACAGACAACCATTTGCCCTCACATTTACACCTCTAGGAAATTTAGGATCAATAATTATCCCAACTCCACTAACTGCTTGTCTTTGAACTGTGGGAGGATCCCAGAGGACCCGAACAGAATTCACGCAGATACATGGGAGGAACATGCAAACTCATCTGAGGTGACTGTGTTAAGTACTGCACCACTGTGCTGCTTTTCCCATTTGTGTACTAAACATTCTTACACCATACACAATATAAACAAAATCTCTACCGTGGTTAAAAGTTTGCAAGAACCGAAACTGCTTGGATAAAAGTGAAGACAGTTTGGATAAATGCAATGGAAAAATAACAGCACTCATGAAAATGCTAAGTCACACCTCGGTTTGGAGCAGCTTCTCAGGCTGACTTCATTTAAGGCGTTCTTCACTGATTCATTTTGCACTTCTATTAAACTGGAGGGCTCACAAGAGACCACTTAAAACAAGAATGAGTTTTGCCTCCATCTCTGTGCGGGGACACTTTGGCTGTCTATATACAGAATGTATATTAATAATATTATTATTGTTATCATTACCATTAAGTGAAGATTTGTCCTGCTGGTGATGCTAAATAAAAGAGCTAGGGATCACCAGGGTTATTAGGGTTTGTCTTATGGATATCTAGTAGTTGTTGACACAGTTTAGTTTGAAGTTCTTAGAAAATATAAGAAGAGTCTCACTGCTTTGCACCCACTCAAAACCACTTTGGACATTTATTTGAGCAGTTATTTTGAAGCATTATCTAAATGAACCTTAATTAAATTACATTTTAATGGAGACATAAAAAGTACATTTGTACAATCACCAGTTCAATCTGATAAATGCAGCTTCAAACCTGCTGACTTTGCTTCAAATTTAGGTTTAACAAGCTTTCCTATTTTAACTTGTACTTTCACCCTTGTATTTGCTGTTTTAGCACAGATTTCAGTTTGATTTTCTTTCAGTGGCATCTTTCGCTCTCTTATAACATCCCAGGCCAAACCCTGCCAGATAAAAGAAACAGTTCTCACCTTCTGATGGAGGTAGCATGGCATAAAGGAGTGGTTCCAAGGGCTTGGCGAAGAGCAGGAGGTATTCTGATCCCTAAGGAGAAGAACTTCTCATCCATCAGCCACTTTCGTCAGTTTAGCCTGCTGAATGTAGAGGGAAAGATCTTCTTCAGTGTCTTGGTCAAAGACTATCTACTTTCTTGCAAAGAAATAACTATGCTGACAGATCAGTGCAGAAGGCCAGCATCCGGGGCTTCTTGGGATGTCTGGAGCATGCCACCGTCATCTGGCACCAGATTCAAACTGCCAAGAAAGAACGAAGAGACCTTCATCTGGCCTTTTGATCAGTTCTGCATGAGATCTTGTGGATGGCCTTCAACTATTTCAGTGTACCAAACAACATCACAGGACTGGTCAAGACCTATTTTCAGGATTTATAGTTTTGTGTGAGAGCTGAGAACACCACCACAGCCTGGCAGCATCTGGGAATTGGAGTTATGGCAGGCTGCACGATTTCTCTTCTGGCATTTATCATGACAATGGAGTTGGTCATGCGGGCATCTTGGTGGGTAGCGGGAGATGAGAGACTCAGTAGTGGTCTTCATCTTCCTCCCATTAGAGTCTACATGGATGACATGACCATCATTACGAAAACAAAACCATGTACTAGGTGATTGCTATAAGCTCCGGGAAAACATCGAATGGGCAAGAATGGAGTTTAAGCCAAGTAAATCTCACAGCATCTCCATCATAAAAGGAAAACTGACAGCCGAGCAATTCTATATCAGTGGAGAACCAATTCCAACAGTCTTAGAGAAGTCCATCAAGAGCCTGGGACAGTGGTATAATGCAGATGTGGCAACTTGAACAACTAAGGCAGAACATGGCTAACGACCTCAAGCGGATTAACAACACTGCACTCTGAGGGAAACTGAAGCGCTGGTGCTTCCAGTTTGGGTTATTACCCAGACTACTGTGGCCGTTGACAGTGTACGAGGTCTCACTCAGTCATGCCAATCAACTAAAGAGGCTAATGAGCTCCTACGATAAGAAGTGGCTCAGACTTCCCAAATTCCTCAGCAGAGTTGGAATCTACAGTGAATGGATACTGTCATTGCCTATCCCTAAATTGAGGCTTGAGATCACACTCACGGAATTCCGGGACCCAATAGTGAGAGGCACTGCTCCCACCCTAGCAACAGGGAGGAAGTGGACCCCAGCCACAGCTGTGCCATGGGCCAAATCTGCTCTTCGCCATTGTGACGTGGTGGGTCACGTCCAACTTGGCAGAAGAGGATTTGGTCTTGGAGCAGTAACACCTCTGTGGCAACAGGCATCTGTAACCGAACGTCAAAAAATGGTGGTGGAGGAGGTGCGTCGACAGGAGGAAACAGTAAGACATGCCAGAGCCATAGCGCTGGCCAAGCAGGGTCGCTGGATGAATTGGGAGAGTGTTGAAAAGAGGAAACTCACATGGAGTGAAATCTGGGGAATGGAGTCCAATAGGCTAAGTTTCATCATCCGAGCGACATACGATGTGCTACCTTCCCCAATAAATCTGCAGCTGTGGTTTGGAAAGGACCCATCTTGCACCCTGTGTACAGTCACAGCAACATTTAAGCACATCTTGGTTGGTTGTAGGACTAGCCTTACTCAGGGCAGATACACATGGAGACACAATCAGGTCCTCAGGTGTCTAGCTGAGAAAATTGAGAGCAAGATAAAATCCATCAACGCTCAACCTTTCATGAACCAAGAGGAGCGTCAGTATTCATCAGCATTTGTCTGGGAGGGGGACAAGCCGAGGACTAGCCCTTCAACCTCACTGAAGGTTGCCAGGGATTGGCAGATGCAAGTGGACTTGGATCAGAGGCAAATTTTTCCCACAGAGATCGTAAGAACTACTCTGCGACCAGACCGCGTCCTTAGGTCTAACTCCCAAAAATTTGTGTACGTAACTGAGCTGATGGTACCATGGGAGGAAGCAATTGAAGAAGCATTTGAGCGTAAGACACTGCGCTATGCCAACTTGGCAGCTGAGGCAGAGGACAGAGGCTGGGAGATCAAAGTGTGCCCGGTGGAAGTGGGGTGCAGGTGCTTTGTTGCCAGTACAACAGCAAACCTGTTTATAGAGTTTGGGATCAGAGGACAGGCACGACAGCAGGCTATAAGAGAATTAGCTAACACTGCTGAGAGGACCAGTCACTGGTTATGGCTAAAGAGGGCTGACATAACTTGGGTAGCTAAGGCAGTCTGCTAACCGTGAGACAACCCGTGGTGGGCCTGCCTCAGGAGAGGGTGTCAAAAGGGTAGAAAACCTAACAGTAAAAATTTTGCTGGTTGACTGATACAGCTGGCTAAGAGCCTACTGGGAGCTGTGCAGTTCATGAAAGTGAAACCTAAAGGAGGAATGAAAGAGAAAAAAATAAAAAGAAAAAAATGTTCTGCTCTTCTCCCCTCTGCTCTTCTTCCCTTTTCTGGGAGGCAGTGGGGAGGTAGAGCGCACAGCCCAATCCGGCGGGGAGGTGCGGGATGCCAGGCACTCTCTGCTCTCTTCTATTTTGTCTCTTTTGTCTTACTTCTCTCTATTACCTCTTCTATTCCTTTGAAGAAATGAGGCTCCATAAATATTAGAGAGGTAAGTATTATTTCTCAGTTGCGGTGAATTGATAGAAGAAAATAAATTGTAGAAAACTAAACAGAAGAAAGTAGAAGAGAAATAACAATTTAAAAGTTTATTTTAAATTGACACACTGACACACTCTGGGGCTTGATCAACCCTGGCAGGGCCTCCTTGGATGAGGGTGTCTAGTGATAACACCCGATGAATCCAAGGTCCACTACTGACGATGTGTCCCAAATTTTAATATGATAATGTAGACCAGATCTCTAATCCCTAAACCTAACCAAGGAGGGTAAAAAATGGTGGATTAGCCTGGGGATAAAAGACCAAAACACCCTGTGAAGTTGAGGCACACAATGATGTGTCTCGCTGGTAAAGTTTGTGGAACTTTTCAGAACAGAGCCTAAAGGAGAGAGCACGAGTTAACAAAGAAAGTCGATAACGCTGATGTCACCCCTATTATTGCTGACGGGGTCTTTATGTTTTCTGAGGATAGCTAGCATAAAGAAAGCATCATAATGTTGAAGTGTCTTTGTAGTACCCAGCAAACATACTACAAAGCCACACCAGGTCACGGTGATAGTGTACCATGGGGCACATAGTATGGGCTTGGGACCCATCTGGGGCTCCAGCCATGTTTGCTTGGTATAGCTGGTCTCAGTTAGCACACAACACAGATTGCTCATGGTTTAACTTTGCTCATGTTTCACCAACACCATTTAAAACCAGTGTATTGTATTTAAGTTCTAGTTGTTTGTTTTGATAGATCATCACAGTATTTTGACAGGAATGTTCTCTTCACACAGGAGAGTGATGGGCAGGTGGATGTGGCTGCAGTTACAGGCTTATAAAGAAGATCGGCCTATGCTTCTCAGAGTGGGAAGTCTGACATAGAGACTCACAGCTATTCAAAATAACTTTTATCCAACAACAAAGTCAGAGAATTGAACAGCAACGTGTGCAACCTGTACAACATTGATACTGATGGTTTTATTTTTGCCCTGCATTAGTAGGTTTTTCATGAATATTGTGGGGGTTTTTTAATATGTATGTAGGTTTGCCTTCCTTGGTGAAATATATATTTATGTATCTTTTACTGATTTCAGATGAAGATCATTTTCCCCTTTATCCCCATTGTTTCTTTAGTCCTTTTCACTATTGACGACGAGTCAATTTGGAGCCCAAGTTAAAGATTGAATCCTTTATAATTTGATCTGAGGGTGCATGTGTGGTTCTCCAAAGAAAGAAAAAACACACTGGTTCATCATTCAGTTCGCAGTAATGACTCCGTAAGAAAAGTCTTACAGCTTTCTCATAAAGTGTCAGCTGTTTCTCCTTCAGTCAAGCTGAAAATACAGCCTCAACGGCAGTTGCAAAAGCTTCATTCACCAGCAGGAATTTATTTTTTTAAGTTCTGGTCTTTCAGTGCTTTATTGACAGTGTTTTTAGTCTGAAGCTGACTCTGCTTCCTCTCTGGAGGTCAGCTGTGTGACATCTGGCTGCATCATGTGTCAGACACAGACACACTGTCTCCTTGGGACAGTTGTGCACAGCTTTTGTCCTTTTTGGAGAACCGGCTTACTTTTGAGAACCAGATGTTATGTAACAAAATTTGTGCTTTTCACAGTGAAGCGTCTTACTGCTGCTTTTGATCGTTCGTTGATACTTTATATTTGTGATTCTGACTCTGAACCAGAGTTTTGTAATAATAGGTGTGTTGGGCCACTCTTGTTTTTCTAGTGGAAACGACTGAAACAGCTTAATTTGGGTATCAAACCTAAGAAGCAACACTTTGAATAAATAGACATCTCACTGTGCCTTTCAAAGACAGTCCCTATACACAATTAACAAAGGATTTAGAATAAAAAGAAACTCCCACACAATTTTTTTTTTTTACAAAACAAAAGTGCAAGACCAATGTGTTTCTTTCTTTGCTGAAGAATCTTCCAGCAACATCCAGTTTCTCCTGTTCACTGTTTGTATAACTGAATGAGGTATGTGCAAACATTAAGGAAGTTATGTTGGTTGTAGCTTAATGTTTACTGACAACTGACACTGAGGTTTTCCCTGTCTGGATAGCTAATACATTTTCCAAAATGTAACCTTTCTTTTGAGACTTATGGCTCTGTATCCCTTCCATGAGATGATTTTCCTGTTGTGTTTTGTGATGCAATTCTCCACTAAGCTTTGAGACAAATAAAAATAGGTTAAAGGTTTTGGCTTAACTTCATAATCACGTCTTTGTCTCTCTCTGTGTAACTTTTTCAAACTTTTAAACAGATTGCAGGACAATAAATAACTTTTCTTTAGAGCAGCCTGTTAACCCTCTCAGGCCCAAATTAAGTTTTTTGTTGCTAATGCACAACCAAGTCCTGCAGTGGTACTTCTGAGTAAAAAAAAACTCATTAAATATGTATGTGGGGTAATCAGGTTGTTAGTTTTTAACTGTTGCAAATCTGCAACTTCTGCCTGGAGAGGGTTAAGGGTCTTTCATGATCACTGGGCAGAATCCTTAAGCAAACAAAAGTCATGCCCACATGACTTATTCCACATCAGACACATAACTTTTTAAGTTGTTGTTTTTGTTCCAAACACCTTTTATTCTTTGGCCCAGAAAAAAGTTAATCATTTCAGCGCTCAGTTAAATGTGTGCTGCATCCATGTGAATGATCTGAAAAGACTTCTCACCCGAAAGCGACAGACCTACAACAATGATTCAGCACTTAGGACTCCTGGTAGGTGACAGTTAAAACTATTTTTATGTTTACATTATGTTTTTTGAATTGTGAATGGCTAGCTCAAGCATATAAATGAAAGGAAAACTTCTTTTTTTGATATTTAAATGACTGCTGTATATGGAGAATTGACACAATCCATAAAAATAATTGAACATACAGACTGACAGATGTAAGTTTAGGGAAATGTGGTATTGAAAAATTAAAATTTGATTATTTAGCATGATTGACGTTAAACAAAATGTACCTACATTTTCCATAAAAACATTTCTTGATTTCTTTAAAAACATTTTTACAGGTAGCTTATCCTGTTGTATTTGCTGCCATTTTTGTGTGTGGTATCGGTGGGACATTTCATTATGGATACAGCGTGTCTGTGATGACCTCCCCCTCTGTTGTAAGTGAGATACTTTACTAAATTAAAATACAGACAACCTTAAGCTGTATTTTCAGCATGCATAGACAAGTCTATACCTGTTCACCTTGTTGTAGTTTATAAAGGAGCTGGTGAAGCAAACATGCGTGCAAAGATACGGTCTCTCCCTGGAGCCATGGCAGCTCTCGCTCATCTGGTCCTTCACAGTGTCCATTTTCTGCATTGGGGGTTTACTGGGGTCGCTAACAGCTGGTTCACTGGCGTCAAAATTTGGCAGGTTGGTGTACATGAGCATAAAAATTCCATATTCTGTTTAGCTATTAACATGGCACTGTCAAAGACATGCATAAATAGATGTTCTGCGTTGGCCTCAGGCTCTAAGTCTCTGTTTTCCTGTCCCATAGAAAGCGATGCCTTTTGTTAAACACCTTTGTGGCTATACTTGGCAGCGTGTTGATGCTCTTGAGTAAAACAGCCATGTCCTTTGAGATGATCATGGCAGGACGATTTTTCTTTGGCATTAATTCAGGTAACCTTTTGAGCAAACTCACTGGAGCTAGTTTCCCGGCTGTCCAAACTGTCACCTCATTGAATCTGGTCAGATTGTATATGTGTGTTGTTGATTTTTCCTGTTACTTTAGGAGCCAGTCTTGCAGTTTATCCAATGTACGTCATGGAAATCGCTCCTCGGAAGCTGAAAGGGATTGTTGGCGTGTTCATTGGTTCCTTCATGTCTTTGGGGAAGTTCTCTGGCCAACTGCTGGGGATCAGGTGAGGTAGCCTACATGTGAAAACGAAAGTATCTCACAGTCCTGTGAAAAACTAAGTACATCTCGTGATTCTAACACCTTCAGCAGAAATAACCAGAAGTAATCATTTTCTGTATAACATCATCATTCTCTCATTGTGGAGGAAATTTGGCTCACTCTTCTTCACAGCACTGCTTTGGGCATTCATTTAGCTTTCTTAAGAGCTCACCACAGCATTTCAGTCAGGTCTTAATTTTGACTGAGTCACTGCAGCCAATGCAACAGGACTGCAAAGGGTCAGATCATGTGGTATTACAATGTGGGACATATTCACATATTTGTAGACATTTTTTTGTGGATTGGTAAATTTCATCTGGCCATTTCTCTGTAAGATGCTCTTTTGACTTGTTACCGTTAGCCTAATTAGATGCAAAATGTTCCTTCAACTCCTTAGTAAAACTTAATTTCCCAGCCTTTCATTGCACATTCCCAGCTTTTTTGAGCTGTCTTGTTGCCATGAAATTCATCATGAGCTAATATTTTACATGAAATTTTAAACAACATATCTTTTCTATTTTGAACAAAATCTGAAATTTGAAAATCATTTGCATTCAGCTTTTATTTGCATTCTACACAACATCACTACTTTAAGGTTTTTATAGTATTTAACTGTATTTCTGAAAAACAGTCCTTTATGGTTCGTATTATTTGCAATTGCAAAAAAAGGAAAAAGAACAAAAAAGTGATAGTTGCAGGGATGGATGGCCACACTTCAAAGGCAGTGGAGGAGGCTAAAGTGATGTGGGAGTGGAGGGAACAGGGTTGGATGGTACATCAGGGACATTTGAGTGAACATGACTGCGCAGGTCCCGCTTCAGTTTCAGGCCCCAGTCCGCGAGATCTTCAACGCACACCTCCGGCACAGCTTCAACAGCATTCCGAGGGAGACTGGGGACATTGAGTCCGAATGGACCATGTTCAGCGTCTTCATTGCCGAAGCTGCTGCATTGAGCTGCGGCCGCAAGGTGGTTGGTGCCTGCCGTGGTGGTAATCCCCGAACCAAATGGTGGACACCAGAGGTGAAGGGAGCCACCAGGCTGAAGAAGGAGTCCTATCGGGCTTGGTTAGCCTGTGGGTGTCACGGTTTGCGGGGCAAGCCGTGTGGATTTGTAGTAAGGACCCAAAAGGCGGCAGCTCTGGTGCAGGTGAGTGTTTATTTACAGGGGTGTAAGTACAAACAGCGGTGGCGACAAAACATGAAACCGGAAACCTAAACTGGGTAAACTAATAAGACAAACCAGAATGAGGATGCAGGGAGGTCCGGAGAAATACATACGAGGAGACGCAGGGAGACCAAGGGGAAACAACACAGACGAACCAGCGATTACTAAGACAGAAAATACAACTTAAATACACTCAGAACACAGGGAGATTATACACAGGTGGGAGACACAGCTGGGAGTGATTAACATGACGAGACCAGGGAGGCAAACTGAAAACACTCACATAAGATGCAGACCTTCACAATAAAACAGGAACACACGGGGGGAACAGGGTAAACACCAATTAGAGAACAGAACCAAAATCGCGAAGAGAAAACACAAAACGCTGGGTCAAAAGGACCCAGGATCATGACAGTACCCCCCCCCCCCCCCCCCCCCCTCAAAGGCTGGCTCCAGACAGCCCAACAAGAAACAAAACAGCCAGAAAAAACAGAAAACAACCCGACCAGGGCGGGCGGCGGGGGCCCAGGAAGGAGGGCTCGAAGCAAAACAAAACCGGAGCACCAGAAGGCCAAAAGACAAAAACAAAAAACGAGCCCAAAACCAAAAGAAACGAAGCACACCAGAACACAGGAAAAAACAGAGCCCAAAACAGAAGAGTTCAGGGGGCCGACAGCACAGGAGTCCAAAACAGTTCAGGGGTCCGACCGTGCAGACGGCAACGGCGGCCACTCAGGCGATGGCGGTCCGGGGGCCGGCCGTGCGGAAGGCAACGGCGGCCACTCAGGCGATGGCGGTCCGGGGGCCGGCCGTGCGGAAGGCAACAGCGGCCACTCAGGCGATGGTGATCCGGACCAGGGGAGGCTGCAGAGGCTGGACCAGGCGAGGATGAAGACTCGGATGAGGCTGGACCAGGCGAGGCTGAAGACTCGGATGAAGCTGGACCAGGCGAGGCTGAAGACTCGGATGAAGCTGGACCAGGCGAGGATGAAGACTCGGATGAAGCTGGACCAGGCGAGGATGAAGACTCGGATGAGGCTGGACCAGACGAGGCTGAAGGCTCTGAGGCTGGACCAGACGAGGCTGAAGGCTCTGAGGCTGGACCAGACGAGGCTGAAGGCTCTGAGGCTGGACCAGACGAGGATGATGATGATGCTGCAGCTGGCGAGGATGATGATGATGCTGCAGCAGCCGGCGAGGATGATGATGATGCTGCAGCAGGTGGCTGGACGGGCTCCTCGGGCCCTCCAGCTGAGACAGGTGGCTGAACGGGCCCCTTGGACCCTCCAGCAGAAGCCATCACAAAGCCAGCAGGCATGGAGTCCTCTGGCAGACATGAAGGCAATGGGTGCTGTGCTGAGCACTGGCCCTGCTCAGACAGCACTGACACGGAGTTGTTCTCTGAGGGCTGCTTAATCTTCAGGGGTCCAGAATCAGCTGGGGACTGAGACCTAGCCTCTGGGGAAGCCCTGGAGTGCAGAACGGTGCTTGAAGCAGCTAAAGCGCGAGAAACTCCCTGACTGGACCTTAAATCTTCTCCCTGCATGGAGTGAATGAGTGGAACCGGTACTGCTGGAGCCAGAGCTACGGGTAGCGGGGGCACTGGAGCTACTGGGGCCTGCGCTACAGGCGGCACTGGAGACTGAACTGAGGGTGGCACTGGAGACTGAACTGAGGGTGGCACTGGAGACTGAACTGAGGGTGGCACTGGAGACTGAACTGAAAGGAGCACTGGCTGCGGGGGAGCTAACTGAGCTGAGAGTGGCTGCGGGGGAGCTAACCGAGCTGAGAGTGGCTGCGGGGGAGCTAACTGAGCTGCCGGTAGCTGCACAGGCGATAAGCAGCTCGCGTTGACATCCGCCACACAAAACGCAGCCCCTGAATGAACAGTCATGCAGTCTGAAAATGAAAAAGAGTCCTCACTCACCACAGCCGGTGATTTAGAAGCCCGAACGTACGGCTGTGGGGTGGCGCGCTTGCGGCGCGATCGGCGTTTCCTCCCCGCAGACGGCTCCGACGGGCCGGGCAAGATCACATCCGGCGAGTCGGGCAGCGAGGCAGGAGTGGCTGAGAGAAGGTGAGGTGTGTGCCGGAGAAAAGCCTGTATGGTCGGAGGAAGTGAATTCAGTAGCCATGGCAGGCCGGAAAAGAGACGTTGTAGCCGACCTTCCACGGCGCGGCGAAGCTCGTACGGAGGATTCTCCAGCCACAGCCCGAAGAGGATCTCCACATTGTAGCCGATGTCATCCTGGAGCTCCTCGGACGGATTGACTGCCGCTGGGTCCATGGTGGCTGGTTCGTTCTGTCACGGTTTGCGGGGCAAGCCGTGTGGATTTGTAGTAAGGCCCCAAAAGGCGGCAGCTCTGGTGCAGGTGAGTGTTTATTTACAGGGGTGTAAGTACAAACAGCGGTGGCGACAAAACATGAAACCGGAAACCTAAACTGGGTAAACTAATAAGACAAACCAGAATGAGGATGCAGGGAGGTCCGGAGAAATACATACGGGAAGACGCAGGGAGACCGAGGGGAAACAACACAGACGAACCAGCGATTACTAAGACAGAAAATACAACTTAAATACACTCAGAACACAGGGAGATTACACACAGGTGGGAGACACAGCTGGGAGTGATTAACATGACGAGACCAGGGAGGCAAACTGAAAACACTCACATAAGACGCAGACCTTCACAATAAAACAGGAACACACGGGGGGAACAGGGTAAACACCAATTAGAGAACAGAACCAAAATCGTGAAGAGAAAACACAAAACGCTGGGTCAAAAGGACCCAGGATCATGACAGTGGGACTCCGGAGGCAGCCGACAGGTATCGACAGGCCAAGCGGAATGCGGCTCGGGCAGTGGCTGAAGCAAAAACTCGGGTGTGGGAGGAGTTCGGAGAGGCCATGGAAAAAGACTTTCGGGCTGCCTCGAAGAGATTCTGGCAAACCGTCAGACGTCTCAGGAGGGGAAAGCGGTGCTCTACCTGCACTGTGTATAGTGCTGGCGGAGCGCTGCTGACGTCGACTGAGAAAATTGTCAGGCGGTGGAAGGAATACTTCGAAGACCTCCTTAATCCCACTGACACGTCTTCCGAGGAGGAAGCAGAGTCTGGGGATGAGGGGAATGACCCGCCAATTTCCGGGGGCGAGGTCACTGAGGCAGTTAAACAACTCCTTGGTGGCAGAGCCCTTGGTGTTGATGAGGTCCGCCCCGAGTTCCTGAAGGCTCTGGACGTTGTAGGGCTGTCCTGGTTGACACGCCTCTGCAATGTTGCGTGGAGATCAGGGGCAGTACCTGTGGACTGGCAGACCGGGGTGGTGGTCCCCATCTTCAAGAAAGGAGACCGGAGGGTGTGTTCCAACTACAGGGGGATCACACTCCTCAGCCTCCCTGGGAAAGTCTATGCCAGGGTGCTGGAGAGGAGAGTTCGTCCGTTAGTCGAACCTCGGATACAGGAGGAACAATGCGGTTTTCGTCCTGGTCGCGGAACACTGGACCAGCTCTTTATCCTCTCCAGGATACTTGAGGGTGCATGGGAGTTTGCCCAACCAGTCTACATGTGTTTTGTGGACTTGGAGAAGGCATTCGACCGTGTCCCTCGGGGTGTCCTGTGGGAGGTGTTGCGGGAATATGGGGTGTCTGGCCCATTGCTACGGGCCATTCGATCCCTATACAACCGTTGCAAGAGCTTGGTTCGCATTGCCGGCAATAAGTCGGACTCGTTCCCGGTGGGTGATGGGCTCCGCCAGGGCTGCCCTTTGTCTCCGGTTCTGTTCATAATTTTTATGGACAGGATTTCTAGGCGCAGCCAAGTGGCGGAGGGCTTTCGCTTTGGTGGCCTCAGAATCTCATCTCTGATTTTTGCAGATGATGTGGTTCTGTTGGCTTCATCGGGTGAGGGCCTCCAGCTCGCACTGGAGCGGTTCGCAGCCGAGTGTGAAGCAGCGGGAATGAGGATCAGCACCTCCAAATCTGAGGCCATGGTTCTCAGCCGGAAAAGGGTGGAGTGCCCACTCCGGGTCGGGGATGAGTTCCTGCCCCAAGTGGAGGAGTTCAAGTATCTCGGGGTCTTGTTCGCGAGTGATGGGAGAAGGGAGCCGGAGATCGACAGACGGATTGGGGCTGCAGCTGCAGTAATGCAGACGCTGCACCGGTCCGTCGTGGTGAAGAGGGAGCTGAGTGTAAAAGCGAAGCTCTCAATTTACCGGTCGATCTACGTCCCTACCCTCACCTATGGCCACGAGCTGTGGGTAGTGACCGAAAGAATGAGATCGCGGATACAAGCGGCAGAAATGAGCTTCCTCCGAAGGGTGGCTGGCCTCTCCCTTAGAGATAGGGTGAGAAGTTCGGCCATCCGGGAGGGGCTCAGAGTAGAGCAGCTGCTGCTCCACATCGAAAGGAGCCAGCTGAGGTGGTTCGGGCATCTGACAAGGATGCCCCCTGGGCGCCTCCTGGGTGAGGTGTTCCAGGCATGTCCCACCGGGAGGAGGCCCCGGGGCAGACCCAGGACACGCTGGAGAGATTATATCTCTCGGCTGGCCTGGGAACGCCTTGGTATTCCCCCGGATAAGCTGGAGGAGGTGGCTGGGGAGAGGGAGGTCTGGGCCTCTTTGCTTAGGCTGCTGCCCCCGCGACCCGGCCCCGGACAAAGCGGATGAAAATGGATGGATGGATTATTTGCAATGTATTTAAGTGCAATTTATTGCACTTTGTTACCATGTATGAAAGAATTATATGCAAAAATCTTTGTCCCTTTAAAACTTTTCATAACTGTGTTTTTGGAAGCATGTTGCTATTTTAGATATTAACCTGTGATAACTTGACTATTGATGTTATACTTGCAGTGAGTTACTTGGTACAGAGAAGCTGTGGCCCTGGCTGCTTGGTTTCATCGGTTTCACTGGGTTGTTTCAACTCATCACCCTGTTCTTCCTGCCAGAATCTCCCAGCTTCCTGTTGCTGGACAGAGGAGACCAACGAACCTGTGAAAAAGGTGTACAAAAACATTTTTAGCCTTAGGGGATTTTTTTTACTTAGTGACTGTTAACTTACCATTTAAATCTCATGTTTTTTCATGCCACCTTAGCTTTAAAGCAGCTTTGGGGCAATAAGGACTACAGCAGAGAGATCGAGGAGATGCTGGAGGAGAAAGCTGCCCTGCAGAGTGTCCGCAGCTACTCAGTGTTGGAGCTGATTCAGAACAAAACGATCCGCTGGCAGCTGATTACTGTCGCTGTAACTTTCACCTCAGTGCAGCTCTGTGGCATCAATGCTGTGAGTGTATATGCTAGAAAGAGAGGAGTCTTTCTTTCACCAGTCTCTGTAATCTCCTTTTTTAGATTATGTTCTTTCAAAAAATCCTGTAATGTCTAAATATAATAAAATGTAATAAATACATAACTAACAATAACAGTGAAATATTCAGCAGGAAAACTGGCCAGTTTCAGTAAAATGAATAGAAACATTACACAGTTTCTTATCTGTGTATGTTTAACTTCTCTACAGGTGTACTTTTATTCTTTTGATGTGTTTCGTGCGGCGGGAATCCCAGAAGAAAAGTTACGATACACTGCCTTGGGGACAGGGCTCTGTGAATTTTCTACTGTTGTATCCTGTGTAAGTACTCTTTCACTGATATCCAATCATGTTTGTATCCAATAAAAAACGGACTGTCCAGCAAAATATAGGTGCTCAGCTCAAGAACGACAAACTTTAAAGGACAAAAAGTAGTGCAGCACAATGACTGATCCAAAGGTGTTTACTTGTGCAAACAGACTAGCATTTCAGCAGGTGGAGCCAGAGTGGACAAAAACTAACAAGGGCAACTTGTGTCCTATGACTCATCGTCATTTCTTTGTTCAGACTTCTGTTGAAATGTTAGTCACTTAGCACAAGCCAATTTTAGGGAAACTTTGTGTTTAACATCCTGTAAACACTCTATCATTAATGTTTGTTTTATTTACTTCCTGCTGATGTATCAAATCATTTAAGGGAAAAAACGTCTGGAGGTCTCACCAGTGATGTAAATGCCTTGTGGCAGCTGTTTTCATGTGTAATCGTAGCTCCCCCATGTGGCTGTTTAATTAATTGTTTAATTTTAATTCTGTGCAAAACATTTACAGCAGCAGGCTAAATCTGTTCTCATGTTGCAGTTCATGATTATTAACAGAACAGGAAAAACGGCCCTGCTCTTCAGAGGCTACGCAGGAATGTCTGTGACACTAGTTTTCCTCACCATCACTTTGTACCTGCAAGTAAGTCACTGCAAAACTAACCACTTTTAAAAATATATTTATATATACACTACCAGTCAAATGTTTTAGGACACATTATTTTTTTTCCATTTTTTAATTGAAAATTACGCTGTTTAATGTCTCATTACACCCTGAAATGAAAGCATAGTACAAATAAGCTGTTGGAGTTAAAAGAGAAATCATGGAATCAATTTATAGACAAAAATGTATTCTAAAGTTTTGATTTATCAAAGTAGCCAGCTTTGGCAGATATAACAGCTGAACACACCCGTGGCATTTTTTCTGCAATAGAAATCCAATATTCTTCAGGAAGTTCTTCCCATATCTTTTGCAGAAGTTCCCATAAATGTGTGACACTTGTAGATTGCTTTGCTTTCACTCTTCTTTCCAGTTCATCCCAAACCAGCTTGATGGGGTTTCAGTCTGGAGCCTGTGCTGGCCTCTCCATGTTTTCAAGCTAATTATCTCATTCTTTTTTTCCTGAGGTAGTTCTGGTAAAGCTTGGACTTATCTTTTGGGTCATTATCTTGCTGTAGGATAAACCCCAACTAGGCGCATACCCGAGGGTGTTGCTTGGGGCTGCAGAAAGCTGTGGTAGCCGTTTTGGTTCAGGGTCCCTTTCACTCTCACCATCAAATTTCCTTCCCCACATTTGACAGTTGATACCACACACTGTGAAACCATCCTTTCGCCTACTCGAAAGGGTAGTTATGATGGGAAGATTTCAAATTTTGATTAGTCCATAATACCTTTTTCCAGTCTTCAGTAGTGCAATGGCAGTGTTTCATGGCCCAGGCAAGCCTTTTGTCTTATTCTGATTATTCTTAGCAATGGCTTTCTTATTGCTACTTGTCCTGTTAAACCTGCTCAAAGTCTTCTCTTCACAGTTGAAACTGGGACTTGCTTATTACGACCTCTATTAAGCTGTGCTTGAAACTGTTGTCCTGTGAGCCGCCTATCACGCAAACTGTTAACTCTCAGAAACTCGTCCTCAGATTCAGTTGTGGCTTTGGGTCTGCCAGAGCTCTTCCCGTCTGAGTTTCTGAGTGCCTTTTGATGTCGAAGGAAACTGTACTCACTGACACCTTTACTTTCTTTGCAATTTCTCTGTAGGAAAGACCTACATTTTTAGGTGCTATGATGGTCTGTCTCTCTTCCATTTTTCTCGCCATTTTTGTAGCCACACACTTTCTGTAGTACAATACTGTTCAACTGATGCTCACGAGGGCATGGTACCACAGTGTGTTCCAGCACTGCTTTTATGCAGACAGAGGGGCCAGTAAGTAATCCAGAAAAGTTGCAATTAGTAGCACCAGCTTTCAATGGTTGATCAACCTCCATTGCTGAACGACAGCTTTAAATTGTTAACCCATTTTGTGTTCCCCGAAAAAGACCTTTTTTAAATAATTTTGAAATGTATATTATTTTTTAGTTTTGGGTAAACTTACCTTCACAAAAAAAAAAAAACATCTGGCAGTTGACCACTTACCTTTGTACCATTTCAAACTATTCACTGGACTTGAATGACTTGAATTGTGATAAATGACTGGAAAAATTGGGGTGTTCTGAAACCTTTGACAGATAGTATATACATCTGCATATTTGAATAAATAAACAAACTTAAACCCTTTTGTTTTCCTCAGAGTCAGGTCTCCTGGATGCCGTACTGCAGCATGGTCCTTATTTTCCTCTGTATAGTCTTTTTTGCCATTGGTCCAGGTACGTTTATCTCTCAAGCTAATATTTCTAAAGACTGTAAAATTAACACCAAGAAGTTTTTCTTTTTGACCAAACAATGAGGAGATCTTATTGTAGCATGTACATTTTCCCCAAAGTTGGAGTTACACCTAGTCTTCCAGGGGAACTCTTTGCTCAGCCTTTCAGATCGGCTGCGTACACAATCTCTTGCAGCCTCAACTGGTTAGTCCTGTTTGTGGTTGGGATGGTCTTCCCCATCCTAGTGGTAAGTATGTTAAAAGTATGTAAAATGTGGCATATTTTTAAGATCATTTGAAATGTGTCAAGCACAAGGACTGACAAATTGCCTCCAAATGCTTTATTTCCAGGAGAAACTGGATTACTTTTGCTTTCTCATTTTTCTGTTTTCTTGCTTCATCTGTGGGCTTTATATGAAGTTCAACGTCCCCGAAATCAAAAATAAGACACCGCTGGAGATCGCTGCAGAATTTGATAAGATGCATTGCAAACCCAAAAGAGAAGACGTGACTGAGAAGTACGCCAATAGAATCATATCATACGAAACCAAACTGTGATTAGATTTATTAAAAAAAATGAAAATATGCTGTTAAATGTGCAGCTTGAATTAGTCACTGTATGTCAGACAGACAGGATATGAATGACGTTAATAAATATTTAGGATTAAACTGGTCATCAAGGACATAGCACAGAGGTTTTTTTTGTTTTTGTTTTTTTTACTGATGAAGGACATTCACACTGCACCAAAATAACTGTGTAATACAAAAAACAAATAAATGACAGAAAAGTCATTTTATCTACTATAAAAACGTATTTTCTTTTTTTCTTTTTCTTTCTTTACAATGGATACGCAGTAAGATAAAAAACAAACAAACAAAAAATTAAATATAAAATAGGACATTTTCTGTCAATGAATAATTTATTTCTGTTTCCATACCTGAACTTTTTTTGTAATTTTTAACATTTCTGTCAAACATTTTCTTACAGTTTATACCCGAACTTTCTTTCATTTACTACAACAGTATAGTATATGGCGTAGAAAAACTGAGCTGTGCTGTTGTAACTGCACTTCTTTTTCTTATGTTAAGATGTCTTAGGGATTCAGTGTGTAGTTAAATGTCTTTACACAGACAGAAAGGAGAGTTTCACTGGTCCAGCCCACTTATGATCAAAGTGGGCTGCATATGGCCCATGACCCATATTGTGAGTTTGACACGTTATAGATCTTTCACTCTTGTTTGATTATTAAAAAAATGATTTTAAAGTGAGTTGTAGCAGCATTTTTTTCTATTTGCGTTTTCTTACTTTACTCTAAAACTTTAATATCAGACCTTAAAATATTGTTGTGTTTGCTCTTGTGCTTTTTGCTATAAGCTATGATTTTTAATTTCTCCTCAAATGTGGTAAATCAACCATAAATTACACAATAATATTTAACTCGTCTGAAACATGATGCATTTCTATAGTTGAAACTGCTCCACAGTCTTTTTCCATCCTGACCAGTTGTATCACTGGAGTGCCGTTTAAATACTGATGACGTTTTTCCACCTGTGTGACACTATATATAGAAAAAGAGGGTTGGTTATGTCATGGTGGTGTGTCATGCAGATAAGTCCCAGCCCAAAGGGACTTACAGTACAGCACATAGAGAAACAACCGCACTACACAAACCACAAATGTACAAAACATGAGTTTTACAAATAATATTTGCTACAAAACAAACAAAAAAACCCAAAAACTGCGAAGCTCAAGTTTGATGTAAGTTACTAAAAGGTGAAGAGATTTAAAAGCATACTTGAAAACGCATTTTCTTATTTTTCTTAAAGGGGCAATGCAGTTTAACATATATGGAGCATGAGACAGATGTGCAGCACATAGTATATAGCTGTTGCCTATTTCCAACACGTTTCCCTTGTTGGGCTTTTACATTCACAATGCATAAACAAAATGACAACATTCAATTACGTAAAAGCACCTGTGTGACACTATACATATGAAGTTAACAGTGTAAAAACGAAGAGAGGGAGACTGAAAGAGAAATGAAAATGATTTCCAATGTATGGATGCTTGTATACAGTTTTTCTCTTCCTGGTGACCCTTAAGGCTGCTTTGTGCATAAATGTGAGGATGGGGATGTGTTTCTGGGTGAAATTGGACAGTATGTCTCCAAATTGTTGCTGTTACTTTGAGCGCATGCTGCTGATAACGCTTCTGCACATGAAACGCAAACCAAATGATTCATAAATCAAATATCAGAAATGTTTTGCTTTGATACATGCAGCGTGTACTTGAGCTGCTCGAGTCGCAGCGGGACTGACAGCCATCAGCAAAACTCCCATTAGTTACGCACACATGTAGCCTGTGCACATGTGTGTGCCTCTGATAACACAATCTACCCACTCCAAGCTGAAAGCTCCGCAGCACCATGGGTGTCAATGCAGGGGGGCGGCAGGCTGCGTGCGCGTGTCCCACGGCCGTTTACGTCATTAATGAGCACTTAGTCAAAAGGAGGGGTTTCAACATGTGCACAAAAACAGAGAAGACGCTCAGCGGCACGCCTACAAAGTTTTGGGTACATTTGAGAATTTAAATACCTCTTTGAAAAGAGGAGCTGCACATCAGCAGGTGTGGACCATGGAGGCAATGGACACAAGCATCTCCACCGAGGAGAAGAAGAGGCGCCTTGAACAAAAGTAAGTTCAACTGGGGGTAATATTGCACACGAATATGTAAACTGCTGCTAATTGAAACACTTTTTAACCTAAAGATGAATTTCCACGATCAGAATTTCTAAGGTTTTACAATATATTTTTAAAAAAAGAACACAAAAAGAAAAGAAAAGTCGTCAGTTTCAGCTCTTTCTTTGCATTTTTGCTGATCACAAGTTAATTACGTATTTTTACATCATAAGAATACTGTTGCTCATATAATAAGTTAGACAATGAATTGCAAAAAATAAATTAAAAAAATCCACTGGTATATTTCCACAACTTCCAGTGCTTTCTGACATTCTGACCTATTTCTCTATTCTGAAAGTTTGCAATCTAACCTACACAACTATTTGAATCATCAGCTTATTCAGCTGCTTCCTGTCAGTAAGTGCTCCTGCATCAGAAACACTCCCTTGCTGACAGCTTTTATTTTCTGTGTGGAACTCAGGAGAAACACATTCACAGAACAAGAGCTTACAGATTAATTATTTACAGCAACTCTATATGTATGAACTGTCAGGAAAGGTTGAGACTGGGCCATCCTGGTGCTGCAGACAGGCCTCCCTGCTCTGTGTGGTTAAAAGGTAGCATCTGGGGGCAAATGATGTAGAAAATACATGACAGACAAAAATACGTCATGATTATTTTTAATATGTTGTTCAAAATACACCATGTTAAGTATTTGGCAGTCATTTCAAACATCTGTGATGACATTGGTTTTGATAACATCTTTAGCCTCCACCCAGCACCACCCTGACTTGAGGGACTTCAAGGGTAGGATAGGTTCAAACTAAGTATGGAAGTCTCTGAATTTCTTTGGTGGAAAAGAGAAATTAAATCATAGCTTCACACACTAAATGACTTCTGCCCCTTGAAGATTCATTTAATCCACATCTCAGGGCAGACCTGATGTCAAAAAGCCAAGACGCAAACTGAACCTTAGGAAACCCATTCTGATAAATGAAAACATCAAATTGACCATAGTGCATAAAAAATGAATTTCTATGACTGTCTGCCTTCAGCTGTGTTTCTGTTTGATCACAGGGTGTTTGTCAACAGAAGCCTGACGCTGGAAAATATTAAATGCTATGGCTTCGACATGGACTACACGCTAGCAAGTAAGTAGAAGCAAAAAAAAAAGTTTAATCATCTTTATTTATTCTATTTGATATTGAGTTATCTGTACTTCTCCTTGCTTTCTGAGGAACATGACTGTGTCTAGCACAGAGAGTCATAGGATTATTATTTACCTACAAATCCTTAAGTTTGCAGTGTTGTGATGATGTCAGCTATACAATGTTTACATTTGATACACTTGGCCAAGAACAGTACAGTTTATGTATAACTGTATAATAACGTCATTTTTACTTTTACTTTAACTTGATTGTTTAATTTATGTTTACTGCACACTTTTAAAAATTGCCACCTATTTATCTATAGTACAATATATAGAGTGTATAATGGTCTAGATACCAACAGGATACCATGTATCCTACCAATAAAGTCATTATTACTTAACAAAGGATAAAACCCTTCCCTGAGCAGAATGAAGTATAAGGTACTTAATCTATATTTGTTCATTTTTAAACTATATTTTGCTTATCATACTTTTTACAGCATGTGTATAAAATATTAAATCACCCTGAAGATGCTACATGTTGTCTTCATTCATAATTTTGAACTCTCTGTGCTGAATTCTTCATTTTAGTTTCTGACTTTCCTTTCAAACAAGCTGCACAACAGTGGATGATTGTGTATTCATGTTTTTGCTGTGTGCATTTCTGCTTGCAGCGTATACGTCTCCCGACTACGAGAGCTTGGGCTTTGAGCAGATACGAGACAGGATGGTGTCCATTGGATACCCTCATGAGATTCTGCGCTACAAGTACGACCACAGCTTCCCCACTCGGTTAGTTCCAAGTCGATTTACGCCACAATGAAGTAGCCAATCAATTCTTCTTATATTTTTTTGTTTGTTCTTGTCTATTATTGATAAACCTTCTCCCCTTTTCTCCCCCTCAGTGGCTTAGTGGTTGACACTACATATGGGAACCTCCTGAAGGTGGACTCAAATGGAAATATATTAGTCTGCAGTCATGGCTTTCAGTTCCTCAAAGGGTAAAGTTGGAAACAAGTGAATACAGTAAAGAAAATGTTTGTATAATCTATCTTGTACTGTTTGGAATGATAGAGATCATCGAGGTGAGGACAGGCAGAGAGAAAGAGACAGAAACATAAAGACTAAAACCCAAGCAAGGCTGGGCCAGTTGGATTCAACACACACACACACACACACACACACGCACACACGCACACACACACGCACGCGCACACACACACACACACACACACACACACACACACACATATATATATATATATATATATATATATATATATATATATATATATTATGAAGTAATAATATACACCTCTATATATACCACTAGAGTTAAATTTATATTAAACAATCAAGATGTGATTAACTTATAAACTTTCAGCTTTAATTCAAAAATTACATTACAGTAATTTTTATACACAGTCCCCTATTTTCTGTGACAGAGGGCTCCCTGACAGTTTCATAGCCAGGTGAGGTCCTGGTCCAAGTGCATAACTATATTTGAAACTCTCAACAGGAGGTACAAAGAGTGCAAGTGAAGAAGGCCATCATCAGACTGAAAATCCCAAATAAACTTCAGGGAAGAAACGTAGCACTTGGTGACATCCATTCTTCTAGACTTTTAGACTTCAGACAGTTACTGACTGCAAAGGATTTTTATTGAAGTATTATAAGCAATTCTTATATATAAAGTAATTTTGGTTTGTTCAATTGCTGTTGAGCCTCTGAAAACAGGGGAATGTGTATGAACATGGCTGTAATTCCATAAACTTGTTTTAAAAAAAATCAAGTCAGCATAAAATTGTTAGATATAGACACAATGTCAACAAACAGTTATCAACATCAGCGGTCTCACTTGTGTAATTAAGTCCCACCTTTTTTTTGTTGTTATAAAAAAAGCAACATCAGGTTTCCTTTTAAATATGAAAATGAGATATTACCTCACTGAATAAAAACTGGTTTGCATTGATATCCAACAGACAAGGAAGAAAAAAAAATCTCAAAATTGAGTAGTTTTGTTTTGGCCTTTATATTGTCTCACTGAAATGGCTGTCAACTTCTTCTTTTTTGCTTGTAAATCGCAGCAGTCAGTACAAGCAAGTGAGTTCAAAGCTAAGAATTTACACAAACTAGATGTAAATTCACGCACGTTTGCAAAAATGTTTTTGTTTCTCTGCAGCCAGTCAGTGCATCTGGGTTGTTAACATTGATCCGTGTTATCATTTTGTGCCACAGTAAAGACATTCACAAATATTACCCAAACATGTTCATCCAGAGAGACGACACTGATCGCTTTTACATCCTGAACACTCTCTTCAATCTTTCAGGTATAAAATCCTGCACTCTGCTATACTTTGTGTAAATTTTGTTTAGCGTCTTTGCTTTTCTACAATTTTTCAAATTTTCCTATGCATTATAAACAATTTACGATTTATATGCACCCTGCAGAGACTTATCTCTATGCCTGCCTGGTTGACTTCTTTACTGGATGTACCAGATACACAAAGTAAGTCACATATTTTATCCATATTATATTAAACTATCATCCCACCAAGACTTGGAGAAATATTCACTGTTGAATAAACTCTTTGTCCCTTCCATACCTGTGTTAAACTCTTCCAGCCTCCTGAAAGGTTTCCAGCACGGTGACTTGCTAATGTCGTACAGAAGCATGTTCCAGGATGTTCGAGATGCCGTGGACTACACTCATGATACGGTGAGTTCACAAAACCCGCCAAAGTGCAACGTTAAACACAAAGAAAATGTGTGGACTTCTCAAAATTACAAAATGTTCAAACTGTTTTTTAGGGATCCTTGAAAGAATTAACTACCAAGAATTTGGAGAAATACGTTGTCAGAGATGTGAGTAAACTGAAAAGATTATCAGTCTGAGTTTATGTTAGCAGACTGAAACACTGAAAGTATAAATGTTTACAGCCAAACCTCCCTGTGCTCCTCACCCGGATCAAAGAGGTGGCCAAGGTTTTCCTCGCCACTAACAGTGACTACTACTACACCGAGGTGAGTGTGCCATGACTAAAACCTTCCAACTACAAAGGAAAATCAATGCCCCCATCGTCAGCTACACCTTGCTATTACTAGGTTGGACCCCTTTTTCCTTCAGAATTGCCTCAATTCTTTGTGGCATATATTCAACAAGGCCCTTCCTCGGAGAACAAATTCTGAGTCTGAATGTTGAAGCCAAAAGTTTGAGATACTGTTTCCTTTATGGCTCAAAGTAGTCTGGCTTCTCTGGGTTCTGGCACAGCTAAACGCACTGAGTTGCTGCCATGTGATTGGTTGATTAGATATTTGCATTAACAAGCAGTTGAATAGGTAGACCTAATGAAGCGGCCTGTTAATGTTTATGAGATCATTGTAAATGATCATTCTGCCTTTTAAATCATTCTAACTGTATATTTTACACTTTACCTTCTTCATCAAGGTCATCATGACATACCTGCTGGAAAGTAATGTGAAGGTAAGGCATCTTCAACTGTGGTTGGACTTTCTGTCCTCTAAAGAGAATCATGAGAATGACATTAAAAAAAAAAAATTTTTTCCTTCCAGCCTGGAAGCCCCAGAAAGAGCTGGCGCTCGTATTTCGACCTTGTCGTTGTGGACACCAAAAAGCCGCTGTTCTTTGCAGAGGGGACTGTGCTGAGACAAGTGGACACGGTGTGAAAGAGTGTTTGAAGAGTTGCATCACAATGTTGAGCATCAACAGTTTCCAGTAATCTGTTTCCTTTTTATACACAGAACACAGGAAAGCTTCACATCGGGACATACACCGGTGACCTCCAGCATGGAACAGTCTACGCAGGAGGTGAGACAGCACTGAGTTTTCCTTCGACTATTTTGTCCTTATTAGTAACGTTCAATTCTGTTCAGTTCAGCTGCTTAACTTGTGTTTTCTGGTTACAGGATCCTCAGACATTGTTTGTGATCTGCTGGGCGTCATAGGCAAGGACATCCTCTATGTCGGAGATCACATCTTTGGCGACATCCTGAAGTCTAAGAAGAGACAGGGCTGGAAGACTTTCCTGGTCGTTCCTGAGCTCACCAAAGAGCTGCAAGTGTGGGAGGAAAGGAAAAGTAAGAACAATGATCCACTCGTTGTGTGCTGTTTTACTGTTGTGTCATGGTTTTGATGCAATACTTGGTTTTTCAGATATCTTTGAGGAGCTCAAGTGTCTTGATCTCTACTTAGCTGAACTTAACAAGTGAGTCTATTTTTTGTTTCGGTATATTTCCTGTAGATATGTTTAGATTTGAAAGGCACTCAGATCTGCAGTTTTTAGATCGGTGAGCTTTACCATTACTATAATTTAAAATAGTTAAACCCAATGAAATAATCAACATGTTCTCATAAGGTGCAGGGTTCTATATGTGGCTAGCAGGTGGAGCACAAGCACCCACAAGCCCCAGTTTTGGAAAAAAAAAAATCCCATCTTGTGTCATGAATAGATGGGACAGACTAACATTTTATTCAGTAACCATATGTAAGATTTTAAATGTTTTATTAATTCATGCATTTTTACTGGAAATTAAACAAGTTTGTTGATGTTTTGCAGCTCTTGAGATTCCAAACGAGAGAACTCTTCGCTGCGTATTTACTCACTAACACTAATGCTGATAAGACTTGCATTTGATTTTTCATTTCCTACATGTGACACAGTTAGATAAAGTGACATAGCACGTGTTCATTTTTCTATATGTGTCTTTTGAAGGCACCCAGACACCACCAGTCAAGAATATCGTGACATCGGTTCCATTCATATGAGAATGAAGGTGAGCTCTGCACACCACAACACAGTATTTTAAACATTTCCACACCTTAGTTGTGGATGCGCGTAAAGTTCAATGCATTCGTACAACCTACACTGTACCTTCAGCTGGTATTAGAAATGCTTTTTTGGATTCAAATTCTGCCTCATTCTCTGTATGTTGAAAGCTCAAAGTCCTGCATGGGAGCTAAATTATCACCACCATGAAATAAATATGTCTCATATGTCCTGAGATATACCTGGAATACGTTTTATGTCATTTTAAATGCATAAATGCACTTCTAAAATTTACCACTACGATAGCAATGCTTCACTATTGTAGCAGAAGAAAACCTAAATGTGTCTGTGCAGCATAACTGTCGTTCAGCACCATTACAGTTCACTTCACCACTTTGACAGTGTTTCTATTCCTTCGCTCTACATATGGTTAAAACTACACTTTTTAAAGTATTGAGTAACTTTCCACAGTCACCGAGTTGTAGCACTAGTTGGCACAAGTCACCCATAGTGTTAAGGTTCACAGAATAAGTGTATTTTTTAATAGTAAATACAGGTGTTGGCATGTTAACAGTACGGAAGACATAAAATTGCCTTCGATGTTGAAATCATGTGCTGATTTGTATTTTATGGAAACTGTTCGGAGTCTGTTTACAATCCCCGATTACACTGACACGCCCAGTACCATAGACTGTATGAAAAAGATGGAACAGAGTCCACCAAAGGCTGTTCAAAAGTGGTAGCGAGGAGCAAAAGGTGAGTTTGGCTACAAAAAAACCTGAGGATGTAACTCATTCGTGTGTCATACTGAAGGATACCCAAGCTTTCCATAAACCAGACCATAATCAACTTTTCAGTATGACTCAAAACTTATAACCATGAGTGTTAACAATAAAAGTGTTTGCTGAGGTCATAAATCAAGTGAACAGGGAGTCATGTTACAATAGACTTTTATACATTCTGACTTGTAGCCAGCTGGTGGTGATGCCCCCTGCTGGCCTTTGGAAAAAATACAGGTTTAAGGCACCTCAAAATATGCTTTAGTTTTCAGACCCTGAGGTTGTGTCTAGCTTTCATATACAGTCTACTGCTAAAAGGACAGAATAAAAGAAAACAGTACAAAAAAGTTTATGGTTAAAATGAAGCTGTTTTTGAACAAGAAATCCTCCCTGAATGAGCAAGAATGAACATGCTCCTGGAATGTGTCTCTCATGCCAGAGACTTGAACTGTACACTGACACATTTCCTCTGTGGAAATTTACCATCCATGGACACTCATGGTGCAACATGATTTCCAACACAACAGCAACTGCACTCTGCTATGAAAACTGTAGAAGGACAGTAACACTAATGACCGAGTAACAGATAATATCTGTGGTCTCCAAGACTGCAGGGAAACCTCTGCACGCTCCTGAGCGTAACACGAATCTCCTTAAAACAACACGTCAGAGGTAGATTATGACTTTTGACTCCCTCTGTCTATAAGAAGTCTATTCCCAAAAAAGTAAACTTTCTTAGAATTAAATTGGACTAAGCAGGAAGTCAGATTGGTATATTTTCACTCATCAACATTTAAAATGTTCGATGTGATGTGTGCCATTAAGCCACTGCATTGTTTATTTTATACTTGCAGTTGCTGACCTACAGGATGGACATGTCATATGGCCAGATGGGCAGCCTCCTGCGCAGCGGCTCCAGGCAGACGCTGTTCGCCAGCCAGCTCATGCGCTATGCAGATCTGTACTCTTCCTCCTGCCTGAATCTGATGCATTACCCCGTCAATTACCTCTTCATGGCTCCTCCAGTCCTGGTCAGCCCTCCTCTTTGGTCAAACATCACAGAAAGGAGATGTTTGTCTCTTTCATCATTTATCCTGAGAGTCTTTTTTTTTCTCTCTCAGATGCCCCACGAGGTTGTTTCTGAGGCATCTCCAGACTTTGTGTCATCGCCGCTTACTCTCAACAGCTATCCTCTCACAAACAAAAACTGAGGTAACAGATCTTTATGATAAACTGTATTTCTTCTCTACATTTGTTCATGTTAAAAAGTTCACAAGTAGTTCATTTGTTTCTTCCATTGCAGTGACGGCAGAGTCAGACTCAGGGATGAAGAAGCTACAGAGTAATGTGCATCTTCTTGTCATTAACATTTCACACACTGAAGACGGCTGCTTGTACCCGTGCACACATGAAGGGTTTATTGTAAACCTAAGGTGCACAGACTAGCACGAAATTAACTTACTGCTCCACATGCACGCTGACAGTTTAGGATTTCAAACAGAAACAGACTCAGTGTTTTTACTTCTAGTTTTAAAGGTTATGTAATGGTTTATTTTTTTTTTTAAATGTTCAAAAAAAGGAGCTTTACTCCATAATCTGTTGAATTGGTTCAATAAAACATTCATAAAATCCGTTTTTATTGTTCTCAATGAAGTAAAGCTCCTAAATAAGCATATAAATCAGTTTTGTCTAAGAGAGATAAATAATATTCAGAATTTTTTTTGTAGTTGTTGCAATCACAGTTTTTAGATGTGATTTTTCACACAAAAATATAAGTATTATTATTTTAAAGCTCAGCAACAGATCGTTTAAACTAGGAGGCAAAATCTTAAAAATATAGCAATATAGCATACTTTAGGAAAAATAACGTGTAGTTAAAGATTTTACTTTCTGCATTAAAGTTTTTGTCCAGTGGGTGGCGCCTGATCACCTCTGCAGCCCACCTGAGGATTGATTCCTGTGTGGTTGAATGAGTTTATTTTTATACCCACAACAAACATATTGAATAGTTTTATCTCCTTAAACAAATATTTAATCTTCCAAAAAGCTCTCATCACTTTTATACCAGAAACATTTATCTCACAGCTGTTGCAGAAGCTCGTCTTGATCGTTAAACTTAAATAAGTTACATTTATTTTGAATACATGAAAGCAGAAGCAGATGTTAATATCAGGAGCCTCCATCTGGGTATTCATTCATCATGGAGAGCACCAACATAAACAGATGTGACGCAATCCATGAGCAAACACCTAAACACACTCACAAATATGTGTGGCTCTGCAGGACACAGGGCACCTGGACATTTAGCATTTGTTCTCCTTCTGTATCCCAGGAACACACACGCACACACACACACTTTCTCTCCGTTGTTACTGTAGGATTTCCGCGCTCATGTGTGATTGTGGAGGAATTTTCTATCAGAGTGTCACGATGGTGAAAATGGTGAAATCCTTTACCATCAGTGATGCTTCACTCTGGAGCCAAACTTCAGCTTCACAGTGATGTGCTGATCGTGTTATTTTATTTTATTTATTAACTACTTAGAGCATTAGTAAAGATGATGTGTGTGAAGAGATTAAATGTGAATCTAACTTAATCTAAAGTCATCATTGTTTTAAAAATATTTCAAACTTTCAGCTGCTTTAAGATTAACACAGATGAACTCTTTTGCGTTTTTTCGCTGCTTGCTTCAGATTGTTTTCAGATAAGCCACGAGAGGTAAATCCAATGCTCAGTTTTCAATCCCTCCTCCTCCTCCTTGTCAAAACAGGCACATAAACATTTCCTTGATGATTTCACTTCTTGTATCGGGGCTATTTTGGTTTATTTGGATTTCTGCCTGCCCATTGTCTGTTGGTCACCCGTGTTTATTGTTGCTGTTTCTTGAGTCATTGTGTTCGCTTTGCCCTGTTGTATTTTCTCACCTGCACAAATCAGCTGATCGCTTCTGTTTAATCTGCTTTTGAATGAATGCATTTTGTGAGAATAACCCACACTCGGCGTCCGCTGCTATTTGATGTTCAGTGAAACTAAAGCAGGCTCTGATGATCAGTTTGTCGCTGTGGTAAATTTTCATTTCATCATTACAGTTTTTCTCAAATGCTAAAACACATGTCACAAACGTTACCACCAGGTCCCCCAATGTCCAAACACAACACCCTTCTCTAAAGCTACATAAACACAACCACACCTTCCCACTGCAAAACTCAAACTCCCACACCAAGAGAGCAGCTCGAAGCTGTCAAAACTGTAAACACTATACACAGCATTACACACTACAGCAAAACTATTGAAAACACAATGCCCAATTTGTGAGAAGGTTCTTTGTTTCATAACTGCCAATGCATATTTTAGAAACTATACAGTAACGGATCGTCGTAGATCTCTGCAGAGGATTAGGCATTTAGATTTGTGAGTTTCATATGAGTAGTATAAATCTATAGAAAATCCTGCATGTACGTACACTACTGTAACACAACTCAATGCAAAAACAGAATCTATTGCACACAACAGTAATCTTGAAAACATGAACAGGGTGTGAAGTTTTTTTATTTACGTTATTCACACCACACACACACCACAATCACTGTGCGGCATCATGTCGCTGAGCTGTTGCTCGCATCTCGTCAGTAATGATGGTGCGAGGTTGTCTTGCTCTCCCTCCTGGACCTTCTCCTCTCCCATGTTGGTCTTCTCCTCTTCCTCGTTGGTCGCTCCTCTTCCTCCTCTCATTTGAACTCCTCTTCCTCATTGGCCTGCTCCTCTTCTTCCAGGGCCAGCTCTTCTCCCTCCTCTGCATCAAATTCCTCTTCCCCTGACTCTGCCTTCATCCATTGTGTTTGTTTGCAATCTTCAGCATACTGTGCACTCTGAACTTGCTTTTACATGTGGGTACAGCATTAGCAACAAGTGTCTTCAATTTTGAGTCATTGTGTGTAGTGAATGACGCCAGGTGTGTTCCCTGTGTTCAAAGATTGGTGACTGTGGCAAGCATTTTGCATCACATGGGCTTTCATTTGAGAATATGAGCAGAGTTGTTTTGCAACATGTGTTTTAGCAAGGAAAAATGTGTTTAGATTTATGAGTACAGAGGGTTGTGTTTTGTGAATTGTGTCTTCATGTGACATGTGTTTATGATACTGGAATATGCTGGCTACATTTGGTAAATGTGTTTAGACTACTGGTCATTTGGGTTACAGGATTGGCTTTTGTGTTTTAACATTTGAGAAAAACTGTAATCATTTATCACATCAGCATAACGAGCATTTTGTGATTGTGTCAAATTCACTAGTTGCCTCTGCACTACAGCGCCTGTCCTTTGGATGGCATTAAACTGCCTCTCTGCAGCAGGGATGAATCTTTGAAGAGGGTTAAATGATGGGCACGGTCAGCACATCAGCAGAGAGGCTGTGCATCTTCATTTATCTCTCAGCAAAGAAAAGAGCCGAGAGAAACGACAAGTTTTGCTTTTCTTTTCAAATGTACCAGCTCCCATTTTTAATATGAAAATAAAGCATTGCTTCCTGTTTCAAATATTTTGAAAGTTGCTGAAATACAAAAGAGATTATATAAAATAGGAAACTTGTTCCCTGCCAAAAATACAATAATTTCCTTTTTAGACTTGTCCAAAAATCAGACTAACATACAAATCTACCCTACGCATCACACAATAGCCACCACACCGCTCTCTGATGGGAGAACTGTAAATCACAACTGTTTGTCTTTAAAATAATTTAGCGTCTGATCACTCCTTTAATAGCCTAACTGCTTAAACAGAGGAGGAAGAGGAGTGCCATCAGGATCCAAAATAGGGCCGTGACATTAATAAAGTTTCACACCAGCATTATTTTTGGCAAACAAAATTCACAGCAATGATTTTTATCATGATATTAAAGGAGAACTTGAAACACGAGTAGCCATAATACTGTTGGTGAAATCCATTAAAACACGTATATGTTCTGTGTTTTGGGGGGAAATGAATGTGACTCAAAATCCAAGTGCACAGACGTGGTGAAAGAGTCTGTGGTTATGAATTTCTAAAAGCATATAATGGGAACAATTATGCAAATATTTTACAATATATGCAACATGTGTATTACTGCCACAGTTTAGATGTATTTTATCATCAGTCAGGGTTAACATGGCACCCCGGCTGAACGATGACAGCATGTCTGCTCTCCAGAGAGCTCATCACACCGTCGAAGCATCCAGAACCTGCTGTTTGATTTAAACACAGTGGCTAATGTGCTTTTGGTTGGAGGCCTTTCTGAACTGTTTGTTGCATTTATTAGAATGTGAAAAATGTCACCACACTGAATGGCTTTGCAAAGTGTGAAAATGCCAAAGAAATCGTTAATAATTCCAGTTATTTGCTTTGTTATGCAGCGAAAGCAGCATCACTGCACGAGAGTGAAAATGTATGGAATGCCAAAGTGGTTTTAGATCTGAGCCTACAAATAAGATACTATTGTTCACAACAAACTAAAAAAAAATCATATTTTATTTCTTGTTCATCATCTACTTTGCAAACGGAAGGTTCAGTGAATATAAACATTTAAAAATAAATTGTGCTTACTTACACTAAAACAAATGGAAAGTCTTGGAGGTGTAATTTGAAAGTTACTGGTGGTTTTTACTGCTCCGGCCCACTTACAGTCAAACTGGGCTGTATAAGGCCCATGAAGTCAGATGAGTTTGACCCCCTAATGTTTGCCATATGAATTTCAAACCTAATGATTTTCACTTTGTTGATCCTATGCCTTTGCTGGGTCATTGTTTGCATTTACAAACATTTTTCCTCACTGCGTGTGAAGCTCTGAGTGTTTTCCCCGTCTTCCACTTGACTGGATAGTCTACACCAAGTGAAATTTAAACCCAAATATATACTTTTATTTTTTCCACGACACAATAACACCGATACGGTTCACACGTACTCACAATAGTTGATTATTTAAGGCAGGATTTCTGCCATCTTTCTAAACTTTCTAGTTTCCTCTCAAATTAAAAATGGAGTTCTGTAAGTTTTGCAAAATAAATAAATGTTTTTAATAAATGCAACACAATTTTGCAACAAGATCCAGAGCGAAAATCTGTTTGTGCATCAAAACTGTCGAAGCTGTAAGTGCACCCTGCTAAACCGTCCGTTTAAGGCCTGCAGGGATTTCAAAGTTTAGGTACAAAAACTGACAATTTTCATGTTTTTTTTCCACCCTCTACTTTCTAGACTTTGTCACTGGAGTATAAAGGGCAATTTATATTTTTATGAGAATGCTGCATCTGCTGTGCAATCGTGTGGTTTCATTTAAACCCATCATTTTGCAAAAAAAATAAAAAACTGACAAAGATGTAAATTTAACTGACTTTATTTAGAGAGAGGGTGACAGAAGAACATGACAGCAGATTAATGAGAAAGGTTTCACAAACCTGTTAAATAAATTATTTAAAAGAAATACACATTTACTTGGTTTAAGATCAATTATATAAATGCATCACATAATTTAACTTGTTTTTTTCCCCCCTTTTCAAAAATGTACATTACCAAAAACTAAATCAAACACATTAACTCGTGAGCAGTAGCTCCAAAAATAAATGACAAACAAAACAAGCACAGCGTTTGCTCTGTAATTGAGTTCATGTAATCATTTAATTAGCTTCTCTTGCCTGGAGTTTAACCGTGCATTCTCTGATTGAGGTTTTAAGCTGCTCAGAAAGCACTGCTGACATGTTGGGTTTCACTGCAGGATACTTGCTGCTCTATGCAGTCAGATAGCTGCAGAAGCACCACCGTCCCCCATTCCACACATTCCAGGATTTCCCAGCAAGCATTGCAAGCAAGCCTAAACAAGTCACGTTCTTTACTCAGGAAGAATTTCACACAGTCAAGTGACTGAAGCCTGCTTTTGTTTTCCCTCTGGTGAGCAATCAGAAAGACCCACCTTTACATCTGAAACACCTCTGTCACCGTTTAAAATGTATTATTACTATCATACGTTTTCTTTTTTGTCTTTTTTTTTCCTTGTTCCTTTCTGGAGAGACCTAATGAGATTCTATAAACCAGCTTTACTACACAGTCACAGCAAACCTTCTTTTCACCTGAAACCTTTTACTGCAGCGGGGCAATCTGTGCCCCAAAATATGCTTCCTGTCTGTTTTTAATAATACCTTGAGTCCTTCTCCAGCAGCTTGTAACAGCAACTGGACTGTGGTTAAACATTTCCACCCAGAAAGGTCCGCTGACAGTCATCAAAACAAACGTCTTTGCTCTCCTACTTCAGGGTTCAAACACGAGGCACACACGCACGCACACAGGAGCAGTGACACCTAATCTCGACACGGAAAGAGAAGGAAGAAAGAAAATAAAGGGAAGGCAAAAGGCAAGAGGGTGAGAGGGCCTTGCTCCCTACATTCCTCACAAACGTCCCCTCCCCCCATCGACCTGCTACCACCGAGGATGCTCAGAAAGAAAGAAACCCCCCCCCCACATACATTGACCTCCCACCCCTCCTCCTTTTCTTTTTCATCTGCTTATTTTACCCCAACATCCATGCTCACCATCTCATTGACAACAGAACACCATGAAGAAAAAAGGTAGAAGTCTGATAAGAAGAGAAAAACTTGATTGTTTAATCATTTTAACATAAATAAACTGCAGTGTCCGCTTTTACTTCAAATCCATTTACAGTTGTGTGTGTGGTTTTTTTTTTTAAGTTAAATTCACACTTTGTTTGGCGCCTGATGGAAATATGTGATGATTTCCATCACAAGCTTGACCCCTCCTAAAAAAAAAAAAAACCCAACTGTACCATATGTGTCTTCTTTACTTCATGTGCCTCATTTGTGAACCATTACCCAAAACTCTGGTCACAAGGACTTATGTCAGCCTAGAAAATGTGTGTAAACTCTGCTCTGTAAATACAGTACTAGGTAAACAGCTTAGGAGGCTTTCTGCCTCTACCTGCCATCAGACACTGGCTTTACTTCTACACAAGCTCGTCTGAAGCGAGCCCTTTAAGCACCGGTTTTAGTGTGAACTGAGGCCAAATGCTATGACAATACTATTGCACTGCTAGAATGGATGGTACAGTAGTGCAACATTGTCAAAGCAGCTGACCTCAGCATGTGTCAGCACGTGGACATGGGGTGGGGGGGGGGGGGGGGGGGGGGGGTTACAGCCATTCTTCACAGCCAAACTCCAATTACGCTTAAATAAGAAGCAAAGGTGTTATTTATAACAAAACAAGAAGGTGGGTGTTGAAATGCAAATTTACCTGTCTTCTTCCATGTGGCTGATAACGTCTGTCGAGTGTGGACTTAAGTCTACAGGTTTCCGTGCAGCAGGAGACACAGTTGCATCACATTTAAGCACACCCGGGGGAAAAAAAAAAAAAAAAAAATCTCTCCACACGCAGGTTAAGAGTTAAGGCAGTAAAGGGAGGTTTGAGTGTCTGTTTCATCAGCCAATGCCCTTTTAATATTGCACTGCTCATCTCAGTGTCCAGTAGTGCAACAGAAAAAGGGCAGTGGACAACAACATGGACACAATCAGCCTCCACTGCACATACTGACTCAACTACCCACCTTGTTTTCTCAGCCCTGCAACAAACAGTCGCTTAAATCACACAAATGAATTAAAACACACACACACACACACACACACACACACACACACACACACACACACACACAGTTGGATCAGAAAAAAAAAAAAAAAAAAAGAGGGAAAAAAAAGTAAAGTTAGTTTGCAAACTAACTAAATTAAACCGGAAACAAATTGTTACTTCTGCACAAAGTCATGGGTTTAGCTCAAAAAAAGTTCAGCCCTGCAAGCGTGCATGTCCTGGAAACAAAAGTTAGGATGTCACAGATTAACAGTATAGCTTTTCAGCTGAGGAGTTAAATGAACTTCCCAAATTAAACAGCATTGGTTACTCTCACCCTGGGAGAATGGGAATTTCCCAGCATGTGGGCCCATACTATTCTCTCCAGTGAATGACATGCATTCTAATTTTGGTGGAGAAATGGGAGGTTGGAAACAGGGGAGGGGACACACACACACACACACACACACACACACACACACACACACACACTCTCTCTCTCTCTCTCAAAGGATTCAAAGAGCCAGGGCTGATAATGCCAAACTATAAAAACACATTTTAAAAATAAATAAATATTAGTTTTGTGCAAAACGAACACATGGTGGGGGAAAAATTGAGCTAAATTATTTAACATATTCAAACTGAAAAAAAGTTTGCATCAATACAGGAAAAAATTAGTAAACTGTAGCACTCCCTGGAAATAAAAGTGAAGCAAATCCTGCAAGTTTACACAATGGGTGCGCAGTTACACAACGTACAGAATCTATAGCATGACAGGAAAGAGGCGTTGCAAGCGTCCAGAACACAGCGTAGCTTCCTCATTCCTCAGACATCTGACGATTCCTATAAATACACCTCAAGGTGTTCCTCTCCCCCCCACCCACCCCTTTTTTCTTCCCCCCTTTTTTTACCTGTTCTTGGGAGCTTTATCCGCCATACATCTCTGTGAGCGGCCTATACGCCATCTAGAAGCGCTGGCTTTGCTGTGCGAGCCACTCCGGCCAGCTCTCACAAACCCACAGAACCATACTGACGACTTGTTAGATTGCACAACAGCATATAGGCTGCACTAAACGTACGCACACGCTAGCACCGTGAAAATGTCCCCCCCACCCACCGAACCCCCCTCGGAGAGACCCACCGCACTAAGATAACGGCGCGATAAGGTGGAGGACGCGGGGTGTCTGTCCACAAGGCGTTAAATCGTGTCCTGATCAAGTTTTGAAACGAGCTTCCAGATGCGCAGCGCGCGGGATTCACTCAACTCTTATCGCCGTTTTGCTCCTTTAGGTCACAGAAACAGGAAAATCTTCGTATCTCGACCTTTGCAACTTCCAAGTTTGCACTGAGCTCCTGACAATTTACGCACACAAAAAAGAAAAGATTTTAAAAATAAATAAATAAAAATCAGCTACAACTCATCGTGGCCAACCTCCCCCTCCTCCACCTTCTCCACCTCCATAACCTCCTCCTCCAAAATCATGAATAGTATCAAGCCAGGGAGGGACAATCCGTTATGGGCAAAAAAAAAAAAAAAAAAGAGAGAGAGAGAAAGGGGGGGGGGGGGGGGGAGAAAAGGGAAAAAGTTGTCCATAAAACAAAGAAAAGCAGCCCTCTCCACAAACCACACTTCGCGTTCCGCTAGTTTGAGGATTCGAGCCGTCATCCTGCGAGGCTGCGGGTGGATACGGATCAAATCTGCGGAGCTCGGAGAGTCAGAAAAAATCGCAAGTCTTCCATGCACAAGCACACGGCCTCGCAGACCCGGACTCCATCTTTGACTACTTGACATTCAGAGCCTGCCGGAGCAAATTCCTCGTTTGCATGCCTCCCGCTGATTGGCCTCTTCTTGCGCTAGTCTTTGCTATATGATGCGCCATTGGTTTGGTTTCGGCGTGTTCGACATTTTCAGCGCGCACGGGATTGGCTGCGGGCGTGGAAGCGTCACAGCGTACAACGAATACCTGATTAAATGTTTCCCATTCACAAATTTCTCATCATCTGCCCCGCACATTATCTGGATACTTAATCACTAATTATTGCGTTTACTGCGTGGCGCACAAACCTTTTGTGCGCTTATAAAGGAGATTATGGTTGGTGTGTAATTGGTCTCTGAGGGGACAGTAAGCTTCTCATTAGTTAAAATGTGGACTAAGTCCAGCTTATTCTCACGGCTTGGATAGCTCGGATCAGACCATCAGGAGTGACCCAAAATTTAAAATAATCGATTTAATATAATTATGACAGGAAGGCGGAAGTAGTATGTAGTCCATAGTGGGCGCCGATATGCAACCTTTATTAAAAGAAATTAGAATAATAAATTCAACTTGGACAGGCTTTAAACCACTAAGACAGTTTTTCTTTTAAAGAATATCCATAATTAGCCTGTATGGATCAGCTTGTGAGGGGTCAATGCTTGGATCGGATCACACGGTGCTGGAGGCGGACCTACTGGGCGCCTCGGCCCCTCGCAGAGCTTTGATTGACGCACAGAGAGGAGTAGCGGGCTGTGAAATTTGGCATTCCTGGCCAGAGGAGCTGAAATAATGGCATTATCCAGTGGGAGAGGGCCCACTTTTTACTCCCCACACACCCACCCGACTCTAGCCCACTCAGAAGGGATCTGATTGTGCAGCCAGTCGGCAAAATATGTTTGATGTAAGGCGAGGCATGATGGATCCGGTGAAGGTTTGGGCCAGTGATGTCCCATCTGAATCCACAGAGAGGCTTTTTTCCCCTCCTGTGACTGTTCGCATGCTGGACCGAGTCCTGTCAACGTTTATTACTACCTCTGAAACTGATCATAAAGACCAATTATGGTATATATATTCTGATTTTATCACTGCTGCTGAAGCCCATTTTCACACATTGTTTCTGTCCTCATTCATAACCAAATAGAAACAGACAGACAGACGTTTTAATGAATCTGATAAATACACCAGGAACACTGGAAATCTGTTTAAAAAACACTGACATGCAATATATGAAAATGAGTGGATCCATATTAGGTGGATGTATGAAATAGACCTGTTTTTCACATTAAAGAAATTAATTTATTAAAAGGAAATAGACAGTTTCAAAAACAATTTGGAGAAATGAGCTGATTCACTGCTGCTTCAGGCTGGATTTAAAATAAAAATCTGGTTTCACAAGGAGTGAAAATGAATTATTATTATTGCTATTATTAATAAGCATATTTTCAAAAATGTTTGAGGAAAAATTAATGAGTATTTAACAGGATTGACATAATTACTTTTACAAAAAAACATTTTACTGTTTCAAAGACACAGCAACGACTAATCTATGATACGACTTGATTATTTGTTAAAATGAATTTATATGTATATATTTTGTAAGATTATAAAACTGAATACACTTCATTAGACTCTGTTCACACTTGGTTTACCTTTGGTAAAATAAAAGGAATCAAATTTAGAAAGTACAAAGAGATACTTTCTTTTCAGATTTGTTCATTTAAAATGTGACACAATTACATATTTATATTTTGAAATAAAATAACATCAAACAAAAGGAGATAAAATACATTTATTGATTGGACAATTTAAACCATTTTACAGCTAAACTCAAATCAGGTTTGTGGTCACCAAAGGCTGATTTTCAGCTGTGTTTAATTCAGATATGACGATTTGCATTCTTCAGTTCAGGGAAATCCAGTTGGATTTTTTAATAACTGTAATTTAAGAGATTTACAGAACTGAATAATTTATTCTGTAAATAACAAAGACTAAAACAACATATGTTTTATGATTATTTCAAACATGTGTTTCCTGATTTAAATACAGTGTTTGACTCACATTTACGAGGATCCCACAATTCAACCTTTACATTTTAGGTTTAAACTATAAACTGTTAATAAAGCAAATTTGTTTACAGTTTCTGATAAAGCAGCTATCACTGAAAACACACCAATAATGTCACCGTTCATTTATGCACATATATACTGCAGTTCCTGACACATCTATAAGTTAATTTTACACCTTTTAGGACATTTTATCTACATTTCTGACATTTAGGGCTGATGTTTTCTGAGCTAATTACGTCTGATATAATTTAATAAATAAACCACGAGTTAAAAGGATCAAACAATTCAGTTTTATCAGATTTTTTCAATTATTTTTCTTTTTTTGGTTTAACTTTAAAAAACATTTAGAAGATCAGTATTTCCCAAAACAGAGATAGCTACACCTTAATTAAACTGGTTAATCTAGAGGACATTAAAGAAGGAATACACCTATAGAAACACAGGATGTGGTGCACTCAAATCCTCCTTTCATTAAGCAAATAACAGAAGCAAAAAACATATTTTTAAACATAAAAAAAATGTTTCATTTTTCACAAAATGTTTCTTCTGAGCTCGAGCTTGGGAGAAAATTACCAGCTAAAAGCTAAAAAAAAAAGGCCTGACTTTAAACTGCTGCCTGTGTGAGGTGCCATGGGGGTTGAGAAAAGCCTTTTAAACATGGGAGTTATTGTTCCCTCTCTTTTTCCCAACCTCCCATCCTCCGAAAATGTACCTCCTTTCTTCCTCTGCCCTTTAACCTCTACCAACCCCCTATCCCTCCATCTTACGTGTCTCTCCCCCTCAACATTTCCTCTCGCCTCTCGTCGGCTGAAGACCAAACAACTGTGATGGATCGTCATTGATAATTTCCCACACACAGAAAAAGGTTAATGGAGAAGGTTTTGGTCAGTGGAGAGAGGTGTTTTCTGCTTCATCTTTTTTTATGAAGTAGCAGCAGTAGTATTAGTGCTAGTAGTGGAAGACGTAGTAGTAGAAGACCCCACCTCGAGCACCGGCTCCCTTCCTAAAAGAGGTTTCCCCACCTCACCTCCCCCCTCTCTCCTCTTTCTTGAAACAGACTCTATGGACTGCATACATGACATTCCAGCTGTGTGGGTGGCACAGCCTTTACAGCTTCTCCAACAGTACACATGGCTCCTAAAGCACAACAGCAAAGGAGCCCACGATCCATCTTCACTTACACTTCATCACTTCAGCTCTGTGCCGCGGTTTTACCTGAGAAATGTAATCACAAATGTTGATGGCTCGTTATCTGATGACCCAAAAGTTCACAGGGCAGGACACGTGAAAGAATAAGTCACAAGGCGGCACATTTTCCCCTCTTCTTTATCTTTAACCCTGATTTTGTGTTTTAAGAGCTTTAAGGAGCTCAGAAGCATTCCTGGAATTTTGTTTTACCACCTTGACACCTCATGGCTGTTCAAAAATATGTTTTTGTTCTAAACATGATTTTTCTAATTAGTTATATGTTTTGGGAAATAGCTGTAGGCAGCAGCTTTAATACACAATTTAATATGAAAGATTTTCATGTGCCCTGTATCTGTGATAAATATGTAGCTTTTCCATTACTGGAGTTTTAAAAGCCTTTAATAGCCAGTTATATGTCTCATAAGTAAAGTCAGAATCTACAGCAGTGTGTACATTTGTCTGGAACCTACCTTTGTGTTTAAAGAAAGCTCACATTTTTAATACATTTCCATATCATATATAACATTTGAACTATATCTTTAGTAAGTGTAATCACAATACTTTTTGTTTTGCTCTTCAGTTCACCTCAAAAATGTTCTCCATATATCCATGTAATGGCAATAACTTTGATATTTAGTGGAAGGAAATAGTGAATAAACATTGCGCATGCACATGTATTAAGTCGCTCAAAGGTTTAATTGCACCTTTCGTACTCTTACGGTCAGAGACTCCCTCGCCTTCACTATACTTTTGTTTTACGTGTAATTCGTTTGTTAAAAAATAGACAAAGCACACAATAAATAAAGTTGGTGAATAGAAATTTGACTGAAGGCAGAACCATCATTTTTTTCTCTGATAGAGATCATGATAACGTCGTTAATGTAATAATTTACATTAACGACTCAGCTTCAGGAATCAAAAAGACAAAATTGGATACTGAGACCTACAAACCTTACAAAAAATGTTCTTATAGCTGGTCACAACTACATTATCATGCACCACAAACCAGTGATCAAAGGTTTATGGCGGTCTTCTAAAAGTTAGGGTGAGGGTTATTAAAGTTAGTAAAGTTGGTAGTTTTTAAAAAAGACGAGTGGAGTTTATGAAGAAGTAAAGAGGATATCAAAAATAAACAAAATGCCTTTCAGTGCTCGACTAAAAATTATAGAAACTGTTCACCAGTCTACTATGAATCATGTCAGCGCAGGTTAATAATTTGTGATTTTGCTTGTTGACACATGTTCTGTTTGTATTTATACAGCTCAGTGTCACAAATTTGCCACAAGGGGCTCAATCTGTCCCCTCTACCCAGAGACTCCCAGCCCCCCTTGGAATAAATAACGGGGAAAAAACTCAAAAGCATCAGTAATAATTTTATTGTCATCATATTAACCCAACAGCTGAGCTGTAGTGGTAGCAGGGAGTGGAAGCACCAAACAGCCTTCAGCTTCCACAGACCTTCATGCCTCCATTCAACAGCACCCTCCATTAAATCAATTAGTCATGAGGATCACTGCAGAAACTTACTGAAGCTCAAAACCTGCGGGTGGGAGACATCGATTCCTCTCCTACCACCAACAAACAACAAACCTCGTCCATAACTCACAGCGAAGGCTACGTCAGGCTTGTTCCCCCCCCCCCCCCCCCCCCCCCCTCACTTCCACCGGGCGAGTGCAGGAGCAGAGTCCAAAGGATGAAAAAACTCAACCCCATTAGCTGAACTTCAGAGGAATTCCTCACTTTACATACGGAATGCACATTAGGTCAAAGGGCAAAGGGCCAGAGGGGAATCCACCCCCGCCCAGGCAGGCAGGCAGGCCTTATTTAAACAAGCCAGGAATGCCTGGTTTGAGGAGAGGAGAAGAAGGAGAAGAAGAAGGGGAAGGAACCTCTATGCCATTAAAATGAGTTAAGGGGCCACTGCCAATGAATACCAGCACTTTTTAAATTACCCGCACTGGATGAGTTCATCTGCTACTGACTCTGAAATTTATTATGAGCTTTCCCTCATTAGATGTTTACTGCTTAGATGAGTCTTCCTGTAATGATAGGTGAAATTACTATGTGTGCTCAGATGTGCCGTGCAGACTGAGGAAGTGCAATCAACCTCTGAAACAGAGAAGCTCTGAAGATGGACAATGAATACATATAGACTTTATACTCAGTTTAATATACATACTGACAGTGTTGCGTAGATTAATATAGGCTTGTTGTTGTTTTTTATTAGTTAAGCCCAATCAAATCTGTTTTTCGTGACTTTTGCATTGTTTTTTAAAACTCTTGTGCAGAATTCATCCAAATATTTTTGATATTATTGGAAAACCTTTCATATGAATTGTGTTTGGCACTCCTTAAGACACACCAGCGAGGCTTATATCCACATTTGTCTCTATTTCATGTGCAGCTTTCACACTTAGTACTAGACAAATATCCTGAAAGTTCATTGGATTTTATTGATCTTCTGTCCCCATAAATTAAAACAAAGGATTGATTCCTACAGCAGTTGCTGGCTAATTGGGACTGTGTCTTGATCTGCATGTCTCTAATTTTAGGATCAAAAGGAGAGAGCGGTACGAGCGCCTCTAAATACAAAACCCTGCATTCCAGGCAAGGGCCAGCTTCCCGAGTTTTAGGACCATCTCGCCAAAATATCTTACAAATGACATGCTACAATCCCCATGACTGTGGTGGAATTCTGTCCACTTCAGGGCTTCAAAGCTGTGCAGGAATCGTGGATTGCTCTGGCCAATAGGTGGAGGGGGATGGACCCTGCCTGCTTTGACCTCAGAGACCTTCCCCCCCAAAAAACCTCCCCCAGCCACGCATTCAGTGTCCTGGCCTTCATCCACCCCCTCACCATCCACACCATCCACCTATCCACCGAGCCAGTCAATCAGTCAGTCAGTGGGTCGGCCTGTTCATCTGTATGGCAGTTTGAAGGTCTTCTGGGTGTCTTTAAGCAATGACGAGCACTCAATATGGAGCCGTTTCTTTTAGCACGAAACCTCAGCCAAATGTTACACCAGCATCTTTTCATTACTGGTCCCTGCTAGAGTAAATTGGCTTCCTCTCCATAAACGTTGGAGCTCAATCCTGACCCTGCTCGTACTCAAATATTTTAGCGCTGATCTGCCACAGCAGATCAGACAAAATGCCTCACATCCACTACAGACACAAGCACGGAGTGAAGATCTCAACATTATTGTAAACTCTTGACTCAGCGTCTTTGGTCTGTCATTGAGGCAGCCATTTCCCCCCATTAAGATCTCCCTACAGAGCCCTGCAGGAACCAATTACTGTACTTTGATGAGAGCACACCTTTCATTTCTGTTAACTGCTTAATCAAGGGATGATTTCTCTCTTTGATTGTTTGATTCTGCAGCTTTCTGCTCCTCCCAATGTAGCCTGGCTGTGAAAATGTGAACTGTAAACGCTGCGGCTCATCTGCGTGTTGATACATTGGGTGAAAGCTGCTCATATACAATGGAAAACAAGCTTATAACATCGGCCAATAAGTGAAAATACACACGCTGAGTTTAGGAGTAAAAACCTTTCATAACTGACTGGTGTCATAGGGTTTTCAGATATTTGTGCTCTGCTGCCATCTGCTGGGCGATGTTCATGTTGCAGAGAATTATGCAACTGATAGTTAATGGAAAATTTCATTTTCGATAGGAAGATATGGGGTCGATTCTGTAGCTGCATATGAAAACCGCCAGAATCTATCACCAGTGCATGCATTCTGCCTTAAAAATGGCTTGAAATTTCTGTTTCTAGGCTGACAATATATTTTTCTTTATTTTTATCTAACGTAAATGGGAAAACCTGTAAGTTTTTTTTTTTTTTTTTTTAGGTTTGTTAGCTAAAGTATTTCTCCAAAGTGTACATCATAAAATAGAAATCATAATCCACTATTCTTACTGTGAGCAGTTTCACACGGGAACTATTTTCTTTCTACCAATTTACACCTGCAAACCACATCACTGCGCCCATAGGGTGCGCATAAACGCGAGCAGAGGCTTGGGTGAAGACTCCGGCACACATTATATGTGGTATATTACTTTGACCAAAACTCTAGCTGGCTTCTGTTCTGCCAGTGGACCTTGTGGATATTACAGGATGCTGACACAGACGTTTCCTCCAGTGGTTTCTTTTAAACGCCGTATATTGGAATTCAGCGGGGGGTGACTTCAAAAACAGTCTTTTCTTTGCTCGATATCTGACTGGTGTCAAGCCAGCCTCCAATTCGAGACTTGCAGTCAAGCCAGCCTCCAGTTTGTTTTACGTTCCCTGTATATTCAAAGTATTACGGGAATGGATGTGGAAACCGGATTTCAAAATAAAAGCCAACTTCGAGTGAATTAACAGATATGTTAAGAACATAATAACATATAATTTAGGCTTTTTTTTTTACAAACTCTAATGTTAGATCTATATGACACAGCCTTGTACCCTAATTGTGCCCTGTCACTATCAAGGCCATCTTATTTTGGATTTCAAAGTAAAAGCCCTGTGAATCTTCATTTTTGAACTACTCTTTCAATGACTTAATAATGCTCTTAAAAGCAAAAGTCGTATTTCCAAATACTATTTGAACTTTATATCAACACTTTCCAACCACAGTCTTTTTACAGTGATACCATATCAATATCAAGTCAGTCTGATTTTGCCTTTCATAGTAATGGCCCTTTGAAATTGTCCATAATTGACTTAATCTTCTAACGATTCAAAATGCTCTAAAATGAAAAATTCTTGTTTCCACAGGGTAATTCCACCTTAGATCAACAGTATACAGCTCCACAGTGATACCATATCAATATCAAGTCATTCTGATTATGCCTTCCAAAATAAAAGCCTTTTTAAATTGTCCATAATTGACCTAACTTTCAGTGATTTCAAAATGTTTTAAAATGGAAATTTCCTGTTTCCACAGGGTAATTCCACTCCAGATCAACAGTATACAACCTCACGATGTTACCATATCAATATCAAGACATTCTGATATTGCTTTAAAAAATAAAAGCATTTTCAAACTGCCCATATCTGAGTTGCTCCTGGAACAATTTCAAAATGCTCTAAAATGGCACATTCCTGTTTCCACAGGGTAATTCCACTTTAGATCAACAGTATACAGCCCCACAGTGATACCATATCAATATCAAGTCATTCTGATTATGCCTTCCAAAATAAAAGCCTTTTTAAATTGTCCATAATTGACCTAACTTTCAGTGATTTCAAAATGCTCTAAAATGGAAATTTCCTGTTTCCACAGGGTAATTCCACTTTAGATCAACAGTATACAGCCCCACAGTGATACCATATCAATGTCAAGTCATTCTGATTTTGCCTTCCAAAGTAAAAGCCTTTTCAAATTGTCCACAATTGACCTAACTTTCAGTGATTTCAAAATGCTCTAAAATGGAACATTCCTGTTTCCACAGGGTAATTCCACCTTAGATCAACAGTATACAGCCCCACAGTGATACCATATCAATATCAAGTCATTCTGATTATGCCTTCCAAAATAAATGCCCTTTCAAATTGAGCATATACGGCCTACTTTTTTGACGATTTCAAAATGTTCTTAAACAGAATTTTGCTGTTTCCACAGGATAATTTCACTTTAGTTCAACAGTATACAACCTCACGATGTTACCATATCAATATCAAGTCATTCTGATTTTGCTTTCAAAAATAAAAGCATTTTCAAACTGCCCATATCTGACTTGATCCTGGAACAATTTCAAAATGCTCTAAAATGGAAATTTCCTGTTTCCACAGGGTAATTCCACCTTAGATCAACAGTATACAGCCCCACAGTGATACCATATCAATATCAAGTCATTCTGATTATGCCTTCCAAAATAAAAGCCTTTTTAAATTGTCCATAATTGACCTAACTTTCAGTGATTTCAAAATGCTCTAAAATGGAAATTTCCTGTTTCCACAGGGTAATTCCACTTTAGATCAACAGTATACAGCCCCACAGTGATACCATATTAATATCAAGTCATTCTGATTTTGCCTTCCAAAGTAAAAGCCTTTTCAAATTGTCCAAAATTGACCTAACTTTCAGTGATTTCAAAATGCTCTAAAATGGAAATTGCTGTTTCAACACATATTGGGTTTTCATTGAAAAGCAAAATCAGACTCAATTGATTATGACAGAATTGAATCATAAAGATGATGTAAAAGGAAGCTGAAATTGCCACTAGGTTGTAATTGATAGTACGTTTATATTTTAAGTCTGTGGAAAGATGTCATGGTTGGTTTGCAAGCTGTTTGTAATTTCTTTATTTAGAATGACATCTTTCCACAGACTTAAAATATAAACGTACTATCAATTACAACCTAGTGGCAATTTCAGCTTCCTTTTACATCATCTTTATGATTCAATTCTGTCATAATCAATTGAGTCTGATTTTGCTTTTCAATGAAAACCCAATATGTGTTGAAACAGCAATTTTCATTTTTAAAACATTCTGAAATAATTGAAAGAGTATATCACATATGGACAAATTCGACGGGCCATTAATTTGAAAGGCGAAATCAGACCAACATGAAATTTACATGGTTTTACTGTCGGGTTGGATACTGTTGATCTAAAGTGGAATTATCCTGTGGAAACAGCATCTTTCAATTTAAGAGCATTTTGAAATCGTTAAACGAGTAGGTCGTCTACGGGCAATTTGAAAATACTTTTATTTTGGAAGGCAAAATCAGAGTGACTTGATCTTAACATCGTATCTCTGTGGGGTTGTATACTGTTGATTTAAAGTGAAATTACCCTGTGGAAACTGAAATCTTCCTTTTTAGAGCATTCTGAAATCACTGAAAGTTAGGTAAATTATGGGCATTTTCAACAGGCCATTATTTTGGAAGGCATAATCAGAATTACTTGAAATTGATGTGGTAACATCGTGAGGTTGCATACTGTTGACCTAAAGTGAAATTATCCTGTGGAAACAGCAATTTTCACTTTTAGAGCATTTTGAAATCTTTAAAAGAGTAGGTCGTATCTTGGCAATTTGAAAAGTCTTTTATTTTGGAAGGCAAAATCAGAATGACTTGATATTAATATGGTATCACTGTGGGGCTGTATACTGTTGATCTGGAGTGGAATTATCCTGTGGAAACACGAAATTTCCATTTTAGAGCATTTTGAAATCACTGAAAGTTAGGTCAATTTTGGACAATTTGAAAAGGCTTTTACTTTGGAAGGCAAAATCAGAATGACTTGATATTGATATGGTATCACTGTGGGGCTGTATACTGTTGATCTGGAGTGGAATTATCCTGTGGAAACACGAAATTTCCATTTTAGAGCATTTTGAAATCACTGAAAGTTAGGTCAATTTTGGACAATTTGAAAAGGCTTTTACTTTGGAAGGCAAAATCAGAATGACTTGATATTAATATGGTATCACTGTGGGGCTGTATACTGTTGATCTAAAGTGGAATTACCCTGTGGAAACAGGAATGTTCCATTTTAGAGCATTTTGAAATCACTGAAAGTTAGGTCAATTATGGACAATTTAAAAAGGCTTTTATTTTGGAAGGCATAATCAGAATGACTTGATATTGATATGGTATCACTGTGGGGCTGTATACTGTTGATCTAAGGTGGAATTACCCTGTGGAAACAGGAAATTTCCATTTTAGAGCATTTTGAAATTGTTCCAGGATCAAGTCAGATATGGGCAGTTTGAAAATGCTTTTATTTTTGAAAGCAAAATCAGAATGACTTGATATTGATATGGTAACATCGTGAGGTTGTATACTGTTGAACTAAAGTGAAATTATCCTGTGGAAACAGCAAAATTCTGTTTAAGAACATTTTGAAATCGTCAAAAAAGTAGGCCGTATATGCTCAATTTGAAAGGGCATTTATTTTGGAAGGCATAATCAGAATGACTTGATATTGATATGGTATCACTGTGGGGCTGTATACTGTTGATCTAAAGTGGAATTACCCTGTGGAAACAGGAATGTTCCATTTTAGAGCATTTTGAAATCACTGAAAGTTAGGTCAATTGTGGACAATTTGAAAAGGCTTTTACTTTGGAAGGCAAAATCAGAATGACTTGATATTGATATGGTATCACTGTGGGGCTGTATACTGTTGATCTAAAGTGGAATTACCCTGTGGAAACAGGAAATTTCCATTTTAGAGCATTTTGAAATCACTGAAAGTTAGGTCAATTATGGACAATTTAAAAAGGCTTTTATTTTGGAAGGCATAATCAGAATGACTTGATATTGATATGGTATCACTGTGGGGCTGTATACTGTTGATCTAAGGTGGAATTACCCTGTGGAAACAAGAATTTTTCATTTTAGAGCATTTTGAATCGTTAGAAGATTAAGTCAATTATGGACAATTTCAAAGGGCCATTACTATGAAAGGCAAAATCAGACTGACTTGATATTGATATGGTATCACTGTAAAAAGACTGTGGTTGGAAAGTGTTGATATAAAGTTCAAATAGTATTTGGAAATACGACTTTTGCTTTTAAGAGCATTATTAAGTCATTGAAAGAGTAGTTCAAAAATGAAGATTCACAGGGCTTTTACTTTGAAATCCAAAATAAGATGGCCTTGATAGTGACAGGGCACAATTAGGGTACAAGGCTGTGTCATATAGATCTAACATTAGAGTTTGTAAAAAAAAAAAGCCTAAATTATATGTTATTATGTTCTTAACATATCTGTTAATTCACTCGAAGTTGGCTTTTATTTTGAAATCCGGTTTCCACATCCATTCCCGTAATACTTTGAATACACAGGGAACGTAAAACAAACTGGAGGCTGGCTTGACTGCAAGTCTCGAATTGGAGGCTGGCTTGACACCAGTGATATACGTTACCTTTACTTGGTTGTACTGCTGATGCCTTCATCACCCATCTCTGGTGTGAGTTGATGATTTACACCACAGAGCTGATGAAAAGTGTGACACCCATTATTTAGTCAATATTAGCATGTCATGTAAAATTGTTGCATAGGAAAACGTTTATTACGCTCACCTGCTATTTTATTAGGCACACCTGTATAACTGTCCCAATCAGTTAATAAAATGGCAGCAATTCAGTGGATTTACTCATTGCCAAGATCACTTGCTGGAGTTCAAATTGTCGCATCAGAAATGGAGAAGAAGGGTGATTTAAGTAACTTTTGAACTTTCTATGAGGCAAGTGTGAGTATTTTAGAAAACTGTTGATCTACTGAGGTTTTCCCGCACAACCATCTCTGGAGTTTACAGAGAATGGTCTGAAAAGGAGAAAATATCCAGTGAGCTGCAGCTTTCTGAGACAAAATGCTTTATTATCAGAGGTCAGAGGAGAATAGCAAGACTGCTTCAGGCTGATAGGAAGGAAACAGCAACTCAAATAACTGTTCAGTACAATTGAAGTATGCAGAAGAGCCTCTCTGAATGGACAACACGTCGAACCTTGAAGGTGATGGACTACAGCCATAGAAGACCACGCTGGGTAGCACTCCAGTTAGCTGAGAGCAGGAAACCGAAGCTACAATTAAGGCTCGCATGAAGAACAGGACAGTATTGGAAAACCTTCACCTGGTTTGATGAGTCTCAATTTCTTCTGCAACTTTCTGACTGTAGGATCAGAATTTGGGATATGAATACATCCTGCCTTGCATCAAAAGTTCAAACTGGTGGTGGTGTAATAGTGTGGGAGATTTTCTTGCAACCCTCTGAGCGCCTTAGTACCAGCCGAGCATCATTTAACCACCACCGCTTACCTGAGGTATTGGTGGTGACCGTGTTTATCCCACTAGGATCAGTGCACTGATCTTCTGATGGTTGCTTCCAGGAGGATAACACACCCATTCACAATGTTCAGATCACCTCAGTGTTTCATAACTTGGCAATGAGTTCACTGTACTGAATGACCTCCAATGAAGCACATTTGGGATGAAATGAGATTTGCCTCATGGATGTGCAAAAACTGTGTAATGCTTTCATGTCAAAAAGGACCAACCCTGTATTTAACGTGTGCCTAATCAAGTGCTACCTAAGTCGAAGCACAACCTTTTTTTCCCCCCCTTCTTCAATGGCACTACCGATCATGTATGACAAACCAACACAGGAGATGGACCCAAAGAAAGAGATGCACTCGTGTTACAGTTAGAGTCATGTTTATTTACAGCAGAATCCTGAATGAGGGGGGAGAGGAGCAAAGGGGGCGGGGAAGAGGGGTTAAAAGGAGACAAAGTGTTTTTAGATCAAGCGCTTCAGGATTCATGTTTCACTACACAGTTCTTAATTTATTTTATTCACCATTTTTCTATACAGAATCCATTCAGCCGTAATATCAACTCAACCGACAGAGCTCGTGTGCTCTGCTGGAGGGGAAGAGAGATGGAAAGAAAAAAAACAAAGAAAAAGAAAAAACCTAAAGCACTAAACTAAAAATACAGAGGGGCTAAAAAAAACAAAACAAATTTCAATAAAAAAAAAACAAAACAAAAAACCCCCCAAGATCATTAGTTATGCATATATTCACATATACATACACACACACGGGTATGTATATGTGTATATAAATCTATATATTTTCTGCCTTGTCCATGAAGAGGTGAAAGGGGGGGGGGGGGGGGGGTGTAGATCCATGATGTCAGTTATGACGACTGCAATGAGCAAACTGCCAGAAATCCCGAAGCAGACAGTACTCAGGTCAAAACTTTCAGTCAGAGCTGACCAATCAAAGTCCTTCTGACCTGCAGCCTTTGTACTACCCACTGACAGGAGTTCATAGGTCCAATGTCTCCGTGTTGGCCAGCAGAGCTCAGCACTGCAGTAGCCCTGTTTAATGCAGTCTGAGAAATGATACACTGTACACTTAACATGCACGGCCAGGTAGCATAAAAAAGTAAAAAAAAAAAAATAATAAAAATAAAAAGAAAACACAAAAGAAAACACCACCCCAAACCCAAAAAGCCAGCAAAATGCATCCAGACATCTTCAATCACACACTTTCCAGTATACATTAGATATTAACTGACAAGCACCACAAAACAGTGGAAAGACCAAAAGAAAAATAAAAAACAAAACAAAAAAAACATCAGTTAATGGTGACAGTAAAAACATCCTGTGGGTTAGCTTCAACCTCAATTATTTCACTGATTTCTGAATGGTGTGACTGATTCATGACTCAGCTCAATGGATTCAAACAGGTCCAAACACACACGCATACACATTCACCATCCATCCACAAAACCTTTAATCTGTAGCTACTTTAATCTCAGTAAGCCTTCATATCCAATGACCCTCCTCTGCAGCAGGCTTCGATTTCAAACTCTCACAATAGTCAGGTTTTCATCGACTGAGGTCAAACACTGACATTTACAGAGTTCAGATCAGATGTTTCGTTTGGTTTGTTCTTTTTGTGGTTTGTTGTTGATTTTTCCTTTCCTCCTTTTTTTTTTTGCCAAAACACAAAAAGACTTGTGTATTCTGGAAAGAAGTGTATTTTCAAGGTCATATATAAAAGGTGCAAATTTGGGATGTGCAAAATCACTGAAACATGTAGTTTCAGGATAAAAGTAACGTAGCATACCTTCAAGTTACTTCAACATTCATTTATTTGAAACAAACAAAAAACAACACTTTTTACATTTCCACCTGTCCGAAGAAAAAATGACCTCTGGTGAGTTCTGTGTAAAAGTTCATGCAAGTTTTGATTGAACATCCAGCTCAATGCAAACCTGACTATTGTCGCTGTTTCTAAACTTCAGTGTTCGTGATTTCAAATTAAAACCCATGTAAAACAACCATTCACTCATTTGTTCTGCTCTCTCTCTCTCTCTGTCTCTCACACACACACACACACACACACACACACTTACTTTAACACTAGAACAGGAAACTAACTTTGCAATTGATCAGTAACAAAGGAAATTGTTTTTTTGTTTGTTTTGTTTTTTAAACCACACACACGCGCACGCGCGCGCACACACACACACACACACACACACACACACACACACACACACACACACACACACACACACACACACACAAAAATCCATCTGTTGATTCTATTGGACAAGTCGACAAACATTTAGAAAACTGTCTCCAATAGATGGACGCTTGCTTGTCGACGCAGCTGGCAGTCAAAATTCACCAAAAATTCGGCTGTTGGCTGGCGTCAGTTTCCCACCCTGTTCAACATGCTCCCAAACACAAATACAAACTCAAGATACTGCAAATACATGTGTACACATATATACAAATAGAAGCGCCCCCCACCCGCCGATGCTGGGGGGAGGAGGCAGCTTAACAATTTATAATGCATCATTTCTGTATATGCCAAGAATAAAACTTTTCTAAATAAAATACATAGTTATCTGTGAGGGTGGGGAATGAGGACAGCAGATGAACAGAGAGGAGGAGCTCGCGGGGAGTGTCAGAGGAGAGCAGGAGCGCCGAGGAGAAGCCATTATGGAGCGATGGTGGAACAGATGGGAGAAAGCTAAGGTGAATGAGGGCAGACGGATGGAAGGGGAAGACTCTTCTCCTTTACGGTGTCGCTGCTCGTGGGCATTCTCCTGTGCCGCTGCAATACTCCACCTCAACTCCATTTTTTTTCAGTTGTTCCATAATAATAATAATAATAACAACAATATTAATAATAATGACCACGACAATGCTAAAAAAATATATATAAACCCCTGCTATGTCTCACAACTGCAAGTCCACAAAAAGGGGGGAGGGGAGGCCTTGCCCTCGAGTTCATCTGAGTCATAGACAAAGAGATGCAGAGGAAATTAAAGACGTAGAAAAAGGAGGAAACTGCAGACAGAGAAGAGGCCTGACGAATGAGACGAGGCCATGTGAGGGAAGTGGCAAATGAGACCAACTATACACGTGTGAAAAAGGAGGGGGCGGGGGGGGGGGGGGGGGGGGGGCAGAACAAAAACAGCATGGGCAGGATGTGCTGTAGTGAAGAGGAAATAAACAGCAGAGAGGAAGCAGAGATGAAACAGGGAGGATATAGGGACCAAAGATGAGTTGTGTCGGGGCGTTGTGATCCACACACTGGTGTCCCTTCGGAGGGTTTTCTCAGAAGATTGGTGGAAAGCATGAACGAGTGATGACAACATGGCCTCACTGTGAGTGTGCCCTCTCTCCTTCCCTCGAATTAAGGGAGAAAAAAAAAAAAACCAACAACAACAAAAAAAAAAAAAAAAAAAAAAAAAAACTTCTCCGTGCTGGTCGCTTGTCCCAAGTTGTATCATACCTCTAGGAAGCGAGAGCTGCTAGACTTAGTGTGGAAAGGCTCAGACCACATGCGCCGCAAATCCCCCTGTGGGCCACAAACACCAAGACAAACACAAGTTACGAGTCTTTAAGCGAATCACTCAAATGTCAGTAGATTGCAGACAGCAGTCAACCGAATTCTGTTTTCTTACCCCTCCCAATTCAACTGCGTAAGCTACGGTGGCCCCTGTAGGACAAACAACTCTCGCTGCTGTTCATCCCTCTGTTTACCTCAGGTGTCAATATGCCAGGTGTCCACCTCTATGTAGGAGGCGGCTGTAAAACTTTGTGAAAGTAGTCTGATACGAGGCAACGACTCAGTGAAGCTCACTTCTGTCTCATGAAAGTGATACTGAGGTGAGTTATCGAGCGTATCCTGAACCTTTCTGTCAGTAAGCGCTGCCGTTTTTGCAGGGTTAGGTCAACATACCTAAAAGACTATCGGCAGGATGGCGATGTCCATCTCAAACACTGTATTATTCAAGATGGCAGGCCAACATGGTGGCTTCCACAAAGTGGCGCCTGCTTCTATGCTGTTGTTGTTTTTGTTTTTTTTTTTAAATGGACTAATTTTAAGTTTAAGAGTATGCATTAGTTTGTTGGAAGACACACACACACACACACACACACACACACACACACACACACACACACACACACACGAGTATGACGAGTTTTTTCTGTTAAATAAACCCTGACTGAACCTTTAAATACACAAGTATGAGTTTCTTGTTGAAGTCAGATGAATGTGCGTTGAAAAAGCATGCTGACATTTTATCACTGTCTTCTGATTTTCCTTAGTTTAAAGTCCCAGTAACCAGTTTATTAAACAACATGGGCAAGCCTTTAGCACTTTCGAAGAAAATGTTACCATTTATAGAAATTGAGTGCAGTTTATAGTTTCACTTAACAATTAGATTCACACTTCTCTAAAAGCAGCACAAAGCAAAGAGCTTATTTTTTCCCCCCCACACGTAGTCTTTCTTTCTTTCTTTCTTTTGTTATTTCTAAATCAGAACTGCAACAGCTAGATTTTTGCCACAGTCCATGGCTGTTATTATACCTTCAGGTAGGCCATGGTGAGCAGAGGCAGCAGGGTGAAGGGCACCAGGTAGAGCAGAGCGGGCTGTGCAGCACGATGGATCCTGGAGGCCACGGTGGCAGTCAGCAGTCCTGAGGAAACATCAACAACATGTCAGAAATGTCACAAATACTTAAGACAAAACATTTTGAAAGGTCACAGCTTAAAAAAAACAAAACAAAAATTCACCACTGCCTAACACTGAGACAATATAACCTTGACCTTATCCATCCCTTCATTGATTGCTTACCTACAAAGTATCCGATGAGAGTGCAGTGGAAATAGGAGACGCGCTGCATGCGTCCAGACATGTTACCGGGCCCTGGGACTTCCCCGGTCGCTTGCTTCTTGTAGTTATCATAACGCAGGACAAAGCATAACAGCAGCCCTGGCATCACGATGTCTCCTATTCCCAGCATCGAGAAGTGACTTCCTGTGGAACTGCGCAGGAGCAAAGAGCAAAAAAGAAGAAATGATGGCAAATCAATTCCTGTGTCTTTTATTTCCATTTCATCACTACTTGGCTAAAGCCAACACAAGGTCCTGAGCAAATATCAGACTGAAATCGGCCAAAAGTCAGTCACCATGGTAGCCGCACTGTGGTTACTACGATCACTGAAACAGAAAAGGAACTGACAGCTTTAGGTGTCAGCTTCAGCTGTATTATGTTAACTGCAGCTCTGTTAGTGCTACTAACACACTCATTTTTAAAGGGGCCCTAGAACTGCTTATTACCAGCTATTATTTATAATAATAATAATAATAATAATAATAATAATCTTTATTTAACTTATAATTCAACCTACACCTGGAAGGCACTTGTGGCTCCTCTACCTTTAAGCCTAGTTTCTTCTGACCTGCTGCGCTGGAGACCATGGACCATATTAAGTATATCTCCTCTCTGACATAATACAAGAGTCAAAAAACTGTCCAAAATGGAGCACTTAATGCAGTCTGAGGCTTGAGCTTCACTTGATTTTACCTCAGTAAAGAAAGTTATGCAGAGTAAGATAGAATATGTGATTGGTTTAGTTTGCTAGCAGGATCATGCAACAAAATTATAGCTGGAGATGATTAACCTCTGGCATTGGTCCAAATCTGGGTTTAGATTCGGTTTCCAAGTTTCCATTTGTAAGGACTGTTTACCATTGCAAGACGGGGCAAAAAATTTCACATCATATCCTGAAAAATATGCAATTCTGAAAATAAATAAATAAATAAATAAATAAAAAATAAAAAGGAAAAGGGAAAACATCAAACTAATATTGATCCAGGGACTCGATTCATGCAATTCAATCCTTTAATGGAGGTATAGAGAATCAGCAAGGTCATGTTTGCAACTCATTCTATGGCAGGAAATAAAACATTAACAGCTGTTTTCTCACTTAATCAATATAACTCCAAAGCAGAGTACGAGGAAAACATAACATATCAAACCTTTCTGAAGCACAAGCACGTGTTTTGTCTGACGGTGTCTAAGTTCATGTTTAGGTTGTCATCCAACACAAAGAATACATACTCATTGTGACAAAGGGACAAAAACAAACAAACAAACAAACCCCACAAACTGGTATACTAATTCACTGACAGTTTCAGCTATTAGGATGTACCCTTTAGCATTAATCTTGAGGCAGATCTTAAGAGGTAGTTAAAATGTTTGTCCTTTGTTTCCTGAAGGTGTTGTAAATTTGTTGGCGACACCAACAGCCGCGAGATAACAATACTTTAGGATTCACCTCGTGGGACCTGAAAGATGTCTTTTCAAGGGTCGGTAACATTTAGCAAACTTAAATGTCAAAAAGCTGAGCGGTGTGATGAAGTGAGCATCAGTGACTGAATAAAGGTCACACATCATGCACACGCAGAGGCTGATCACAAGCAAACGACTCGGTGATCCCAAATGAATGTGTACCAAGCACACACTGCACTGCTTTATGATTGAGAGCAGCATTACCTGGGAAAGACGAGTTTGCCGGGCAAGGAGAGGCGGGGTACGTCACGGCCCATCCCCGGCCCCAAATGGAGCTTCCTGGACAGAACATCTATGGGATTTTCAGCAGGCTGAGTGGCTACTTTGACCATCACATTACTATTGAAGATGTATGCTGAGAAAAACACCTGGAAAGAAAGAGAGCCGGCTGTTAATACTTATCAGGCTTCACCACAACCCAAAGTGACTGTTGCGACTTTTCTCATAAAACTCAAAACACAATGTTTATGGCATGAAAAGCAAGAAAATCCCACTTAAAAGAAGATGGCTGCAGCCAGTTTGATATTAAGTAACACGGAAATTCCACAGCAGGGACGGCTTATAAATTTGTCAATGCCCAAGTTTTGATAAGAGGCACCATCAGTATTTATGCACTTTTAATTCACTCTGACAGAGCAACTCATAACAGCTCTTTAATAAAGACAAAGCTACCGGTCTCAGGAGATTATGTCTGACTACTGTGTGTTTGCATTATGTGCTCTTCAGTCATAGCTGACAGGGCAGACTCTTCAAGAGCGTGTGCTCACTTTGATGTATTTAATGGAAATTCTACTGAATGCCATAAATGAAATGTATATGGCACTCAGCTTTCCTTACCCTTTTACCCATGTGAATTTAAAATTTCTATAAATCTGAAGGAAAGCGGCATGTTTGTTTGCAAAGCTGCTGCTGTACTGCTTTCCGATTCTGGTGCTTATGGCATTTGTCAAATTCAAAGGCAACTGACTTGGCTTTAAATTAGGGTAACACTCAATACTGGTGTAAAAATGTCTGTACTTAGCGCAAAATACAATTGACCATTTTTAAGCACTTTTCAAAATGCTGGTTGTTCTGGGAAAAGCAAACGGCTTCATCAGTGGACAGCAGACATGCACATTTAACCCATTCCTTAGTGCTTTACAAAATAAAATCAACAAAAAATTGTATTTTGTAAAAAAAAAAAAAAAAAAAAAAATCATAGGGCTGTCATCAAGTTAATTTTGAATTCTTCCTGAACATGAACTGGGGGCTGGAGCCTATCCCAGCTACTACAGGGCGAGAGGCGGGGTACAGGTCACCAGCTCTTTGCAGGGCTAACACATAGAGACAGACAACCAGTCACACTTACATGGGCAATTTAGATTCACCAGTTTGCCTAAATAGCCTCACCTTTAGACTATGGGAGGAAGCCGGAGTATCTGGAGAGAACCCATGCAAACAGGGGGAGAACATGCAAACTCCACACAGAGAGGCTTCGAACAGGTGGTTGAATTGAACTCATGACCTTCTTGCTGTGAAGCAACAGTGCTAATCACCGTGCCACTGTGCTGCCACAATCTCAGATATTGACCGATATTTTTCTTCCAGGTAGACGAAACAAACAGATTTCATAACATGGATGAAGGTTGTTTTTTCTGTCCCTTCCTTTTCATTTAAAGCCATATACTGACAGATTGAAACATTTTTAATAGTGGTCCTCCAATAAACTGGCCAGGTTCTCTTCTTATATATACATCGAATGTCACCCAAGTATACAACTACGTCCATAAGTATTTCGATCATAAGACACTTGTTTGTAAGTTCTGTCTTTGCATACCAGAGGTGTAGTTTAATAAGTTTTAATTCAAGAGATTTTAATAAGTGCTGCATCGTCTGTTTAGAAATCACTGCCAGTTTCATACACATATATATATTTTTATGTATATATGTCTTGACTCTTTCTCATTGCTGAAGCCACAACTGCAGATGTCTTTGATAGACAACTGTCTAATATAAAATATGGATGCAGCTACCGGGTCAGAAAAATGAAGCCAGTGCAGACGTGGGAAGTGTCTTAATCCTGGAATCTATCTGAAGGCGACTAGATAGTGATGGCTATAATTTCAAAAAGACTTCTGGTCCTATAGAGGTCTAAGGGAAAAAACTGCTTTCTGACTTTATGCCTGTATACACCTTCCTTGAGCTGAAGGGCTCAGTCAATCATTTCGGGTAATTTTGAACACGAAAATAAATAATTAAGAAAATTAAGCCTGTTATGTAAATCTTCGTCGTGGCTTGTTTCAACATAGAGGAATTTCTGTGGTATGAATCACAAGTCAATAGAAAATGAGCATGTGGCTTCACAGTCAGACTTGTCCTTGTCACTTTTGTGGGGGGTTTTTTACAATTAAGGAAGCGAGAGAGCAGAAATGCTCAACCTGAGGCTTCACAATCAGGACTTCAGAAATGAATGGGTGGCGTTATGACGGCACACTTTTAAAACAGTCTCTGCCATTATTAAAGTTGTTGTTCTGCTCTGGAGATCTGCTGTGAGCTGGAGGACAACATGAACCCACAGCAGGTAAAGGGCTGCTGCTGTGATGCTGTAGCTCATCTAGGTTGCTGAGCAGAACGAGTGGTCTAAGACAGTGGCGCTGAAGACCATCCACGAGATGAACTTACTGCAGAGACAGCTAAACATCGCTCTATTATTTATAGACACAAAACGTAAACCTTTTGTGCATGTAAACACAGATACACAACTATTTTTTTGTGTCTTAAAATATATTTTTTTCCTCTGTTTTGAGCAGCTCTAAGCAGTACTCAACACACTACCTACAAAATGGAAGAACTGTTTAACTGACCAGACATGGGGCTGTTGAAAGATGTGTAGCATTGTAAAATTAGAGGATATTAAACAAAGAAGAGAGACATACCAAAAGTCTGCCATAAAATGCTAGCAAGACTTAGATGCTTAAATGTCTTAGTGAATTAGTGATCTAGTGTTTCCTGGACTAGCACCCTCTGTAGCAAGATCACCTTCATGATTCATTTAACATGTTAATTCGATCAGTTTTGCTTTCTGCCAAATGAATTTTTAATTTTTCATGATTTATTTAATTTCTGCACAGCAGTCAATGCGATCAAGTTCTCCCCCAAACTCAATACTGTTCAATGTAAAGTGCCTCACTTAATCAGCAATGACAGACACCGGCCTGCAGGTTTGAGGAATAAATACAAAGCCTTTCATAATCGTGAATCATCATGTTTGTTTGTTTTTTGTTTATAAACAGAAATTTTCTCTTTGAATGTGTGCTTCATATATCGCAGTCTGTTTGCTGCGTCTCATGGAAGCTGCTTGTATGTGTTGCAGGTTTAATTTGGGTTGGGAGCATCTCTTACCCAGAAAACATCATAAATGAGCAGTCCTGACAGCAGCAGGCAAGACACCTTCAGACTGGGAAGTCGCACAAACGCTATCATGGCGACGCACAAGCCCATGGCTAAAGCTGAAAGGAGAGGACAACATATAATTTCACATTTTCAAAAGAAATGAATGAAAACATCAACACGATAAAGCTGTTCAAATTATTTTCCTACTTGAAATTGATTTTCTCAGGGCTGCATAACTGAAGATGAATACCAACATATACCTTTATATTGAGCTGGGAGTCTGTCATTACCTTTTTCAAAGTCCAGCGAACTGGAATGCCAGTTCATGGGTTAGTCATGTGGGTAAAATATAGAACCAATGACTAATATTTAGCATGTACTTTTCCACCATTAGGAGAAGTACTTCTTTTAAAACTATGAATCATTACAAGCTGAAGATGTTAAAATGCTTACTTTTAGCATGCTGTGTAGCAGGGCATGTTAAAACAACACCAAATCACACATTGCAGTTACATTTCTGAAACCTGACTACTTTGTGTTTAAATTTCATTGCTGCGGCTCTTATCTGTGGATTCTCATTCTGTTTGTAGTATGAACTGAAGCAACATTCATACAAAAGTTAAGGCAGAGCAACGTACCGTCCATGAGAAGCCAGTGTCCAGTCAGCACCCAGATGAGCACCAGCATAACAGAGAGTGAGAAAGACAGGAGCTCAGCCAGAGTGAAGCGCCCACAGCAACCAAACGAAATCCTGCAATGAGACAAAAAGACACAGAAGTGACCCACTTAAATCTCACAGAGCACTTTGGGGTAAAATGCAGTGCACAAAAACTTTTACAGGTGGATATATTTCTTAACTGAGGATCTGCTGCATATCGACTACTGTACAAAGAACTTATGTTTGAGACAACTGATGTTTGGATGAGTGAGAGTGGAAGGTAAGCCTGTAAACTGCTTTACAGATCAAGTTAACAGTAGTTATTTTGGTAAATAGCATGCAGGTGTCCATCTTTCAGCTAGGAGTTTTCCCTGGGGTGTGGCGCTGGCAGAGAAACCATTACATTGTGTGGGTTGTAGGGTGGAGCCTCAGTGGTTCAGGCTTGCTCTGGGGAATTCAGCTGATGCTTTGATGGGAGGGTGATGTCAGGAATTTTTGTCAAATGGCATGTGGAAAGCCGTTGCCATCATGACCATACTTTATTAAGTCTAAAGGGATTCTGGGTAGGTATGGAATTGTTTTGGGTGAGAGAAGCAGACAAAGATTTACTGAAAACTAGATATGGGGATTTGAATGTTTAAACAAAGTCGTTTTTATTTAAAGCAGTTTTTTCCGTGTCAGTTTATTGAGCAGATGAGCTCTCCTGGTGACTCTGTGTGAACTCCCCGGTGGAATAGAAGAGTTGATTATTCTAGATGTCTTAATCTAGAGACTATGCTGAACTTTTAAATGGAAATTATATGGAGCAAGGCAATGCAAGAGAATTTATTGAATTTTTACTACCTCCAAACATTCAAAATAAATTTCCCAGTGGTATTGAGCTTTGCATCTAGTTTCCGTTCTACTCTGTGAAATTAATGCAAAGCATTTCCATCACACCAGGAACAGCTGAGAGGACAAGGACATTTGATAAGCAGTAGTAAAAGACCTTTTTGAATACTTTGTGGAAGAAACGCAAAACACCACAGAGCAATTGAGCAGGAGCCAGAAAGACTATGAAACATGATTTTCTTACTTGTTCTGTGGGGAGCAGGGTCTGGTCAGATACTGGCACATTGGCAACAAAAGGAATGCAAATGCAATTGTTGCAAGAACTGAGGAGAGGAACAAAACACAGCAGTTAAATCCAAAGCCCAGTTCACCTCCGCTGCTTGTTCCAGTGGTTCCTGTCAGTTTAATGGGGCAGCTAATGTCTTCAGTTATAATAATCAATGCAGTAAAGATGTTTCCCCAGTGCGTAATTACACAACACTAACATAAAAGCTTTATAATAACTCCACAGCTTATTTTTTGTGGTATGTTCAAGACTGGTAGTTACCTGCAGTGCAGATGGTGAAGACCACCTGTACAGAGTCGAAGAAGAAAAACATGACTAGCAGAGACACTGAGGCTCCTATGGGCAGAAACAGGGCCTGTGTGGAGTCTATAGTCTGAATGCCTGAAAAGGAATTCAAACATTAATGTAAGATGGATTAAAATGCACAAAACAGAAATGGATATTATATATGACTTTAAAAACAACGGTACGAGCAGAGAATTTAATCATTCATAAGTTATTACCTGAAAATCCAAGAAAACGTTTAGCATGCACAGTTCAACTTTGCCCTGTATGTAATACTTACTGTTGTTTGTATTGTTGTTATTGAATGACCCCGTTGTTGAAGGGTTTCCATCCTTATCCTTGTCCTGGTTCTCACAATCCATGTTTAATGACCTGCACAAGGAAGGGAAAGAAAACCTATGTGTGATTCTGGCTTCCACAATTAGCTCCTCAAAGCATGTACATTAGTATGAGGTGAAGGGAGGTGAAAACGCAATCTCTGCAAATCAGATCTCATTGTGGATGCTCTAGCAGCTCAATTTCAGGGTCTTTTGCATGATAAGCACCTTGCAAAAGACCCTCACATTTAGCATGCGAGCTTTTAATTTTATTTCTTCATTTACTAGGCATAGGTTTTGTTTTTTGTTTTTTAAATATTTGGTTTCTACATAAGCTGTGTATCTATTAAAGCAAAAAAGACAAGAGACCTGTACTGCCAAAAATGCATATTTTAATATTTCTTTGTCACATGTCAAACAGATAATCAATACTGAGTTTCTTCATATTGTGCAGGCCAAGTCTGCATACACAGGTCCAGTCTGATGACTTGCTAATAAAGAGTGTGGGCAGAAGAGTGTAAAGCTTGTGCCTGAAAAAGCACATCTTTTCTTTGAGTCAGAATGCCTGACTCACAAATCCCGTGACTGGAAACCTTGAGTTCAAAAAAATTTAATCCTTAAACATTAGCAAATTTAAACTTGATGCATGTTTTGAATTAATTATGCTTATCTACAGTAGCTTTTTTAAGTCATACTTTGATACCAATTTTCCATTCTGGTACTATAAGCCATACTACCAGAAGAGGGTGCAAACTGAAAATGTGGAGAAGCAGTGGAAATTACGTATGGATGCATGTTTATCTAAACAATTATAAGCAGACTTTATACCATTTATTGTTACACAGATAGAAAAATGCTCACTGGATATCTTTGAAAACTCGTTGCCTTCTCTAACCATCTTTTTTGCATTCTTTAACATCTATGGCACTTTTCATGTTAATAAAGTACAAGATTACTGTCACACTAGAGAGGCTGGGATCCTACAGTTCAAACCAGATTTGATTCAAAGACAAAACGAAAGTTTTAAAGACCAACAACACAGTAACCAAAAATAAAAAATCCTGATATCAGTTACTTAAAGGTGCCACTTGTGTTTGTGGTTGGGCTGAGGTTCTTTAGATAGTCTCGTCAACAGCTGCAACAAGCTGATCTGAGATGCATGAGTAAGTCAAACTTGCTAATGTAAACCATCTTTTCAAACACACATGAAAATGTGGGAAATTCCAAAGTTTGGGAACATCAGTTACCACCAAGTCGCATTTCAAACACTTCCTACACAAAAACGTATCTTGCCTCAGAGATCCTGCAAAATAGTTTGAGGCCACTTATCACTTACAGTGGGATGCAAAAGTTTGGGCAACCTTAATAGTCATTATTTTCCTGTATAAATCATTGGTTGCTTCTGTAAATCCAATAAACTTTGTTTCACTTCTCAAATATCACTGTGTGTGTCTCCTATATCATATATTTAACTGACATTTTTTATCGTAAAAAATTGTATCACTTTTTGTTTCTAATTAAGATTTCACCTTAGCCAAGTTGGAATTTTTTTACATTTTGATTTATTTTTGTCATCGCTGCCAGAGATTTATACTGTGCAAAATCAAATGGCATGCCTCCCAACAGCAGCCGCCTCAGACTAGAATGAGCAGAGTGCAATAAGTTAATAATAATTAACTAACTAAATTTTGTCTGATGCTTTGCAAGCTGCTGTGCTTGCTGGAGTGATGGCTGAGTGGCAGTTTCATGGTATAATCACAGCTATATGAATGTTTAGTGTTTCAACCTTTTTTCAGTACCACAAAGTGTATAAAACATTTTAAGGTCATAAAAAGAGACAGAGACTCCCATAAGAGGCGTTCTCTGTTGTTTTTGGTTAGCTGTGATGCCCTATTTTAAGGAAAAAGTCCTTAAAAGTTAAAAGTCAGGCTAGCATTTCCATAGCAGAGCTGTGAACTAAGACTTTAAAACAAACTTATGTGGCACAAACTACCCTGTTATCAGGAAGAACACTCGATTGCCTCAAGTAACATGTTTCTGTGCCTTAGCTGGTTTCCTGATACTTTGTGTAAAGAAGCTGCCTGAGACACAACCACAGTGAAAGTTCAGCACAATTTTTTTTTTCTTTTTTTAAATTGAACAAAGTCAGACAGTAGACGAGTGCTGTATGTTTTTGACATATTCCTGGTCTCTTTGTGTAATGCAATGATGGACTCCATGTCGGATGTTAATGATGTCAGGTTACCTAGCTAGTAAATATTACCCAGCATGTGTGTAGCTTTGCAAATGTGCAGTTATTAGAGTTAAACTGTTTATTGTTCACAGATTATAGTGTGACTTATTGATTTCTATCATATAATTAGAAGTGTGAATAAGGCACCGGGCACACAGGAGCTAGAGTAGGATGTCTCGAGACCACTTTTACGTGGTCTTGGTCTTGTCTTGGTCTCGGATCCCTCGGTCTTGTCTTGGTCTCGCTCTCTCTGTCTTGCTGTCTCAGATCAACATAGTGGTTGGGAGATTTGGAGTCAACAGTATCCATGACACACAACGCAACGTTCGATAATCTGTCATGCGCAAAAGCATCAGCTCTAAGAGCCGTGCATAGAGAGTGCTTTGTAGTGAATCAGAGTCGACTCCCATTGAGCGAGAGCCGGCTCCTCAATTTCCTTTCACTGCTCAGCTCTCACACAGTGGCTCAGCTATGGTCCAATCCCTCCATATTGTGGCCAATCACATGCGAAGATATAGGATAATATCATTATGTGGAAAACAGAGGGTGAGAGACACGACAGTCAAGTGGAGCTTGTGTCTGTCCTCTCAGTAAGTGAGTGAGACAGTAGACAGCGGTGAGGAGGGGTGTGCAAGTGCATCGCAAAAACACATAAATATGCCTGACACCCATAAACGAAGCAGCATCTGGCTGCAGTTTAAAGACTTTTTTGTCTCGGTCTCGTTTCGACTTTGTCTTGGTCTTGATACCCTCTGGTCTTGGTTACAAGTCTAACAGGAGCCCATTCCCCCACCCCCAGGCAACCACGGCTCTCTAGGGAAACATTAATATTCCCTGTGTGGTTGTGAGTAGTTGCTGGAGGTTGCTTGTTGTCACTAGGTAAATTTGGTCACAAAGGGTTATACAGTGCTAACTGAAAACCTTTGATTGCTTTGGTCACATAAAGACTGCCGCAGTCAACAGTAAAGCCCCTCAGGTACCCAGTATGGAGACAAATTTAGACTACGTGAAAATTCATAGGGACTGTTTTGTGGGCTGACTGGTAAAACACTGTGAAAATGTTATCATCATTTTGATCATTAATTAAATTATGTCCAGTTTTAATGATAGATTACACCTGTTATTACTGGGATGGGAGAAGATAATATATCCATACAGATTAATCACAAAATATAAATTAGAGAGATGTCGTAATTTTGCTGTTTGCTAATCCAAACAATTAAACTAGAACTTGAGCATTTTTACTGACTTGAACACAAACAAAAAAATTTATTAAAAAAACCCCCCCAAAAAAAACCAACCTACATTTTACTGCTCATCTACTGTAATAGAAACACTAAAAACCCCTTTTGCTATTAACACTCACCTGAAGCTGCCATAGACAATGAGCAGAATGGAAATGAGGAAGGTGGACACCTGACTGGAGTCAACTAGGGAGTACGCCCTATAGAAGAAAGAGAGACATACAAACATTACTTACGGCACAAATGACTACGCATGGACATTTAACAACAACAAAAGCACAACTGTCTCATTATTAACACAAGATTACTGCTATGTACTGTTGAAGAGCAGAAACACATGAATCTGATAATTAACTGTGCTGCTGTTGATATTTATTTTACCACAGCTTAAGTTTTCAAATTCCTAACACTCAGATGCTGTTGTCAAGCGATTATACTTGATGCTTGTGTGTGTTTATGTTCTGTACTCTCCGGTCACAGCTGTCAGGGCAAAACTCTGGGCTCCATTCACTACATTCAATAGTGAACAGCATATAAAAAAGTATTAAATAGACCAATGCCAGCAACCTCAATGACATCTCACAAACAGAACTGCTAAGAATATGAGGAATATGCGATGAGTTTCACTGCTATAGCAAAGTGGCTGCTGTTCTGGAGAGCAGTCTCACAACTGTGATGCTGATGGGATTTGTTTAACTAAAAATACAGTGGTGTGGCCTCTAACACTTGGCATTATTAGACTTGATATTTCATCAGTTTAAATGTTTTTTTCAATAAGTGCTAAGACATGCAGCAGCCAGGAAAAGGAGACTGAAAACAAGTGTCACATGCTTCAAAGTATGAGCGAAAAGAAAAGAAAACACCAAAGTCTCTCTTTTTTTAACCACAAAGGTTAACAACAAAAGTCAGGATGATGCAGCAGGAGACAACAATGTGGAGGAGTTAACTCGAGTGAAAAACTTAAAAAAAAAAAAAAAAAAAAGAAAGAGTTTAGGTACTGCTTTTGCTGTAAAAATAAATCAAACCTTTGTGGTGAAATGCTTCTGCTAGAATCCATATAAATAATAAAGATGTGGTTCGATGACCATTTTTTCCAAGGGTAGCCGCATAAGCAGAGACCACCTTCACTAACAGCCCTGAAACATTACTGAAACTGCTCCTCTAAGGCTTTCAAGGGGTAAAGAGTTAACATTTTTTATTTTGTTGTGTAAAACAGAGTGTCAGTGGGCACTTAAAAGTTCAGAAAATGTTTGAATGTCTTTAACTATTAAATTTATTCATTGCGCCAAATCCAGCTGCTCATTAAGCCTTTCTGGTTTGATCAGAAAAGAAAACAGTGGTCCATACACCTGAAAGTCCTGAAAACACATTGTGAATTCTGTCTTGAGTCTACGGATGTATCCATGTATTTCCACAGTGCTGTTGCTGCGCCGAGCACATTTGAAGTGTCGGAATGTGGAAATTTCAACATCGCTTGAAAAGGTGCCAGCTAGCAACGTCCCTCTCACCGGTAGGCTAAGTTATCTTTAGCCAACTACAAGTTGAATCTGGTAGTTGGAGTTGTCAGCTAAAATACCATCATTAAGAAGCGGCACAACTAATGTGTGCGATGTGCACCGCTGGCCCAGCCATTTATTTTTTAATGCACCTTCTCAGATTAATTCACTGCGTGTCGTGCCCAGGGCTGGACTGGGACAAAAAAAAAAAAAAAAAAAAAAAAAAAAAAAATCGGCCCGGGCATTTTGACTAAAGACTGGCCCACCAGGTATTATAGGAAAAGCCATGAAGCCTTTAAATGAAAACGAACGCTGTTGTGACAGTGATGTACAGTCCTGTTGGTATATGTATGATCTCTATACATTTTACATGAGATGAAAACTTTGGTTGTAAGATTCAGATAATTATTTACTTAAAGCCAGACATTTTAAATGAGAATAAGAAAGAAAAGTATTTCTTTGTGCCCCCCTTTCCCTGTCAATGCCCCAGCTGGCCCCCTGGCAAAACTTTGCTAGACCCGCCCCTGCACAGTTACCAGCTGTCAGCTACTTAGAAAAGGATCCTGGTGTTATTTGTCTCTCAGAAACAGTTCACAACTTCCCTTCAACTCATTCATGTCACCTAAAAGGTAAACCTGTTTCTCCATCACTTGTTCAGCTCTGATGATTCAGTAACATCAGGACATCTCCTGGTTTCATCTTCACGTTTCCCTCTCACCAGATAAGCAAACCGATATCATGACCAGCAGCCTTTACAGCTGTGGCTCCAGCAAACATCAGCTGATACTAGAAATGAATATTACCGTAATTGTCGGGCTATAAGCCGCTACTTTTTGCACAAGCTTTGAACCCTGCGGCTTTTAGTCAGGTGCGGCTTTCTATGGATTGTCCATGATTTTTGTCATATCGTAAGAGGATTTGTTTTGTTTGTTCCGCTTTTGTACGGCACTACGTTGCCTGGCGGAAGGATCGGGGTTCAAGAGTGGTATGTTGGTCACATGTCCATCCGCCAGGCAACATAGTGCCGTACGAAGTAGCGCGAAAAACAAACTTCAAAGTAGCGCTACGCGTTCAGCTGGAGGCGTAAATAATGATAGGCGATAAACTTGCGAAAAGCAAGTTATGCTCAACTCCACCAGTGGATTCTGACAGCGTGGAAAAGTGTGAAAACATCCACGATCACCAACGGATTTCGAAGGGCTGGACTGCTGCATGATGGAGAGGAGGACACCGCCACGGCCCTTCTGAGGGTGTTCGACTCTGACACTGACAACGAGGATTTCTTTGGTTTTGAAAGTGACAACGAAGGAGAGAAGCTGAGAGTGGATGACGAAGCCATCATGAGCCTGTTCGTATCCGACACTGGAGAAGAGGACTTTGGTGGTTTTAGTGCACAGGAAGAAGAGAAAGATGGTGGTGAATGACTGACTTTTCTACTTGTTAAAGTCGTGTCACTGCACCTGAGCCTAAAAGGTAGTCCGAATCTATTTTTCTGGTGTGCTATAGGTTACTGTTATGTACTAGCGAATGAGAGAAGAAGATGCAGCTGATAGCGTAAAGACAGAAAAACTCAAGCTTTGTGTCTTTTTCCATTCTAGCTGAAGTCCGGGACAAACTGTTCCTTTTCAGCTCAATACGAAACGCGTAATAATTTCTCTGAATACGGGACGATCCTGTTTTTTTACAGGACAGTTGGCAACTCTGCTAACAAACCTTATGAATAAAATAAAGTTCACTATCAGTAACATCATAGCACCCAGCCAGCTGTATAGAAACTTCATCATGCTAGCTAGTACACAGTACGAGTTATTGTAACTGACTGTAAAAAGTCAGCACAATGAAAATAAACTACACCTAAACTTGGTTTATACCCGACCCAGATAGACTGCAGGTCATAACTTTCTACCTAAAGTTCAGTTCACCTGACACTCGGACCGGCGGCTGCCTCAGGTCTCGCCCTCCTCCTGCCTCCTCTTTCCCTCATCCACCCACTGGCCTCTGTGAGCTCCGCCATAGCCACCACCAAACAACGAACTTATTTTTACACATCGGCCATCATCTGGCCAATCCACCACCTTACATTGTTTATATCGTTACAAAAACAAACAAACAAACAAAAAAAAGAACCATCGGCCCGTAAAAATGAAAAATCACAATCGGCCCATCGCACAAATGCCCGGTATGCCCTATGGCCAATCCAGCTATGGTCGTGCCATCAGTTAACCCTTCGCGTGCCACACGGTTGCCAACCCCTGCTCTAAATGCACCACTCACTCTTATGTCAATCAACGCTATCCCGTACTTTCATTAGTGCCAGCTTTGCTTGTCTTGAAGTTTAGAAAAGTTTAACTTGGGATTTGCCCACTCTTCAGTTTTTTTAATATACTTTTGCTTGTTGCACAAGTTGAATTCTCACTTGATGTGATCTGACAACTCGTACCAAAAGAGAAATTGTTTAAAAGTGATTTTAGCTTTTGTGAGGCTTCCTAGCCTCTCCTTTTTTAGCTAAAGGAGAAGAAAATATTCACTAAAATACAAGCATTACCAAAAAGAAGGGAAAAAAAAACAAACCAAAAAACTATCACACCAGCAAAACAAATAAAGTTATGAAACAAAACATGTTGAGTTGACAAGGATTATTTAGTGAGTCAGGATGCATGTGATTACTGTCAAATTTACTCAAAGTTCAATTATGGAAGAGGAAATATGAGCTTCAGAGCTGGTATATTACAGGGGAAGAAAGTTCAGCCCTTAGATTTGCTAGACTGTGGTGAATTGTGTAAATAAGCCTCTCTCTGAGAATAAAAGGTGGTTTTCCTGCTGGATTCTACTCTGTAATCAATTCACCCATAGAGACATACAAACCATTGGTGACGTCCGAATAAATTATGGCTGTGCTGTTCTTTCCATGGAGTATTATTTTTTAAATCATCATACTCTAAACATAGCAAAAACAGACTCTAGCTGAAAATGGCAATTTGTGTGACTCCTTTCAGACTCTATACCTGACAATGGAAAAATTGGCTGTGGCAATTTTATCACCATGAGACACATTTGTCCCAGCAAAGTAGCACGGCACCAACAGCAACCACAAAAATGATAAACTGAGTGGAGCAAGTTTAATGCTTGGAAATAAAATAATGAAGTCTGCAGACTGTACCAGCAAGTGTAAACTAACTGGGCAGCATGTCCATTCTATACAAAGGTACAGCATTGTGCATTGTGCATACAAAGGGAACTGGGTCAGCAGAGTTCAGTTAACCATCACAGTGGCCTGTTAAAGAATAAGAATAAAACGAACAAAAAAAAATCCCCGTTTATCACTACATAACCAAACATGCAACAGAACTGGAAAAGAATCTGAATAAATTAATTATGACCACCCTACATCCCACTGAAGCTGCACAATACTGTTGAGCCGCACAACCATGAGCATATGTTCCCCTGAGATGACCGGACCTCATAATGCACACACACCAAAGGAGCGAATGAAACCAATTCGACAGCAGAATCTGAATTGCTAATTTTGCTGCATGTTAAAATGAGAACTCAGGAAAAGCAAGTTATTGATTATGAAAATCAATGAGGCCAATGGAACAGAGTTGAAGGCACACTGGAAACTGTATACTAAAGAAGAGGGTGTGAATTAAAAAAAAGAAAAGAAAGAACTGTACTAATGTTAAGTTCAGGTTTTAGGTGTTATGTTTATTGGTGTAGTTTAAAAGCAAATGACTGGTACATTGAGGTTTTATAAAAGCTGAGCTTGCACTAAATACTAGCTTTGCACCTATATTAGATCCATCAACATCTGAACATCTGAAATTTCACTGTGTGTATAACAATTCCTGATCGGACTGAAATGCATAAGCCAACACTCCAGATAGAAAATATAAATCATGCATTTGGTTCCTAGAATACTCTGTAACATAAAAGATTGTATAGAAAATGTTCTATAGTCTGGGATTGCCACCTATGATCATCTGCAGATCTTGCTGAAATAATGCCTCTGGAGTGGAATCCCCATGTGCTATAGCACTTATGTTTTTCAGTTTTATTAAATAGCCGAGGAACAGATTGAGCACAACAACGCAATAGCCCTCTGCTCAGTCACTATTAAAAATATGATCCACACAACTCAGCCTGAAAGCAGCAGGAATCATAGTTATGCACAATGACAGATGCATTGCACTTATTTTGATAAAGGGTGAGCATGGTTTTAAAACTTCAGATATCCATCTATCCATTTCAGTTTGTTAATCAGTCATGATTAGAGTTCTGCATCTAATCTGGATGTTTGCACATTAAACAGTGGCAGCTGTTTTCAAACAAATGTTTACCCAGGCTTTTATTTTGATCTTCGTCCCATATCAATATGCGGCACATCCTTGACATGCAACCTTATTATGCAGTCAAAAACTAGGCTGGTATTGTAATTTGCCTGCCTTAGTACGAGGTGCAAATTTGACCCAAATCCTACCTGTCAAACTCTGGTCATGGATGAGGAATGCAGAGTGTATTTAAAAGTGCTGTTGAATTTAATGTTTACTAAAGAGTAAATGAAATAAAAATATACAGAGAAAGAAATAAGGTGTTAAAAAAGAGAAAACATACAAACACACAGTGTCAGAAACTATATGTGGACTATATGTACGACATTTAAAAGTAATATAATATAGTATCACTTCGTAGTGTTTCAAATGTTTCTCACACTATGACACCTGATGCCAGCAGCTACATCCTCTTTGGTTATTATGAAACAACACTGAATGGATGCAAAAATGATTTCCTTTGCAACATCCTGTATTATACACATTACATTTCCGTTTGTGTTGTCAGCACCAGCAAAATGTGAACGCTATATTATAATATATAGCAATCATAACTAACTGAAAATCTGCATTTTTGAAGCCAATTTCGTGAGCTATACTTCAAGAGCGACAATGAACAAATGCAATCTTGGATGTTTTATCTCTGTAGTGTGCACCATAATGCCTCTCAGCTTTAATTAAATCAAACAATCCTTGGATATTTTTTTGTTTGTTTTTGTTTTTTTAATTAAAGCCAGTAGAAGATAAGTTTGAGAGCAACTCCATAGGTCGAATGTTATAAGTAACAGTTTCCTTGAATTGGTTATTGGTACATATACCGTAATACACACAGTGTCAACACAGATGAAATACTCCAACACCATGTACACGAACCGAGATCCAGTTCATCAACATTAATTGGCTGAGGTCCAGCCCAGGAAATATCTACCAGCTACACCCACGTCTCGGCAGCCACCTGTCAGACTATGCTGCCACACCTCCAACAGAATTTAGATTTTGTACAATTCAAACAGGTCAGTTATTAAAACTGGGGGATGTAAAATTGATCCTGCTGCAAAGATGGACATTTTAAGATGGGAGTCTATGAGAGCTGACTTGCTTTTGGAACAAGGTTCTAGTGGCAGAGGAACTGCTGTTTTTGGCCCATGCTGACTTTATTTTGCAGGCCTGAACTGACCCGAATGTAAAGCTTATCACACACACAATATCATGATATAAAGGGGATGCATTTTTAGTTTGGCTGTGCAATTACAAAGATTTATTTTCTGCTGGCATGCAGTTGAGTTGTATAATTATTTTTCCTCCAAACACTGATAGAACATTTAGCATAATGGGCCCTTTATACTCAGTTCTCATCCTTGCGAGTTGCACCGGACGCCAGAAGTGACATCACTTCCATTGGCACAAGCTGCACTTTGGTGTTCTGGTATAATGTTGGGCAACGATAAGAAAATGAAATATAGTGATAGAATATGGGTAAAACGTGCATGTGCAGTGCCTTTGTTTTCATACGCACATGGTGGAAAAAACATGGCGGCGAAGGAGAACGAGAAGGGCGAAAGCGGATCGTTAAATGAAACGGATGAACCAGAATTGGTTTGTAAAAATGCTGCAACTTCAGTGGTGTGGAACTGGTTTAGCTTTCGTCCGTCAGATACACAACAAAGCACTATTTTGGTAGAGCATGCTAGCCGGCCGTCATTATTACCGTGTTTTTTGGTGTTTTTAAAATCAATCCTTTGATTTTTCTGAAAATCAACAGTGCCCCTTATTATCCCGTGTGCCTTATGTATGAATTCTGGTTGTGTTTACTGACCTCGAAACGATTTTATGCGGTACACGGCGCTCGAAAATCTGTCAAATGTTTTAGCACCGCTTGATGGATTGGCAGAGCATTACGGCTATTGTAGGCAGGAGCCTCGCAGAGTGATACGTACTGTGCTTCAACATAATATTACTGTATTGTGTGTCTATAACCTCTTTTTAAGTTTTGTGGATATTATACATGGTTATGCTGAGGATATGTCGGCCAATTTCCACTGGAAATGCCTTTTGGTTAAACAGTCAGCAAGGAATTTGCATTTGCACTGATAAATTTTTATATAACTTTAATACACAAAAAACAGCTGCTTGTTTAAGTGAAAATACATTGATACATTGATTTTTTGCACTAATAAAGTTGTGGAGTTGTAAAGTATTTTGTCTAGTGTCAATTATATCGTCAGTTATATCTTTAATCACAAATTTTCAAATGTATATCGTGATAAATACTTTTGATCATATCCCCCTGCTCTAGTTCTTACTCTGCAAAAGTGAAAAAAAGCAAGACCGTTGTCGCTTTCATTTATTCAGTGGTACAGAAACTTCTACTGGGTCTCTGAGTCTGGAACACTAACATACAGTTCACTGTGGAAACGGGACACTAGGACAGCACTGCATCATACAGCATTACAATGGGGGTTGGTATATTTGACTCTAGGTGCGGGTTAAAACAACATGGTCAGTTTGGTTTCGAGCATTCATAAAGTGATAAGGGAAAGCTGACTTTGTTTTACAACACACCAATGAGGTCACTGCTCCACTGTCAACACAGCAAGCAGACAGACAGCTAGTTTAATCTCCCACAGACCTAATTCATATTCTAGCATCGAACTGGTTCGTCTGAATTCTGTGCACAGAAGCCTGTAGAACATGGGTGAGATAGATGAATGGAACATTTAAAAACAAAATACAATCCCGGACTGTTGAGGCCTGGACGGTAGCCCGAAGTGCCATAAGACGTCCTTGTTCGCTGACAGACTAGGTTTTCAATAACAATTCCAATACCATTCTTAATCAAAGCAGTTGCATGTAGAACTGGGCGATATATCGACTTTTTAAATATATTGATATATTTTTAGACGAGATATGAGATGTGACAATATCGTAACGCTATAGTATGTGTTAAGTTAGAATTATACTTGAGGAGCTGCAAGTTTGCCTGTCTTTCGTCCACTTTTGTCTCTACGCAACGTTACTCTGCCTCGCCTCTCTCCTTCACTGAACACAACTCCCCCTCTCCCATCGCTTCACCTGCAGGCAACGACAAGATGGACATGGCAGCTATCAAAGAGGAGCTGGTCGGTAAAAAGTAAACATTTGGAGATTAATGCTACCAGCACTAAAATGGTAATCTCATTAAAACGACGTTAACGCCATAACTGCATTAATGCGTCAATGCGGCTGGACGGCGTCAACACGTTAACGAGCCAACCGGGCTAACACATTGACACCATGCAGCCCCACGCACGGGGGCTGCCCGGCCTAAAACCCTTTCATTTTCTCAAAAATCGACAGTGTATGAATTCATACAACCAGAATTATGTATGAATTCTGGTTGTGCTTACTGACCGCAAACCGCTTTTATATGGTACACGGCGCTCAGCAATCTGTAAGCTACAAAGCCGCACCACTTGATGGATTGTTGGAGCATTACGGCTACCGTAGTCAGGAGCCTCGCGGAGTAATACCTACTGTGCTTCAACGTAATATTACCGCATTGTGTGTTTGTAAGGACCACAAATGGCACCAGTTAAGAGACATGGTTACAAAGAGGATTTCAAACTCCAGGCTGTCAGTCACATAGTAGAACACAATTGTGAGCTTTTTGTTATGCACAAAAACAACATTGTTTTATTTTATTTATGGAGAATTATTATTTAATAAATGCTGATAATTTATTTCTGAGTAATTTTTTCATGTACGCTGTATATTAATAAAAGTGCCTGTGTGAGATCTGGGACACAGCTTTGACTACGAACTCACTTTTTGTTCTTACTTTAGGGATTAAAAAAAATTTTAAAAAATAAAATAAAATATCAAGATATATATCATATATCGCCATCCAGCAAAAGAATATCGAGATATGAATTTTGGGTCATATCGCCCAGTCCTAGTTGCATCCAGACCTGACCACTAAAGGCCAGGTCAACAGGCCACAATAAAGACTTTTGCTACTGTGAGGTATAGTAGCAAAAGTCTACTATTGCAAAATGAACATCTTACTCAGGTCTGGTCTAATACACACACACACACACACACACACACACACACGGCAAGTCTTCCAGGACTAACATTAATCTTGCGAACAAGTTTTCCCATCAATTACATTAGGCGAGGCACTGGGTGTTTGACTTCCAATTAGGTAGCATTTAGTGTCTCACCTTTATGGTCAATTATGGACATTAATGGACTACACCCAATATAAAAGGACACATTTCCTCTGCATTGGTACTGTAATGAGTTATCTTTCCATTTTGTGTTTGTTTGAGAATTTAGCATTGAAATGGATCTTGGTCAGATCCAGGCGGTTCTGGTCAGGCTTCATCTCTGGTGTTACAATCCGACAGCCCATCGTTCATCTTAACGTAGCAAAGATTGCCTCTAGGAGGGGTTTACAATTTTGGAGTCCAGTGACTAGTAAGCAAAAATAATAATGAGATCAAAAATACATTCTTGAATTAATCTTTTTTTTTTTTTTTTTTTTAAACAAAAAGAGAAAATCTCCTGCAAAAAGACATGTTTTAAAGTTTTGTAACTGCATGACGTATGCTAATGAAAAAATAAGTTGAATAACCAACTAACCAAGAATCTATCAGTTTGTATTAAGACATCAGGGATAATACTAGCTGTTGCACATACCTATTAAGGCTGGCCTCAACATGTAACAATTTTACTCATTTAATCAGCACAGATGACCACCATTAAAATTTAAGCTTGATTAGGCGCCTGTCTCTCCAAATTAAAACAAATTGAGCTTTTCAGCTCTGAGAGGTTATCTTAGTGGTGCTTCTGTTCAGGACACATCCAACAGGTGCCTTAGTAGTGTGCCAAACTCAGGTCAATGTGTGCTCTTAAATAGAAAATTCAGCAGGATTAGCTCTGTCTATACAGCTGTAAGATCTACTGAAGAAGCCCTCAAAACTCCTTAAGATTTAACAGGATTATTTAAAAAGTGCAAAAGTCATTTAACCCTTTAAGACCTACTATAGAACCAAGTCCGCCAGAGTTATCTTTATATTTTTGCATGCAGTAGTGCCATTTTTGGGAGCATTTCAAGTTGCTATACATCAATATAACCGTTATAGCCCAGATTTTAATAATATGTATGCATTAAGTCTATAATAACTACATATATTACAACAAAGTGCAATAAACTACAAAAAAATTGATAATACTTTTTTGGGTTTTAAGAGGTTTATCCCTCAAAATTGTAAATACAAAAAAGTTGCACAAAATAGTTTCTAATAACAGGAAATTTATTTTGAGTGTCTTCATAGTTTTATGTTTGAGCTGCACCAATTTTTATATACTGCTGGAGAAGTGAAAATAAATATTACAATGCAAATAAACACCATGTGCATCAAAATAAACTATTTCCAGCAGTGCAATTTGAGTTCTAAGCATCCCAGAAACTATTCAGAAAACTATGAACTCAAAAATGACTTTTAAAAATTATTGTGCTAGCTTACGTGGTTCTGGTTCTACAGGGATTTAAAAATAGTTACGCAAAACTGAGCATACCCGCTCCGACCGGTTTTAAAGGGTTAAGCATCATCGACTTGTACTGTAGATAAGTCTTAACAGGACTTTGTATTTATCTCTTTAAAAATAGGTTTCCAGGTGTAAAGTTTCTTCTTTAATTTTTTAACTCTATTAACTTTTACTAAGGTATTCATTCATTAAAATAATCACATTAGTGTACATATGAACAATATTTTAAAAAAGTTTGTATTAAGATTATTTAAAAAAAAAAAAAAAAAAGGTGCAGGAAAAGTGCAAATACAATCATTGCATTTGCATTTAACATTCCATTAATGACATTGTGCTTTTAAATATTGCTGAAGATTTTGTGCTGTGTATAACACTACACACGTGCAGTATTAGATCAGTTTGCCAAGTGTTACATTAGCACTGCTAGCAGCAGTTATCCACCTTTCCTGTTGGCCAGCATCTACATATGTGCCTGTGCAGAATGTGGTTACACACAGCTTCAGTCTTGTTTATGTTAACTTTTGTAATATCTAACGTATAACCACTCATCTTTCAAAGCATTGTAGAACCGCACTAGTTCTCACAGCTGTCTGCCTACTTTCCATCACAAAGAGGGAGCAAGCACCACTGCCTGCCCTTAGACGGAAGACGAGATATTACAACCAATGGGTAATTTTGGATATCAATAAAATAAGAATCACTTGTTTACCTGACAAGTACTTCTGGTGCCGACTAGCAAAAGCAGCAATGTTTAAACATCTAGTTGACCAGATGTTTAAACATTGCTGCTCTTGCTAGTTGGCAAGAGCAAGTGTTTTAAATCCAGACTCCAGACTGAGCTTTCCTTTCACGACATGCAGTGTACAAGCATTTAAAGCACCGGCACCCTGACCCTGGAGCTGTGACGTCAAGTCTGCATTTGTCAGTTTCAATGACCCCCACATACATTAGGTGGTACTTGATCGTAATGGAAAATGGCCGAAACAGAGTAGGGTTGAGTTGAGCAGGTAGTAGTGAAAAAGGGCTATAAGACTTTAGGTTAGCATGCCAAACCTGAAGTGTCAGGTAGAAAGCTTGTTCTACAGGTTTGTTCTGAGACAGAACATATGTTGACATAAATCCACACACAAGTTGATCTCTGCTTTTCTCTCCTTTTGTTTTTTGTCAACTATTAAATGTGTCAGATTGGCACAACTAAAAGAAAAGTTCTATTTTTTAAATATGCTGTAAATTTGATTGGATATGACAATCAGCAGATATGCAATGTAAAGTCTAATGTTTTAGGAACAAAAAGCTCCAGCAAAAAGCAAAAAAAACAAAACCCAAACTTCTTAGTTTAAACAAATAATTCTTTACAAAGATTCTGCTGTACATCCCTTTACACCTACATGCTGCAGCATTATGTTATTATTTTGGAGTAAACTTCATAGTTCTTGCAATTATATAAATTACAGTAAAATAGAAGTACCATCAGGTCCTTAACTATTTGTACTGGCTTTCCACTCAAGTCTTGGGTCTTGTGGCATCTCTACACAAGGACACACTAATTACATGTGCAATAAAATATTCATGTTGCATATCATAGTGCCCCATCTTGCTATACAATATAGTTACGCTTCAGACATACAGATATTTTTAAAAACACGCAGGCACTCGTAACTCTACCGCAAATGTATCTCTGTGGTAAGTGAGCCTGTAGTTTGCTTCAGTTTTGCCTGTTAAACTGAGCAGTAACCCAACTTAAATCTTATGATTATTACGAGCGCCACTATCTTGTCTTCATTTTTCCTCAGCTTCCTAATCCTGTCCCATATTAATTTTTTTTTCTAAAAAAACCTGAGCCTTTATTGCCTTTTTACTCTCATTTGTCAGTAACAAAAAGGAAATGCATGGGTACTTGAAATATAATATAACCTATTAATATAACCTTGAAACTATATGGCAATATCCCAAAAGGTTGATTCTGTTCATCTGGACATTTCGTCACCCACCCAAGTGACGAAACGTCCAGATGAACAGAATCAACCTTTTGGGATTGAGACTGCACAGGCCTGTTATGCATAAACAGCACTGCACTACCAATGATACGCTGGCATTCAGGTAACAACTTGTTACCTGAATCATCCTTAACATCCTCCACCCTTAGGTCACACTGACACAGAAATGACATATGACTGTAGGCTATGTCAATTATGGAGAGATGGTACTTTCTTGGAGAACTCAAAATGTTTCTGACATGTAAATTCAAGTATTTCCTTCTAGACACTTTTTCATTGTAATCTACCCATGTCTATACACCAAGATGGAAGCCTACATATTTCAATTTAAAGGAACCCTATTGAACATAACACTCTTCTTCACTGCAACACCATCCAAGTCATCTCAAGGAAAACATACCTACTGGGCAATTTTTATGCCTTTGGAGAAATTTCTCAGACTTGGAAGAATTCAAAAGCATGACAAAGGAGATGAAATCATGATTTAATTAAGGAAAGTGCCATCCCTCCATAATCGTCAGAGCCTAATTCCATGCTTTAGTATCTTCAAGATATGAACTGCTTAAGCCTTAAAACCTTAACAGAAAAAAAATGAAAGAATAACTTTCATCACTGAATTGAACCACTATCATCAGAAATCCAGGGACATAATTAACAGACACTGGCACATCTTAAAAGCTGAACCGTCACTAAGTGGAATCACTGAGTGGAATCACTGAAATGCCTCCTCTCCTATCATTTCAAAGAGCTCAAACAATAAGCAATAATCTTGCACACAGTTTTCAGGCCAGCAAACCTAATCACACTTGGCATCACCTAAAAGGAAACTTAAGATGTTGGTAAATGCAGACAGTGTAACACCATTTCAGATATATTTTACCCATCCACATATTGGTAAAACGTTCCTTATCAAACAATTCATAAACTAAACTACAGTACAACATCAGTAATCTGTATTCTTGAATGCCCCAATGGTCAAGCTTACACTGAAAAAACAAAGAGCAGTCAACCAGTGAACTTCAGAACATATTAGATGCATGCATACTGGGAACTTGGAGTAGTTACAGCCAAACACTACCAAGAAGCTAAACATCAGTCCCTTGCCACTCTGCATTTCATTGGATTTGACTTCTCAGAAAGAGGTGTATTGGGTCTCAACACTCAACACAATGATGCCTGCTGGACTGAATGATGATTTTAGTTTAAAATGTTTTCTGAGAACAAGTTTATATAAAAATACAGAATATTTACAATAAAACTAATAACCCAAGACATAATCATACTCAGTCATATATATCACTATATCATTAGTTTGTTTTCTTTAATGCTCTAACAGAAAAAAAATGCCACTTATTACCTTTGAGTACTTGACACTGGACACAAATAACTGTGTTATCCTCCTAATATTTTATTATTAGCCATAGCTGCTAGTTCCTAGCTTAATGATGTTGGCTACTGTGGCTATTGGTTAACTGCTAATAGTGAAATGGCTACTGTTAATGTGATCTCTGGCTTTGTTAACATTTATGAAACCGTTTAACAACTTTGCTGGCAACTTTGCTGTCCTCTCAAAATTCGACAATGCTCAGCAATAAAGTGTTGCTGAGCATTGTGTAGTGGTCATGTGTTCGGCAAATAGTGAGGTGAGGAATTTGACTGGAGGCAAAGATGGCACTGTTGCCATCGGTACTTTTGCTTTATCTAATCAGATCTGTAATTTTTAGCTTATTATTATCTACGTATTATTTTTTAAACAACTTTACTCAAAAATATGTGAATTTACAAGTAATTCAATTGCTGATGGCACAAAACTATTTAACGTTAGTTTCCAGAGGAATGAGATGTAGTACTCTTCTTGCAGTCATCTGTCAGCAGTATAGTACTGCTGACAGAAAGAAACATTATACCAGAGGATATACAGTAGTCATATACGTAAACACACACACACACACACACACACACACACACACACACACACACACACACCAATACAGTTTTACTGCCCCCTTTGGATATTTTTGCTGCCACTCTTCCCACCCACAACTGGGCTGCTTAAACTAAAATAATAAGTTTAATAGCTTTTTACCAATATAGGTCTTGATTGTGATTATAAAAACGAGCACTGTTGCTATCAACTTAAGAAAAAAAAATTAAAGCTCAGGTTAAGTGAAAGAAAATTAACGGTCTTAGCTAGGGCTGCACGATTAATCGTTAGAAAATTGCGATCTCAATTCATACTTATGTGCGATCTCATTTCCAAATGACAACAATTTTTAAAAAAAAGACGATGATTGTACCGCATTTTGATCTGGGTACAATCTGCAACAAGCGCTCACTCTTCCTGCTCAACAAATGACAAGGGCGGAGCCTTATACCACGTGATACAGAAGCTGGCTGCTGAAATTGGCAGGGAAAAAAAACAATGGAGAGCACGTCAGGGATGACAAGAAAGTGACTGGAGAAAATTTGTCCCGGTCAACCACCCAAACATCAATAACAGGAACCTTATGCAGCGCTTCCCTATACACGTCGAACTCCCGCAGGCACAAAGAAATTATGGAAGCTATCACTTATCACCAGTGTTGGGTAAGTTACTTTAAAATAGTAACTTAGTTACATTACTAGTTACTTCTCTCAAAAGTAACTCAGTTACTTCAAGTTACTCGTTACTTTCAAAGTAACTAGTTACTAGGGAAAGTAACTTTGGTTTTACTCAGAATTCTCTTGTTAATGTGTTGCTTCCATAACTTTGCCAGTCTTCTAGCTTGCTTACTTGCCACAAGTGCACTGTGCCACCTACCAATAGAAAGGAAAATATAATGTATAATGTATAATGCATATTTCCACGAGAGAAATCCCACGCCTGGACCGTCATTGACTGCTGCCATGATTCTAGCCTACGTCACAGAGTCATGTGCGCCTTTTACATCCAACACAAAAACTGCAGTCGTGGTGCTTTCGATTGTACTCAGAACTCGGAAATTCTGCCTTCTGAATAGGAAGATGTAGGTAACACCAGACTGCAGATGAGCTGCATACAGGGCTGGACTGGGACAGAAAATCGTCCCGGGCATTTTGACTAGAGACCGTCCCACCATTATAGGAAAAAATCATAAAGCCTTTGAATGAAAACAAACACTGTTGTGACAGTGATGTACACTGTTTTGATGGTATATATGCATCAATCTATCAATCGTTTGTTGTAAGATTCAGATATTTATTTTTTAAAAGCTAGACATTTTAAATGGGAATAAGAAAGAAAAGTATTTCTTTGTGCCCCCCTTTCCCTGTTAATGCCCTACATGCCCCCCTGGCAACACTTTGCTAGACCCGCCCCTGCACAGTTACCAGCTGTCAGCTACATAAAAAAGGATCCTGGGGTTATTTGTCTCTCAGAAACAGTTCATAACTTCCCTTCAACTCATTCATGTCACCTAAAAAGTAAACCTGTTTCTCCATCACCTGTTCAGCTCTGATGATCCAGTAAGGACATCTCCTGGTTTCATCTTCATGTTTCCCTCTCACCAGATAACCAAACCATATCATGACCAGCAGGTTTACAGCTGTGGCTCCAGCAAACATCAGCTGATACTAGAAATTAATATTAAATAAATTCTAACAACAGCTGATCAAGCTTAAACGTGCTGCTGTTGTTTAGCGTGACATCCACTGGTTTCCTCTTTCGGCGCAAAGTGAGCGATAAAACAAACAAGAGAGCCGATCAGCTGATCATTGATCAGTTTTCATGATTGAAGTAGAAACGGGAGAGGGAGGGGGAGAGAATGAGAGAAGAAGAGGCAGCTGTGCAGCAAAGACACAGAATAACTCCAGCTTTGTGCCTTTTTCATTGTAGCTGAATAACGGGACAAACTGTTCCTTTTCACCTCAATAAGAAGCGTTTAATATTTTCTCTGAATACCAGACGGGACGGTTGGCAACTCTAATAACTTATGAACAAAATAAAGTTCAACTTCATTAACTTCATAGCACCCACCCAGCTGTATAGAAACTCCGTCATGCTAGCTAGCACGCAGTACGGAAAAAGTCAGAATAACGAAAATAAACTCCACCTAAACTTGGTTTATATCTGACCCAGAGAGACTGCAGGTCATAACTTCTTACCTGAAGTTCAGTTCACACTTGGACCGGCGGCTGCCTCGGGTCTCTTTTCCTTCTGCGTCCCCTTTCCTTCATCCACCTGCTGGCCTCCACCACTTGCTAATGTTACTGAATCTGTGGAAGCTCCGCGATAGCCACCACACGAAGTAACGACCCTATCTAAATCCCAGTAACGACTAACGCGTTACTGATTTTGGCATAATAACTAGTTACCGTGCTCGTTACCACAATAATAACGTAGTTACTGTAACGCGTTACTTAATAACGCGTTAGTCCCAACACTGCTTATCACCTGACCAAAGATATGGCTCCCATCAACACTGTGCAAAACGAGGGATTTAGGAAAATGATCAACACCCTAGACAACGCTACACAGTGCTGTCCCGCAACTATTTTTCTATTGTTGCACTACCTGCTCTATACACGCAGCGTCGAGCAACGGTGGAGACGGAATTTCAAGCAGTACAACATTTTGCGGCAACGACAAAATGTGAGACATTTGTTGTTTTTATGTTTATTTATTGTTTTTATGTTCAGTCTCAACTGTTACGAAGTTGATGTGCAGTTAATAAGTGCAATAAATATTTATACTGGAAAAGAAAATCGTGAGAGAATCGTGATCTCAATTCTAAGCAAAAAAAATCGTGATTCTCATTTTATGCAAAATTGTGCAGCCCTAGTCTTAGCCCAAGGGCTGTCTCTTTGCTCACAGCTCGGTGAATGTGTGTCAGAGGTGAGGCTCCAGCTCTACCATAAAATACAACAACGTCATCTTCTCTGCTATTGTGCTACTTAACCCAGTTTTCTGTGCAGATGAACTGATAACAGTAACTGGTGTAAACGCCATCACTAGCCTAAACAGGTCAGCAGGCAGGGGTTATGTCAAATCTTCCAACACTTTATATCTTTACTGGGTCTCTCTGGTGGTGGCAGGACTTAAACAGTTATATTAGGAAAAAAAAAAGTTTTCAGTATATTACAAATAGGGCAGTGCCCCATCAGTGTGTCAGAAATCAGTGTGTCCCTGCTGTTTATTCTGTATTTGCTCCCTCTGGGCAATGTGCTGCGCAAACATAATGTGTCCTTCCACACCTTTGCTGATGACATTCAGATCTACCTCCCTCTGAGGTTAGACTGTAAGGACTCTCTGCAGCCGTTATTCTCCTGTTTGTCTGACATTAAGACTTGGATGGCGCTTAACTTTCTACATCTAAATGAAAGTAAAACTGAAGTCATTGTATTTGGGCTTCCTTTGATTTTATGGGACCCCTAACATCCAAATGTACTTCCTCCATTAAGAGCCTCGGTGTTACTTTTGACAGTGCTTTTAAATTTGATAAACAAATCAGCTCCGTAGTCAAGGGATCTTTTTATCATCTACGGATTTTAGCCAAAGTCAAGTCCTACCTGTGCAGGAACGATCTAGAAAGGGTGGTCCATGCTTTTATTACTTCACGGCTGGACTACTGTAACTCCCTTTATGTTGGTTTAGATCGTTCCTGTCTGCATCGCCTCCAACTGGTGCAGAACGCTGCTGCTTGCATGCTGACCGGTTCCAAAAAGAGAGGCCACATCACTCCGGTTCTCTGCTCTCTCCACTGGCTCCCAGTTGCTTCTAGGATTGATTTTAAAATTTTACTGCTGGTTTTTAAGGTCCTTAACGGTACTGCACCTCCTTACCTGGCAGAGCTTCTTAGCATTTACCGCCCCAGGAGATCTTTGAGGTCAGCAGACCTGATGCTTTTAGATGTTCCCAGGTACAGACTAAAGACTGGGGGAGAGAGGGCTTTTGCTGTGGCTGCACCCAGACTGTGGAACAGTTTACCTCCTCACATCAGATTCTCCACAAGCCTAGGAACTTTTAAAACTGCTCTTAAAACTCACCTCTTCTCATTGGCTTTTAGCAAGGTTTAACTTATTGTTTTAATTTATTGTTTTATCAGTGAGGAGTTTTATGTACTTGTGTTTTATTGTATTTTATATTTGTATTTTGTTGTACAGCACTTTGGTCAGCCTCGGTTGTTTTTAAATGTGCTTTATAAATAAACTTGACTTGAGAAAGAGTGCCATACAACAAAAGAGTGCCATACAACTGAATAGTTCTGCTGCTCTATGCTTTCACTTCAGGAAGTGTGACTTTCATAATTTGATTTAAAATGTCACGGTTGAAAATTTCTCATTTACACTGCATGCACTGTCAGCTACACAACTAAAAGCTAGGAAGAGAAACTAGAACAAAACAACTACCAATGGTTAGTAATCTAACTTTAAAGCAAATTGCTGCTATTGCAAGAGTTGATAGTGGCAACAAATGAAGACTCTTCAGAAAGATTGGTCAGCTGGTTGTTGTGAGGTTGAAAGGGGCTCACTGTCGTTTGCGCCGGACAGCAATACACTTGATATAAAATTAGCTGCGCACAACAGAAACTAAGTGCACATTTAACAAATGTCTCTACAAATTGCGGTGAGAGATCGGTCTTCAAATATCTGCTCTTTGTCAACACTATTAATAAACTTAGGCATGTGATTTAAAACAGCAGTGCTTTCTGGTGTCTTCTGAAAGTTACTAGGAACACATTGCATTCAGTGGCTCAGTGTGCGAGGTAGCTGCACTGGGCCTAGCTGCTGCTCTTCTGACAAACGGGTACTGAGGTGAGGACAAAAGTGGCATCACTTACTCTACTGTAACAGGATGACTTAAAATTGATCTAGTGCAATATTAAACTATATTAACCTGATGATGCTGATATGAAGAGAAAACATCAGTACTAGATAACACCAATAAAAATGTAGAAAATATGAAGCCATTTTCATGCATGTGCTCTTAACTTCTATCAGATTACATCAGGAGAAGTGTAGGGCAAAATGCAAATATCCCACGCAATTGGATCGGATGAGTTTTTGGGGGTTTTTTTTTGGGGGGGGGGGGAACCTGTCAGCTTCATGGGTCCATGTGATGTTTGAACAGAGCACCTAATACTGCAGCAAATCTAACATTTCCAGCACACTGCAAATTTATTTCCTGCTGTTCACTACAAGTGAGAAAAGCAGAAAATATCTCAACCAGATTGTTCCAAAACTGTCCTAAATTTGTGTTTGAAAACAGCTTATGTCTACAAACACTATGATATTCTGCCCTGATGGTTGGCTGTGCACACTGTAGTAATTAAAATAAATCTCAGGTTGGCTGCAAAGCAAAAAGAAAATTTAGTGCGAGCACACAAGCTTTGAGATTCAACTATAATTCCACATTTACTCATTATTCATCTCTGAAGCTCCTCAGTGACATTTAAGCTATTTCAAGCACAATAGATAGTCACGGTCTAATGTTTTTCTGCTGAGCTTGCAAATCAACACAAGCAACTATGTATCTAAACCCCATTTAGACTAATTTCTTTTGAGGAGCTTGAGTTAAATCATAAATATTACAATAAATACATCTCTAAGCAGGAATCCTTATATCAACAGCTCTTTAGCCATGGTTAACACAAAATCATTAAGTCACAAAATGTACAAGGCTTTGTTGACACTACGTGTTTAAAAAACAAAACAGATTTTCCTTCTCCATGGACTTTAGCCTTTTAGCCACACACGCAGTTTTAGGTCACTGAAACTGGCCTTTTGGAAATCATGGGTCAAGAAATTCAGAAAAGGCATTTGCAGGGTTGGCAGTTTTTGACGTTGCAGAGCCTGTGGTTCTGATTGGCCGACATGGCTTTATGGTTTGTCCACTTGGCATGTTCTTATCAGTGCTTCTATTGTGTTTCTGTAGGTTTTCTTTTTTCCCCTCTATAAACTGCCTCTGTGGGTGTGTGTGGTTCTTTTCTTCCTCTTTTTTCCTCAAAAAAAATAGACTAATGTATGCAAATTAGACCAGAGAGAATTTTGAAGTGGCTGAATTTTCCCAAAATCCTTCTAGAAGAAAGTCTTGCCACTGAGCAGCCATCTGGGTAAAGCTTTGTGGCACTTGTTTGGGGAGTTAGTTTAAAGCAAGTATCTAATGAACTCGAACTTAAGCGGCAATTGAGACAAACTACACTCACAAATGAAATGTTTTAAATGATAATGAAATTATGTACAGATTTTCCCCAAAAGCAAGGGGTTTCCCCCCCCCTTCCCTTTCCCCCCCTCTCAGTTAAAATTTCATAACCATCTTTGCTGTTCTGAATAAATTTCAACCAGTATAATGTCTCTGATTCCTCTTTTTCACTCTCTTGGATGGAGGTTATCCGTTTTTCAGATTCCCTTTGTACTAAGCTACCTTCAACAAGTGTTAAAAGGTTGAGAATGAACAATACGTTAACACTGTTAAAGCAAGGCCTGGGGACAGATGATAATAAATATGTTCAGAGCAATCCCAGATAGCTTACCGATCAAGAGGATTGTTACAGGTTGTTTTCCCAATAACATGTTAAATCATCATCATTAGCTTTTGAATTCATACTTGATTTAATCTGCATCACTATAACTTAAATATGAGCATATATAAAACAAACACATGCAAAATGGTCATGTGTAGGAGCGCACATAAAATAACCCCAAATCATTTTTTATGTTTGTAGAACAGTATAGATAACAGTGCACCTGGAAAATATTCTTAATTTGATCATATAAGGCATGCCTGAATATTTCTATTCATACCTTTTTTTAAAAAATAAATAAATAATCAAACATAAAGTTAACCCTCCTCCCCTCCCAGTCAGAGATGATCTCAGTCCTATAAATGTAATTAAAAAAAGAAAAATGATGGGGCTGTAATATTGTGAAGACATATTTCAATGTTAGTCCCATTTAAAGCAAAAGAATAAATGGACATTATCTGCTGTGTTACGAATCAATCCACTGATTTAACCACATCTGGAGGTAGTTTTGCTTGTGCTTTGATCCGAACTCATCGAGGTGTAAATCCATCTTGATCGGCAGTGGGTTTTATTGCTGCTGGGTCACATAAATTAAGCTTACTATGTTAATTAATCCTCACCAGTGCTTCACTTATCTTCTGATATATCACAGCCGTTGACAAGTCAAACGGGATCATGAAGCTTGTTTTTTGGACACTAATTTGCATTCTGAGATCCAATAACATTGCACACAAAATTTATGACAACAACCCTTTCAAATATCAAGTTTCATTGTAAAAGCCTGTGGACTGGGTGTAGTCATAAAAATTGTGCATTAAAAAAAAATATACAAACTATTTTCTTTCTTTGGCCTCACATTTTACAGTGATTTGGACTTTTTATACAACACATTTACCACACAAACAGTTTGATAGACCACTTATGAAGCTAAAAGCACACAGTGGCACCCTGCTGGCAAAAACGTTGGGAAAAACTTTGTTTTATCTGCATTTACAGATATCGCTGTACTGGGAAAGACTTTTGCTCACTGATCTAAAACTGATGAAAGATATTCAATTGTGATTTTTTTTTAAAGAGCATGAATACTGGGATTTTCAGAGGCAGAAGGTGTGACATTAAATAAAGGTTAGTATATGAAATAAACAGTCGACTCGTACAACTCAATGAATGCACTCTCTTAGGGAAGACCCGGTTGGCTCGGCCTTCTCAGACTCAAAACAATCTTGTAGTAGACATGACACAAACACTTAATCTTTAGTTCATAGATCAGACAAGTATAACCTAGTATAGATTAACTAGGCCATAAGAAAGAGGTCGTTTTCGGAGACAACGCATTTCACTTATCACATCATCTCTGAATGATTTCGTGCAATCTATACTTTCGCCGACCACAAAAATTACTATGACACTATAGTTATATATCGTTTCTATACCTCGAGACCTGATGGTGCCATCTGTGACCGCCTATCGCTTGTCACTGTATGGAAAAACTGCATTTTTGTGACTTGACACCGATGCTAGCTTAGCTACAGCCGAACCTTTGTTATTGTGTGAGCAGCAGGTCGACGACGAATGCCAGCTAGCGCTAATTTGTTGGCACAGACAACAAACTAAGCCTTTTAACACTGTCATGAAACGCTGCGTTTATTGTGCACAACTGGGTTTACCAACAAAGCCAGCCGTACTCCAAAAAGCAAAGGAAAATTTTTAAAATGACCACCCCATTGTGCTTTAGCTATCAGCAGGGCAGCTAACTCGTTAGCATTTCCTTGCAACAGCCACCATTGGATTTAACCGATGCTGGACAATGTTAGCACGGCATCAGCTGGGGCTGCTCGTTAGCTAGGGCTAGCCAAAGTTAGCAGTTTAGCAAAAAAAAAAAAAAAAAATCAAGCTGATGGAAAAATATCTGGATGAGTGACCTTTTGTTCTGAAGACGTTGATAAATGCATGTGAAGTGTCGATGTGAAGAGACAAAGGTTTCTGTATACTGACAGAAATACGGTTCGTTGGTTTAATGACCTATTGCAATCTGGTTTAGCAATAGCAACAGCGGCTACCAATCGGTAGCGCAATGCCTGTACGCACTCACCAGGATGAGTAGCCTTGCTCCGCCATATCGCCAAAAACAGTGGGTTCCGCGACTGTGGCTAACACAGATTCAGGTCCCAGTGACAACCCGTCGGGACCCGGGAGATGTTTTCTTGCGTTTCCTTCACAATTCGACGTCTTAGCGGTTACTTTTTGGTGACAACATGGTGATACATCCCGGCAGCAGCTAGTAAGAACTAGCTGAATATCTTGCGGTTAAAACGACAGTGATGGTTTGCTATCGTTAGGTGGACTAGACAAAGCACCCCGAGAAAAAAAGACACAGCTGTTATTTTCGGTGGTTTCGCTAGTGTCCTGCTGTCACTCCAACCGAGAAGGCTCGGTCTCCAACGATGCTACACCCACAGTAAATCCATATTCAGCTCGCTGTATGCAGACTAAATTCGGATATTCCTCAAGTCTGCACCTCTAGCTGTTATGGAAGACGTTCAGCTTTGTTTTCTATGGCGAGTCCACGGGAGCGCGCAAAATCGCCCTACTGAAGAGGTTTACAAATAGGACGTGCACTGAAACGCTTTCATGCATCGAAAACGTTTGTAATGGTTTCCCCTCCCGGCAGCACTGCAGCCTATCATATACACAGCGATTGTGAAAGGCAACGAGTTGTTGCAATTAATTGCTGAATTATGTGACATACAAAATACGGAAAAAACGGGCCGTGCATGAATATTTAACCAATTTACTTTAGTATTATGACAAAAAATAAAATTGTAAATTAAATTAAAAAGAAAAACAACTTTTTTTCAGAGCAAATTAAATTGAATACGTGTGTATAATTATAAAAAATAAATTCGTTTTAAGATTTTTAAAAATATTGTTTTGCATAATGCGACTCCTTTGGTGATTTTTTGTTTTTTAAAAGGGACCAAAAGCCGATAAAAGAAATGTCGTGCGGTTATCAAGTTGTCAGGACAATATGTTGACTGGAAATGTGAATCACCCCATAGATGCCCTTTATCAAAATATAAATAAAAGAGTGTGCAACATAGCAATATTTACTGAAATAATCAAGTCAAATTTATATAAAAATATATTGGGCCTAGTTCTTTGTTTTTTTTCTCAATGTTTATGTTCTCAATGTTTATGATGATGATTACGTAAATAAATCCATTTGTTGTGTCGCCCCCTCTGGCTCCTCAATGTAATAACCATAGTAGGGCATTCACTGTCGTTCCCCTTTTAGTGGTAAAAAAAACATAAACTCCACATGAAGATTGGGACTTTGCAGGTGAAATAAAGGTCAACGTGTATTGGGCTTGACCAAGTTACAAGATCTCTGCTCAAACACTCAGTGACGTTATCCATGGGCGGACTTATCCGTAGCTTAATTTATAGTTCTGTGGCCAACGCCATTTCCTGCAATTATATCTGTGCTTCTGTGTCGATGGCAACATGTAGTTACACTTCTAGGGAGGTAAATGTCCAGTTACCACATAGGGTTTGCAATTACAATGTAACTACAGCACAGATTTAACACAAAAGTATAAATCCACTGTGAGTAAGCAAACAATGGAGGCATATGTTTGGTTGATGCTTGCCTGCACCACTGGAGCACTGAAAGAAAAGTTAAGACTGGCTCAGCTTTAATTTCTAAATGTTTTATGTCAGTCATGCAGCGGTAAATGTTGGGTGCCATTGTGTAACTTCATATTGCTGCCTTCTATTGTCCTTTCCTACTAGTGATACCACAGCCTACCCACTAATAAAATATTGATTCCCTCTGTGAACATGGAATGGAGATTTTATGGGAACAAAAACACTGCAATACCCAACTGGTCTAATGCCCAAATGGCACCCAAAGACCACAAAATTATTATTATCAGTCCTGTTAAATGTATAGCTCTAGTGATGGCATTGTCTGCCGGTCTCTGACTTTGGTCCAGGCTTTATAATTGTACAGACTGCCACAAAGTCTTGTGTAAAGGATGAACATTGGGTTTTTTCTTTAACCCGTGGCTGTTATTTTTTTGTGATTTGCAGTTATTGTATGAATTGCTCTGCTTTTGTGCAGACTTTTGTGAATTTCTGGAATTTCGTTTCTGTACCTGATTTCTCCTGTAGCCACGTTTTGCAACAGTTTATTTTTCTCATCACTCACAATTGCAGTGACACATCTATAGACTGTTTGTCCTTTTAAAGAAGCCTTATCAGTACACAACACATCTAAAAGATCAATGTATCATTAAAGCCAGGGTTTGTTGCTTTGAGAATGACACAAATGCTTTGTAAGAGTTTCTCACAATCAATACGCCAATCTGATAAAGATGCATTTTTGAGCAAATGTGCACAAAAGAATGCAAATTTTACCTTTTATCCTCTGGATAGCATATATTAGTAAACTGAATGACAATCTGCCCTTTAGACTTTGAAGTCCTCAAGTGGATATTTTGGCCAGACGGTGGTAAGAGAGGAAAGGTCAGAGGGGGTCACCAAAACCATTAAGGACTCAGTTCCCAGGAGGACCATCAAAGGCCACACAAAATGTACAAACTGATGAGATGGGGTCTTAAAGGACAGATGTCCAAAATAGAACTGGCGTATTCTTTAGGTATCATGGGTGTGGTCAGGAAATTTGATGGTAATCTGCTCAGTATTTCTTGTGCTACGGTGGAAATGTTGGTTTGATGGGGATGAAAGAAGAATTAGGCAATGACTCAATATATTTGACATATCTCGTGGACATTATCTTTTTTTAGATACACTGTCACAAGCAGTTGTGCTGAAAAGTCCTGGCATTAGGCAGGGTCATGGCAGGGGTCTGATATTCACTAGGAATTTTCCATAGATATACTTTGGATGATCAAACTGTATTCAGATGAGTGCATGGAAACAAAACTACATTATATTATAATAATAATAAGCACATAAGCAAGGTGTTGACCTTATCTAACAAGACAAGACACATGAACGTGTAATTCACCAGATTTAATATAAGAGAATGATGGGTTGATGAAAGAAAAGAAAGGGGAACGGCTCATGACCCAGATCATAAAGCAATCTGTCAAACATGTTGTTGGTTCAGTAACAGAGTGAGCATCTACAGCTGCCAATAAAACTGGCACACTGACATTAATTTCATTGATGATTTTACTGCTGACAGAAGTGTTGCGACAACAATGCCAAGCACGCAGCGAAGAATATCTTTCCAGAACAGCCCGTTCCATTTTGACGATGGGAAGGGAGGAAGGTTAACCAGACTGAGATATAGGGAAAGAAAAAGCAGCAGAAGTACTCATAAACTGTAACCATAAGTGCTACAGAGAGCTCACAGACCTGTCTGAATTTTCCTGGCATGCAGACAAAGAGGAAAATGAGCTGATTTCTGCAGCAATTTTGGATGAAACTACCTGTCTGACCTGCTGGGAAACAGCAGTGACCTCTTTGTCTTTGTGGGTCCTTGTTTCACGTTAATGTTTCTCATCTTCTAAACTTCTTGGGCATTAAAACCCTAACAAATACACACTTACTCTTCTCATACGAATTGCTGGAAACATTCACTGACACTCTGAAGGTCATACACAGTGTTCCCCTCATTTGAATAGATTCAAGCATGCAAATGTACATATTGTCTACCGAAAACTTGAAATTCCCTTGTCTTTGATTTTATCACTAAGAATTTGCATTTGGATTTGATTTTTGTTCATTTCTAAGTGAGCAACTTTCATGTTTGACTATATTTTTTTCTATATTTTCGTTTGTCTGTCATTCAGTTTGACTTAAACAACATTTATTTGAAGTAAACTAAATCTGTGTGTGGCTTGTTCATTTTTAGTAGTGTGTCTTGGAAAGCTAACTTGTTGTTATCAGTATTTTTTCTTATGTGATGAGGAAGTTGAGGATTGTGGTTATGCCAATGTAGACACTTAAAAAAATCAATTTTGAATATTAGGTATACACGAAGTGGCTGAATCCTAACACCTTACAACAACATAGGCTGAAAGAAGCTGCAGAGAACGCTTGAGAGAGTATGGCCTTCTGCTCATGTGTGTATAGTTTATGCATGACTGCAGACAGCTTTTAAACAAAGCACTGCAGATGATAATTTTGTTTGAGCTTCATGCAGATCAGTATAATTACTTCTGAACCTCTAAACTATGCCTTAAAAGTCTCCTATTTAGTTCTTGCATATTTGTAACACCCACATTCAAGCTGTCAAAATACGTAGTTTTGACTGTACATATATTCATCAGAGGAAAATAAGATGCTTGAAAACAGAAGAAGGGAGGTTTTTCCTTACAAATACCATGAGGGGTCATAAATGGGGCAGTGGGATTCCCTCTTGCCAATGAGTGCTGGGATTACCAAAGTCCATAAAGAGCTTCTTTTCTTACAGATTATGTACAATCTGTTCTCAGCACGAGAGACACATAGTCACAGAATCAGCATAAAAAAACAGCTGAAATTCTAGGGCATAATCGACCATCCTACATTTAACTGCCTCGTGAAATAAAACACGAGATTACCCCAGTCTTTCGTGAGAGCAAGTTTAGCCTTTCATTTCTTAGAAACCACTTGCTGGTTTAGTTTGAGAGGATTTTTTTTTTCTTTCTTTCTAGACACCAGTTGGAGTGGTTTCGCTTTCAGATCGGGACTGACAGAGGCAAGAAGGAACTATGAGCTAACCTTGTAACACACAGCCTTTCAGCGAATTAATGTTAAGTGATATTAAATAACCTTTGCAACCCCAAGCACAATAGTTATAGTAACTTTAGATGTCAGAACTCTTAAATTATGTATTTTGGCGCCCGTAACCATGGCGTGCTTATTTACTGAGACAGACGTCAAACAGATCTTGCCTTGTGTAGTGCTTGTGATAAAAATCTCTGTGTTCCTTGAAATCAGGAGCTGTAGTCAAAAGCTTCCTGGAACAAAGGGGTTGCTATTAGTGACAAAATACCAAGAAAATGCCTGTAATTATAACAATTTCCAAGAACTACCTGGAAAGTTATTGTTAAATAACGGGCAGGTCCAGGTGCGGGGGCAATGAGAACTGAGATCTGATTGGTCCCTGAAGTGCCCCGTCCTGTCACTACTTATTTCAGCATTTTATTGGTTGGACCCACGGTGCTGCATTGATGTCATGTGGGAATTGCAGGTTACTGATGTGAAGATCCCATGTTTACAACTTCAAAGAACTTTATTTGTAAATGGTGAAACTGGCAATTACCTTTGGGACTTAAACGCAGCACGAGATTGCACCGGCTCACGAGAGGAGCAGCTGCGCTCAACCCAAAGCTTCATGGTAATTAACCTTTCTGCGGTTTAGCTGGTGCTGTCACTGAACACGCAGTAGGATTGCTGAGCATTAGGTTTAACACTGTTGTTGCATAAACAGTTAAACTTTTGGACACTATGGGCGTGTACCAACAAGAATTGGGACTTAACAGGTACCACAAGGTTTGACTGTTTGACTGTTGGGTTCTCAGTTCAATTAATGTGGTTCACATTTTACATCACACCTTAGATTGCCATGGTAACTTTTCCTGCAGGTCTAATCTGCTCTGGATCAGGTTATGCTCAAGATGGGAGGAATGTACAATGTCAACCCCCACTAACTGATTAATTCCCCGTATATTAGTGTCACTATTCCTAGAGGGTCCCAGGAACTGGTTGTGTGAGGATGTGGTACAGGCTAGTTTTTGTCTTTGCTTTCTCCTGTTGGTTGCACTTTCAAAACAGTTGTATTGTTTTATAATCCTTAATATGGAGATGTGGTTTTTTTTGCTTGTTTGTTTAGTTTTTTGGAATTAATTTTCTTACTCTCTGATTATTTAACACCTCCATGTCTGCAGCTGAAAGAATAAGGTCGTGAGTTTAGCACATTAAACAGCATAGACTGCTAACTTAAGTAAAAACAAAATTTGGAGTCCCAGTCTGAGCTGTAGAGGTCTGTCAGCTTACAGTGAAGTCTCACTGACCACAGTGCTTAAAGTGCACACATTAATACGGTGCCTTTTAATAATACAATGCCAGTGTACATCACTTATCGTAGAATACACACTCACACCCGCTGCTTCTTGTCTGCAGTAGCTGTGCTGTTTTTTTTAACCTATATGCTTTTTATGCTTTTTGTATTCTTCTAAAATTATACTTTGAGCTGCTACTTTGAAATGAATATCATTCTGCTGCTAATAAACCTCTTTTATGTTAACATGCTCAAATCTAGATTGAAAAACCTCAGGCTGACTTATCAAGTTCATACCGTTTACCTGATTACCGATGTTAGAGTATAAATGAAGCCATTTAAGGTAAAAACATCCTGGCTATGTAGAACTCCCGGCTGCCTCGGAGCAGCTCCAGTCACTTTTCACCATGCAAGAAAACTTCTAGATTCATGACAAGAGATAGCTAAATAGCTGTATTTCATGAGACATCAAACAATGAGTGAGAAAATATCATAAAAATGCACTCTTCTTCTTTTTTGTTAATTACAAGGGTCAAACAAAGGGATTATTATCAGCATGAACATCTGGTCAAAATGCAAAGAACACATTCATGAATGACTACTCCAGTATTATGGGTTTATTATAGGTAGTTTAAACAAAGGGAACATATGCACAACACGCTGAGCTCTGACAAAGACACAATAACTCAGCCGCCACCCCATGTGGTGGTGAAGGGAGTGCCTTTTTTGAATTATGTGTGGCGGATGAGCTCAATTAAGAAATAAAGAAACACAAGAGCCAATCAGCTATAAGAAAAATAAGGACAAGAAGTGAGATAAGGGTGGGGAGGCGTGGATAGGAAAAGGCTAAATAGAGAAGTTTATTACGCTCCCATTTTTTAGAGAGAAAAATGTTTAAAGAAACCGTAATTGGAAGTATCTTCAGGGAGGGCTGACAGGCTATAGGCCTGATAGAAATTTGATAAACTGGTCCTACAAATGATCTGCTAGTATTTGCCCATGTTGCCAGTGTCACTGACCAAAGAGATCAGAGCCAGGATAAGACACTAAGGCAAGTGACTCATACTTCCTTTAGGACTGGATCCAGAATGTTAAAGTTGCCCATTTGTGTACGGGGAGTTTCTTATTCTGCTCTTGGGTTAACTGGAAGGAATGGGGAGATTTGTTGGTGATTTCCAAGTGTTGAAACTTAAACAACTAGCAGATTTATTACTCTACAGCACTTTCCAATCCTAGAGTACACTGAATATGTGGCTAAGCTAACCCCTAAAGTGGATCACAGCACTAAAGAAGCCTAATACACTTCTCCTCTAACCCATAATGCTGGTAAAGATTACACAAGAGACAAATTCTTGTCAAATCTTATCATCCCAAACAGATGAACCAGTGGCCCACCACACCTATCAAATGGCTGCTCCAAAGTTCAATCCACTGAACCTGGCAATGATGAATCACCTCCACCCATCCATTTTCTGCCACTTCTCTGGGGTTAAGTTGCGGGGGCAGCAGTCAGCAGAGAACCCCAGATCTCCCTCAGCCCAGACACCTCCTTCAACTCATATTGAGCTGAGACATTGCCAAGCCATCCGAGAAATATATCTTCTCCAGCGAGTCCTGGGTCTGCACTGCAGCATTCTCCCGGTAAGACATAATATTCTATCCATAAAAACTATGAACAGAATCAGTGATAAAGGGCAACCCTGGCGGATTCCAATACCCACCGAAAACAAGTCTGACCTATTGCCGGCAATATGAACCAAACTCTTGTTACGTTTATACAGGGATAGAATGACCCATAATATCTTCTGAAAGTCCACAAAGCACTTGTAGACCCCTTAGCCAAACTCCCACACACCCTCAAGTACCCTCGGGAGGATAGAGAGCTGGTCCACTGTTCCACAGCTATGACAAAAACTGCATTGTTCCTCCTGAATCCGAGGTTTGACTAACGAATGGACTCTCCTCTCCAGCACTCTGGCATAGACTTTCCCATGGAAGCCGAAGAGTATGATCCCTCTGTAGCTGGAGCACGTCCTGGGTCCCACCTTCTTAAAGATAGGAACCACCACCATCCAGGAACTTAGAGCAAATCTTATCCCCAGGGGCCCTGCCAGTGTGCAGTTGTTTAACCATGTCAGTGATCAGTGGTTTAACAAAAAAGGTTTTAGCTGCTCTTTAAAAGAATCCAGTGGGATTTACTCTAGGTCCTTGGTGCCACAGGTTGAAAGGCTCTGTCTTCCCAGAGTCTGTAATCTCATACGTGGAGCAACCAAAAAATTCTGAACATCACAAAGAGTGAGCAGCAGTGTGTTTAACCTCCTAAGACCCCAAATCTTTCATGGCATGCATTTAACTTCTCTTTGCTATTTGGGCTGATTGGGATCTGATGAATGTAAAGACAAAGAATTACCTGCTTTTTTTTTTTTTTTTACCTGACTTTTGTTTCTGAGAAAAATTAGATCCACTTATTGATTGATTGATTGATTGATTGATTGATTGATAATACTTTATTCATCCCGAGGGAAATTGGGTTAAGGCTGCCAGCTGTGCCAGCGGCATCTACGAGGACATTTGTTTTAAATTTTAATAGAACAGTGGCAGTATAATGTCCTCGTAAGTGGATATCAGGCCCTTGTAGATCAAAACCTTGTATTTTGGTCTAGACAACCCAAACTGATGTCCACATATGTGGACGCCAGGTTCTAGGAGGTTGATAAGAAGATAAATAGTCTTGTCTGTTTATACTCCTTATGCGATTACAAGAATTTAAAAATCAATTCTAAAATAAATTGTGAGCCAATAAAGAGTATATAATAGGGTCGAGGTGAGCTGAGTTACTAGAACTTATTGTTAATAGTTTGGAAGGGCATTTTGTGTATTATGGAGGTGAGAGACAGATGATTCATCTAAACCAGTAAACAGGCCTTTGCAATTTAATTATGATCACAAAACAATGATTTTTTTCCCAGTCCAGTCAAAGAGACCAATTGCAATTGTTACAATTTCAAAATGTTCATTAAATGAAAGACAGAGATGTGAAATGGTTTTTATATGTGAGGAATCTGATAATGCATAAAGATTATGAACATTGCACAGTTGAACAAAAGGAAGTGAGTGTTTTACTGCTGTTAAGGATATAGTTCATGTGGAGATACAATCATGGCCTCAGGCTTAGGGATGGGTATCGAAACCCGGTTCTTGTTGAGAACCGGTTCCCACTGTTTCAATTCCTTGGAATTGTTTGCCATTTTTGCAAACGATTCCCTTATCGATTCCAGTCGCCCCGAATGATGTCACCACGTTGCGGAGCGTCATTTACCTGGCAGAAAACACAGCGCCTAAGCGGCTCAAATGCTCAAAAGTTTGGTTATACTTTACGAGAACGGATGACAACAGGGCAACTTGCAATACTTGAAAAGTAGATATTTCATTTAAGGGAGGAAACACTACGAATATGCAAAAGCATTTGCTCACAAAACACATGATGACCTTAAATGAATGTCATGTTTTTAATTCTGCTCCGGACTCGTGAATCTCAACCCAGCGGCAGCGGTAACGTTTGCACGTCCTCTCCCGTTAATGCGGCAGGTAAATAATCAACTAACAGTGCATATTATGTTAGCGCGATCTGCCTTCTTACAAAACCTGCCATTACTGTGCATTTAGGTGACCATGATGAGAGAGACAGACAGAGTCTGGCTGGCTCAGATGCTGGCAGTTCTCGCTGCAGTCTACCGGTAGCGTCTCCTTTCAGGCCAGGATAGACGAATGTCACCGAGCAGTGACTAAGTTTGTGGTAAAAGGTTTGCACCCATTTGCCACAGCAGAGGCCCCGATTTTCGGTAAGTGAATGTGTTTAATTGTTGGCAGGGACATTACTGGATATTCTTGTGTAATTGCTACAGAATAATTTATGTTATACTTTGTATTGCTACAGAAGAATATTTATTTTATAATTTTACATTTACAATTTTTTTTCCTGGGGACCCTGTGACACCCCACCATAGGCTGGATCTCTTAAGATGTCACTGTTGGGTTTGTAAGGCCATGGTACTCCTAAATTTCTATCTTGTTCAAAGAGAAGATATAAAACAAAGTTCTAAGCTAATCGACCTTAGTGTTCTCCTTTTTTAAAAAGAATCAATAAGAGAATCGATAAAGAATAGAATCATTAAACAGAACCGAAACTGGAATCAGAATTGTGAAAATCTTATCAATACCCATCCCTACTCATGCTTGTTAAAATTTAAAGGTAATTGTTGGAGAACCAGTCACTAATCTAGGATAAACAATCAACTAGGGTTCATAACAGTCTGCAGACAAGATTGCTTTGATTGGATCAACAGATAAGAGACAGTGCATGCAGCAGTGGCACATTCTTTACGTGAGTACATATACAAATATTGAAGTACAAATACAAATAATATGTGACAAAGTGCAGGCTCTGAAATGCACTCCAAGTAAGAAAGTATAGCTCTTTAAAGCTCTTTGAAGATAGCTACCCACTGTCTTTGCATAAAGTTAAATAAACCTTGTGTTATATTACTATAATTACGAAATAATATTAACACTTGAAAATTGAAAGAACTTGAAAAACTTTTTTTTGTTTGCCTCCATGCTTACAAAGAAAAGTGAGAACAGTTGGGGCTTAAAGTGGGATTTGGCCGATCGAAAAGAATCATAACACAATAATTTATACTGAGAGCTCATGTGAACTGTGCTGCTGCTGCTGATTTGAGGTTTATTGCTCTTTGTGGATTTACCCGATTTCCATTCCCTACATTGTCAGTATGCCGTTTATACTAACTTAATAATGGACCATATAATGTTGGTATAAAGGTTGAATTCAGCAAATGAATCTAAATCTTGAATGAATGAATGAATGAATCTTTGCACTTGATGTAACCTAACTCAGACTCGGGCTTCATGCAACCTTTAAACAATATAAAATTTGCTTTTGCAGGATGTTTCACAAAGTGAAAAAAACAAACAAACCCATAACTTCATATCATTTAAAAAACCAATATCTGATTTAAATAATTATGACATTACATGGAAGCTTTACATTTTCAGTTTATCAAGCATACCTTTAAAAATAACCTCTCTTCTTCCTCTCATGGCCCATCTTTTTTTTTTTTAATCTTTCTCCATCTTTGGGTGAAGTTGTGTCTCATTCTGGGAAATTAAGGAGCAGCTGCTGCACCTTTAGCTAGCAGACTGACAAACTGCACACACTTTGTGTGTTTACTGATTTTTGTTGAGCTGATCGCCCAACATTGCTCCTTTTATGCTCACTTCTCATTTGTAGCACTAGCTAGATGCCAAAGTACTGCACTACAGCTTATGGACATTTGCACCAAAAACGCAGTTCCTGATTGTTCTGACCCAATTATAGATCCCTGATTATAGAACTGTAAATGCTATAAAAGTATGTGTTGTTGATAAGCCTCTGTCATGGATACACCAATAGTACTGTATTATTGTTCCCTCCATTTAGGCTCAAATTAGTTTGATGTTTCAAAGCGTGTGGCAATCTGAAATAAAAGCTTCACTCAAATGTGTTAAACCTAAAGTAACAAGCCTATTTTGAAAGTGTGAGGAGTAGAAAGTAAAGATAATTGTGCAAAAAGGAAGGAAGTGAAAGTAACAAGTTGTCAGAAAAATACTCAAGTAAAATACGGTAACAAAGTATTTATACTTTGTCTCTTCACACCTTTCTGGAGTTGTGAGGGGGGAGCTTGCTGGCCTTGCAAGGGGAGTGCCATAATGGTAACTGCCATCTTGAACCTCTAAGGCTTCTGTTGTGGGTCCTGGTTGGATTTGATAGTTTTTTTTAACTGCACACTGGCACTTTGTCAAGTTTATAAAACCTTTCAACACTCCCATGCAGCACTGGACGGTTATGTGATGGGAGATCTGTGAGGGGGCCTTGGAGTATCCATCCTAAATGGGTTTTGACTGCAGCAGAGACCCATAAGACTTAAGATAATGCATCTGACTGGAGAAATAGGAGTAATAAGGTGGGTATAGTCAAAGCCTATGAGAAGCAGTAGAAAGGCCTTAATAGATGACAATGTGATGCTTTGAAGATGCTTTTACTTTCTATGAAGAGACAATACAAGCTATGTGAGGTCTGAAAGTGCTAGTTAGTGCCTGCAGTTAAAGCATTCATAGTGAAAACCTTATCTAGGTGTAGGACAGAAGCGATCAGGACTCTTAAAGAACCTCGAATGGTTTCAACTTCTTGGTAAATAGAAAAGAGTGACAACTTTCAGCTTTCCCATTTAGGTGGACATACTACAAGAACAGTACATGTTTCAAGGGTTCTTTTGCTATTATGTAGAAACATTTCACAACTTTGAGAAATATGCTGTCACAGTCAGCATGCTGTATCTGCACTTTATAGTGCAGATACAATATCTGCACTATAAAGCTAGCAACATTGTTAGATCTCTGATTTACCTCTCACAGGACTTGTAGGTGTTCTCTGAAGCAGCCTGGTGAGTCCTAGTACTTTTTTATCTTTTCATACATCAGTGAACCCGGGACATTTGCTAATGTGTTGTTCAGAGAAGCAACAATATACACAAGTTGCTCTTTTTTTGTACACATTGCAAAAGGCTCTGAAGGCTGCACTAAAACACAAAGTTTATTTGCTCTATGTAGAATTGTTTTAGGGGGAAGTATGGAGTTATGAGATGATGATGATGAGATAGCCTTTATTTGTCAGTTGCAGGTCTTTTGCCCACAACCAAGATGACAGACCTTGCCGACCGTACATACAATACACAAACATCACATTGGGGAGACAGGTCAGGCTAGGTAGCGAGGAAAAAAAACATCGAAATATGTAACACAAAAGGATAATACAGGAATGCACAGATATCAACACACCATAGCACAATAAACGCAGACAAGCAACATGGGAAAGAGTTCCAGTGTGTACATCTGATCTGGGACCGCTGCAATCTTCGACTGCGCCTCCAACTGTCCCAATGTCCACATCAGAGGGGAGGTAAGCATTGGAGGTGGCGTTGGATCCGGGGTAGGGAGGGTGATGCGTCAGTGAGTGCTTATCAGTATATGTATGTGTGTGCGTGTCCATAGTTCAGCTGAGACAGTGTCCTTCGCCCTGCCAGGCTAAGTAAACAGTCTTCCAGCCAACCTAGGTGGCCTTGCATGGAATGGGAAGGAACAGACTAAACACAGTCGTTATCAGAGAGTTTTTGTTCGGCTCCAGATTTGAGCCCACAGCTGGCGCTGAAGGGGTAGCCGGATTGTGATGGTAATTTTTCTTTTGCAACAACTCATGAGAATTTCAAAGCTGTTCTTTAACACTCCGACACTGGTCTCTCAATCTCTCGTTGGAGAACCACGAGCTTCCCCGTGATGGTATCAAACTTACTGGTGTTGTCATTCTTTTGCTCAGAGAGCCGATTCTGAGACCTCACGACTGCAGTTAGCTGCTCCACGATGTAATCCAACTTTCGCTCAAAGGTGTTATTCTGAGCAGGCCTCTCCTTGATGTAACCCAATATACGCTCAGAGGTGTTATTCTGAGTATTCACGGCAGCTGTAAGCGTCTCCAAGGTCTTAACCATGCTGCTTTCAATGAGCCCGTTCTGAGAAGTCGTGCCTCGTCCCATCGTTTCAATCCCAGCGGGCAGCCTTGGGGGGTTTGAACAGCCAGTTCCACTTTCTTAATTCTCCGATAAGCCAGGGCCAAGCCAGTTCAGATCAGCAAGAACCCTGTTATCATGGTTCCGAATAGGTAGATATCTTCAGCGTCCTCGATCGACAGTCCCGCCAGGCACACGACCCCCCATTTCTGCCACCCGTCCATCGTGTATCCGGCAGGGAAAGTCCCTCCAGGGCACTCGGGCTCTCCTGAGCCCAGACTTCTCATTGAGAAAAGGGTGTCAATAGCATTCAGAGACCAGTTGATCAAATCCATAATTCTCTTTAGGTTTTAGAAACAGACTGTGAGAGAGTGTTCCAGGGAAAGTAATACAAAAAAAACGAGACTAGACAAGGACATAAGAGCTAAGCAGGGAAGATAAGGGAGAAGAGAGGAGAAAAGTGCGTCCGCCTCCTCCGAGAGCCAAAAGGACACGTAGTAACATAGTAACGAAGATGGTATAAATCTCTTTTCTTGATTGATACAGTTTCCAACTAAGATGAGAAAAATGGTAAGTCATATTTTATGTCGTCATTACCTCTAGAGATGCTGTTTAAAGTGACTAGTGCATTCTGCAGGCAGCTTTTCAAGGAGAAGAACAACATTGCAGCCATAGCGTAGTTCTGGATGTCCTTGATCATCCTTGGTGCCAAGAAGAAGAGTTTGTACACAACAACGAAAAGTTATTAAGAGCATGGCCTTCACCTACTCTGATAAAGAATGGAGAGATAAAAGGAGATAAAGAATATCTGCCTTTAACAGTTTGAATTTATGGGTATAAACAATATACCCATATAGAGGCCCCTTCACTGTCCACTTTTAAATCACGTCTTAAAACTCACTTTTATTCCTTGGCTTTTAACCTCAGTGAGACTTAGTTTCTTTTTTAATGCAGTAGTTATTTAATTAATGATTTCACTCTTCTTTTATTTGTTTTTTATTTATATCTCATGTAATTTTATTTTACAGTTCCAATGTACAGCACTTTGTGTCAGCTGTGGTTGTTTTAAAGTGCTTTATAAATAAAGTTGTTGATGATGATGATGATGAATATAAAAGGCAAGGGCTAGTCACTTAGCTTTATATTTAAAGTACTGTCTCATTAGGGTCAAGTAAGTTACTTAGTGCCATCTGCAATATCCCGCACTGCATTTCATCTTTAGTAAAGTGTGGTGAATGAAGGGCGCTCAAGCTGGTATGCACGTGCTCTACTAGTAAGTGGTCGTAGTACTGGCTGCCTTTGCAAGGCATGAGATGTAGATGATTATGGCCTTAAAGTAGAACACTGCCTCTGCCCAGAGGAAATGGAAATAAGAGGCTGAGTGGAGCCTGCAACTAGAGAATTTGAAAGCTGATCACAACAACTCAGTAGGGGACCCTGTAATAGTGATGCAAGAAAACTAGAAGGTATCTCATCATCTTGTGCAGCGAGGATTGGTATAGTAAACTAGCTGAAGCATCGAGAACTGACAAATCATTGTAACTGGGACATGGCAGAGGAAACAGATGTAGGGTGATGGCTAACCTGTGGCGGACAAGAACTTGACTGAAAGGTTGGTGGTTTAATTACCAGGTACTGTTCAGGTTGCCTTTGTATTTGGGAAACTGCTGGTTATTTACATACAGAGGGTTTGATATCTCCAGATCCAGATTTGGATATCTGAAGAATCATTGAGAATGGGGAGTGGATGAGTTAATCATAAACCAGCTTCCTTTATTATCGCTTAAAGTTCCTTCATAAATATAATAATTAGCAAGCAGAGGATCAGGGTCTGGATCTTGTTGGCTTTGCTAGTCTTGTTTATTATCCTGCAGCCATTGTGTGTCTGTGTCAACATGCTGACATACTGTTTGGCTTCCTGTTTCACATCCAGCACCTTTAGCTCCAGGATACCAAACGTTATCATCTTGCAGGAAAGCAAAGTGTTGACTTTCGTGACCGGAACATCTGAGGGTTTCAGTTGTTCCCTGTGAATGACAGTAACATGACTCCAGCTCAAAGTACCATTTTAATTAGGGGGTTCAAATGAAAGGACTGCTGTAAAGAATACAGATGTCAATGATTCTCCAGTGTTTAAGGTTCATTTTGTTTTTAGAAGGTTAGACATTAACTTGAAGAAAAATTTATTCAGTAAACTCAAGAGAAGACCAAAATAAGCTCCCCTTCGCCGCTGCGCCATGTGAGAGCGCAAGGAAGTGCAGTCGTCTTATGTGTACCAGGTGAGTCAATTAAGGAACGCAGAAAAAACAGGAGCCAATCAGCGATGGGAAAACAAAGACAGGAAGTGAGGTAAGGGACCTGAGCCATGGACAAGCAAGGAAAGGGGTAAATAAAATATCTTTACTATAGTGATGAAGTTTAACAGCTCTGTTTTACTCACTACGAGGGATATCTCCAAGGATGAATAACCTTTGCAACATAAATCCACATTACACTGAATTTAGGCTTATTCAAGGTCCTTACGTGAGACTTGCCTCTACACTAATGTAGTTGAATATTTTTATTGCACTTCAGCCAACATTTAAAAGATTTATGACACAAAACGTACATTTTGACAGACAAAGTAACACAGCTGACGTGCCGCATTAGGAGAAAAAGAGAAACTGTTAAAGAGGAAAAAGGCTTTTTATTTTCTCTCTGTTTCTATAAATAAGAAGCTCATCTCTCAGAATCAGCATCTGATAACCTCATCTCCCTGAAACATAAAACACTCTGTTTAGTAATAATAATGCATATAACACTGCAGATTTACCCCTGTGAATGTAATCAGACAGTGAAGTCTAGTTAGAGTGTAGGGATTTATTCATATATACTGTGTCTAAACATTATCACAGTTTTTAAATCAGTTACATTAATTTATTATAAAAGTATCATGCACAGCACACCCTTTTATGCAGTTACTTTGCAAATTACTTTTTCCTAAGTCACAACAACAAAAACCATTTTCTTTAAAAAAATAACACCTTTAAGGTCAATTTAAAAGAAAGGCAGACGTGAAAAGTAAAAGTGAGGTCAGAGGTCAAATATGACATGATATTTGGATCCAAACTATGATGGTATATTAAAAAAAATCCCCATTCACCCATATCGTTTGTTAAAAGTTGCCAAAACAAACAAACAAAGACAGCAGAGTTTGAAGGATAGTTTTAAAGAAATGTGACCTTATTTGACCTGGAAGAAGAGGTCAGAGGTCCAAAGTAATCTTTTATTTAAAATTGCCATACATCATGCCCTGTATTCCTATATGTTGTTAATACAAACAGTGGCAGTTTTAAATAGATCTATATTAGCATTACTATGCCATTCAGATCAATTTATTAACCTTGAATGAGAGGTCAAAGGTCAATGTAACAGTTGGTCAATGTGACAGTTGGTTTGAAATCTTTATACAGTGCTCTGTATATGTTGACAGTGTGTACCACATCTGTAAGAATCATAGTTAAGCTAGGTTATAAGGCTTTTTGTCAATTTTTGACCAATAAATTTTTATGTTAACTTTGAAGACCTTGGTGGATGTTGGTGGATGTAAGCCCAATTTTAACCCCACTCTACACCCCTACAAAGTTTTATCAGAATTAATTCAAAACGTTTTGAACTATCATGTTTTAGACAGAAAAACACGCATGCAATCTTTTTTGTGGAGGCAATACTACTACTACTACTACTACTACTAATACTACTACTACTACTAATAATAAGGAATGTTTAAAAAAAAAAAATCAAACACTATGATAATGGGCTTAAACCCTGGTACTGTAACAACGAGGTGCGCCGGAGTGTTTTGACTTCAGGACCCAGATGCAGATGCAGAGAGAGAGGCGTTGTCAGCTAAATAAAGCTAGACAAAGCATGAAACTTAAAACAAAGAGGACTGTGAACACTGTGTAACTAAAAGACTATGAAACTCAGTGAAAAAACTATGAGGAAACCATGAACACTGAGTGACTATGAAACATAGTGAAGACAAAAAAACAACAACCTATGACTATGGATTTTTTGAGGCTGAGCTTTTATACATGATGAATTGCTCTCTTCAGTTGGGTGTCTTCCCTGCTGCCTTTAAAACGGCGGTGGTGAGGCCCCTTCTGAAGAAGAGCAATTTGGATTGTAATGATTTTAATAACTACAGACCTGTATCCAACTTACCATTTTTAAGTAAAGTCTTAGAAAAACTTGTTTTTACTCAGATTACTGATTTTCTCAATGATAGACAGGTCCTGGAGATATTCCAGTCTGGATTTAGGGTGAACCACAGCACAGAGACTGCTCTCCTAAAGGTTTTAAATGATCTTAGATGTAACTAGGATGCCCAAAAGCTCTCAGTCCTGGTGCTACTGGATCTAAGCGCAGCCTTTGATACAGTAGACCACGCTATTCTTTTAAACAGACTGAAACACATGGTGGGCCTCTCTGGTGCTGTACACAACTGGTTCACTTCCTATCTCTCTGACAGATCTTTTATGGTGAGTATGGATACATGCTCCTCTAAGATCCATAAAATGACATGTGGTGTGCCTCAAGGGTCAGTTCTAGGCCCCGTACTTTTTAATTTGTATATGTTGCCTCTCGGCAGTGTCATCAGGAGGCATGGAGTGAACTTCCACAGTTACGCTGATGACACGCAGCTGTACATCTCCGTGTCTCCTGATGACACCAGACCAATGGATGCCCTTTTTAACTGTATCTTGGATATAAGATCTTGGATGGCAGAAAACTTTTTACAGCTTAACCAGGACAAAACTGAAGTTTTAATTGTCGGTCCTGAGGCTCAGAGAGAGAAACTCTTGTCTAAATTAGAGGCATTTTCACTATGTCCTTCGCTACAAGTGAAAAACCTGGGTGTTATTTTTGACTCTGAGCTTGGTTTTATCCCACATGTTAAACATGTAACCAAAATTGGATTTTATCATCTAAAAAATATAGCCAGAGTCCGCCCTATTCTCTCTCGGGCCAACACGGAGATGCTGATGCATGCTTTTATTACCAGTCGCATTGATTACTGTAATGCCCTGCTCTCTGGTCTTCCTAAGAAGAATATTTCAACTTTACAACTTTTGCAAAACTCGGCAGCTCGTGTGCTGACGAAGACCAGAGGGCGGGCCCACATTACACCGGTTTTAGAATCGCTGCATTGGCTCCCCGTGTGTTTCAGGATCGATTTTAAAGTTCTTTTATTGGTTTTTAAATGTCTTAATGGTCTTGGGCCTTCTTATCTCTCAGATCTGCTTTTACCATACGAACCCTCGCGGACCCTGAGGTCCTCTGGTACTGGCCTTTTGATTGTCCCTAAAGTCAGGACACATACTCACGGAGAGGCAGCTTTTCAGTGGTATGGTCCTCGTCTGTGGAACAGCCTGCCGGAGGAGCTCAGGGCCGCAGAGAACGTACATGTTTTTAAGAACAGGCTCAAGACCCACCTTTTTAATTTAGCTTTTACTTAGCGTTTATTTATTTTTTATGCTTATTTATTCTATCCTGTTATTCTATTATTAATTTAGGATTTACCTAATATTTTTTGATTTTATTCTTATTCATTTTTTAATCTTCTTACTCTATTTATATTTATATTGTATCCTGTTCTTATTTATTTTATCATTTTACCCTGTATATATCGTATTGCGTCATATCTCCAGTGTTTCCTCGGAGGGCGCTCTCTGCACCGGGGCTGTTATTGACCGTGGCTGCTGGGTCTCTGGGGTCCTCTCAGCCTGGTTGGGGGGCTCCTTGGCCTCCCTCCTGCTGTGTGCCCAGCCCGGAGGCTGCGGTCTGTGACCGGCTCCCGGTGCAGACGGCTCTCTGTTATAATGTTTCCTCACTTGGCTCATGCGAGCCCAGCCCAATTTTTACTCTTTAAGTGTGCGCGTGTGTGTGGGTGGGGGTGGGGGGATATATGTGTATTGAGAGTGTGGGGAGTGAGTTGGAGGGTGGGGTGGGCTGCTTTTAACTATGTAAAGCACTTTGTGCTACATTTTTTCTGTATGAAAAGTGCTTTATAAATAAAGATTGATTGATTGATTGATTGATTGATTGATTGATTGATTGAGAGCTAACAGACGACGCAATGCTGAACACAGGAAGACTGAGGACTTAAATACACACATGAGGTGATCAGGGGAAGTGGAGACACACGGGGACACAGCTGACTAGAATCAAACATAATGGCAACACGGGAGAGAAAAAGTAACCACAGGAACCCAGAACACACGATTTACTTCAAAATAAAACAAGAAAGTAGACATGGCAACACTAAGCTCACAGACCTAAAACACAACACAAGGAAACAATAAATAATGGCTGCCTTTAACCTAAACTAAATAGGAATAACACACGATCACAACGCTAACATGAGAAGAATACAAAAATAAACTCAGAGCGCTGGGTCAGAGGCCCAGTCTGTGACAGGTACATTGTCAGTTACATGGCTGTAACACAGTTGGCAGGTTATTCATTTTAGACCCATGTGCTTACATCAAATAATGCTCTTAATGCTCTTAATTAACTGATGTTTAAATAAACTTTCTCTACGATTTTGTAAAAATAATATCTAGAGCAAAGACACATGAACATGTTGATCATACAATTGAAAAGCAAACATCTCTATGTGCGGACAGTAATAGAGAGAAATATTGAACATACTGTATTTTAAAGTCCATCCAATGGAGGAACTGAAACCATTTAGTGTTGATTATATCTCTTTGGGGCAAACTGTTGATTTATATAGCGTCAAATCACAACAACAGTCGCCTCAAGGCACTTTATATTTACGGTAGATCGTACAATAATAGATTCAGAGAAAACCCAACAATCATATGACCCCCTATGAGCAAGCACTCCCCACTTCCTTTCAGTGGGAAGGAAAAACTTCCTTTTAACAGGAAGAAACCTCCGGCAGAACCAGGCTCAGGGAGGGGCAGCCATCTACTGCGACTGGTTGGGGTGAGATTACACCTCAAGATGATTCCCAAGATATTAGCTAAAAACGTAGAAATGGTCTCAATCAGTTGCGTTCCCTCAGGGCAGGCAAGCCATGTGCTTGTGAAATCTATTTGTTTTCTGACAGGAGATTAGCGTGCAAGACAAGTTGTCACTACTCTGAGATCAGTTATGAGCTGCACTGTGGGAACACTAAGCACAGCTCCTAACCACCTCAGCCAACAAGTGTGACTTAAGAACTTGTTTAGCACATTAGTAATGAAAGCTTCTGGTCCTGCATGCAGTAACATCCAAGAATAAATCACAAAAATATGAAAACCATTAAATGTTTTTTGAAACAAACATATTTCTTGAACAAAGAAAAGCTCATTAAAGGATGTGTGTCTTAGCTCAAAGATACAGAGCCAAAAGTAACAGATGAATAAGTGATAAAATATCTAAAAGAAAAAAACCTACTGAAAAAAGTGCTACTCCAAGACATAATCCTGTTATCTTTGACGTTTCTTAGCCTTTAAAAAACATTTTAAAAAGCTGCCAAGTAGTAATGAAAATTTTTGTCCACACGGTGACAGGTGGACATGAACATATGGATCTATGAGCTGATTATGCAGTCTAACATTTGATTGTGGGATTACAATTGACTAATGTCAGTGGTTACATGGCCTGAACTGATATCCCTGCGTTGGTGTTGTCTGAGCAGTCAGTTAGCATTAGCCAAGAAGTTAGCAGACGAACGCGACCTAAATTTAGCTAACGGCAAATCTAACTGGATAATATGTTTATTATATTGTATAAATTAATAAAGGAAAAACACAAAAAAGTGCTTACTGTTTGTTCTAAAAGACAGGTTAATTTATAAAAAAGTCATTTTTCTTTCTCCGCCCCCCTCCACACATTATAAAGCTATGACGTCACAACAGTGTGATTGAGTAGCTGCAATTTTGATCCTGGACCAACATTATTCCAATAACGAAGGAAGAACACCAACAGGGGAATGGCAGATACATCGGGCATATGTAGAAATGCACCATAGCCCAGTGGTGTGCATACACGATGAAGCACTTCAATGTTTACATAAAAAGTTTGTCCCCGTAGCTCCAGACAGAAGGTCACAGGTTCAATCCCTGGTTCTTTCAATCCACATGTCAAAGTGTCTATAGGCAAATGTCCATCAGTGCATCCACTGGTGCATGAGCGCGTTTGGCCTTGCAGAATTATCCCAAAAGTAAACAGAAAGCACATGCAGAATGTTTAATTAAAAAAATGAATACTATGTAGGAATCTTAAGTTAATCTTTTCTAAACAACGGGTAGAATGAGGATAAAATGGGGAGATCTTTTGGGTGAAACAGATGGTTGAAGTGGTGTTTGAAAGTCATTAAAATACCAGTTTCTCCCTAAAATAATTTTATTTGGTCAGAAGCTTAAGAATAACAGCACTTAATCAAACACCACAAGAAAAATCTTCCAGATATAATGAAATGTGAAAATATGAAACAAGAAGTGCAAATTATGCCTACAAATGACATAAAAATGGGAATTATGTATTTGGTAAAAGCTAACTTTGTTAAAAGAAATTATAAAGTACATAATTACAAATATTGAACCGTTTCCCGTAATTAGCACACATGAGCTCAGAGGTGACACATCTTGTCTAATGTGTGTTTTTATGTCTATAGATAAATATTGCAAAAAATGAAATGAGGACCTTGGGCAAGGTTTAAAAATAGTGGAAAAGTACCAAAATATAGCTGAACCAGAATTACTTATCAGCGACAATGGACTTTTCCACACAATAAATATGATGGATTACATTGTCATAATATGTCTTCACACAGAGAGAAACACACACTACAACAATGATAATAGGCTGCATGTGTATATTTTAATGTTTTTAATTGAAAACATTTGTACCTGATTGAGGTTGCAGGTGAAGTTGCATCTATGACAATGCTTTTGGATAACAAAAAGAAGGAGAAGAAACTTTCAGCTGCTCCCTTATTCACCAGGGCTCACCACAGCTGGTACATTCAAACTGTTTCCTCTTAAATGTTATGTACATGCTTGGCCACTAGGTGTCAGCATTTACAGTAAAACCAAGCTAGATGCCACACCAGAGCGCAACACTTGGAAGATCATGTAAATGCAGGGCTTTCTATTTTTTCTCATTGTTTGTTATTTGCTGTTATTATCAGATAAAATTCAGTTTATATAGGCCATGTTTGCTGAAACTAAGTTTTTAAAGTCCAGTATTGCCAAAAGTGATGTTTTCAAAAGGAGAAAAGGAGGAAAAATTATTACAGCAGCAGGTAGTCACATATCACAGATCAGATGGTGCACATCTTGCGCTCACGCTGGCCCTGCTAAATGCTTCATTTCTCTGGCTGATTTAAAGCACCTGATTATACTTCTGAACTGATTAAACAGAGAGTCTGAGTACACTGTCAGTATTGTTGTACATCTGCAGAGAGCACAAACCTCCAGGTCATGTGGTTGTGAGAAAGGAAATCCTTTATGTACCCTTTCTGTTGGTTTTACAAGGCTGGCCTCTGTGATTCATTTTTTTTTTTTATGTGATCACTATCTAGCAATGTACGATAACCTCTCCACTTAGAATACCTGCCCCTGTGCACAAAGTCTGAAGAGAATGAATGATTGAAAGGATGATGTCATTTTCATAACTTGTGTACCTCATGGGATTCATTCCGAATTACCAAATGAATATGGCATATGTGCCATGTTTGTTTTGGACTTTTTTTTGGTGCTCTGTACAACCATTTAAAGAAGCCTAAGCTTAAAAGGTTGTCCATTAGTCGTTTTATGATAAGGCTGAGGATAAGTATTACAATCCTCAGCCATAAATCACAACACAGGAACACCAGTGACACAGACTCTATGCTTGGTGTCAGAGACACTGCTCACAAAAGCGACTTTTACATCTCTGCTTTACACCCTGTACTGATCTCTGTTCCCACAGCAAGTTTAGTTCACACAGGAAAGAAAGTGTGTCATTACAGCTGGATGGTGACACGTCCGTATGTAAATGTTTGCTAAATTTATAGAAAGAGACAGCTTCTTTCACAGTCTCTCGAGACAGGATCTCTGCTGCCTCGCTTTCACCTTCCTCTCAGGCAGAGTCAGGGGTGAACGCCTGTTTGAAGTTCTCCCCCTGGGCTCCAGGGTTCTGTGGGATCCGGGTGCGCTTACACTGTTATCACGCCTGATATGAGAGCCTGATCAAAGCTGGCTCATTCTGCCTGACCGATTTCCACAGGATTAAGGATTAGGGAGACAGGAAGCTGTGAGAGGCACAGAGACAATCTGGGAGAGACAAAAAGGAATATGGAGAGTGAAAGGGATGGAGGAATGCTGAAGTTTTATAAAACATAAAACCAATGATTGTACACAGTAATAATAAAGCAAACATAAAAATATAAAAGGATCTTTCTGCAAAACTTATTTTTAGGATTTAAAAGACATTATAGCAAGTTTAGCCTTACTGGACTTACCTAACTTCATCAAAGATTAAATGTGTCAGTTTGAACTATTTTTTAACCATTTTCTCTTAGCAGTATGATTCAGCTTCCTATATTTCAGGGTGGCAATTTTCTTCGTTTTTAACACTTTTTGACCATCACTCATCTGTTAAGTTCACTTATATTTTTATTTTGGGCCACTATTAGTGCTACATACTACTTTAAGTGAACTATTTCCTTTTAAGATGCTCTTTCTTTTTAAGATCTTGTACTCTGCAGTAGCCATGCACACACTAGCTGTTGCAGAAATATCTCCATGGGCATGTTAAATCTTACTTAAAGTGAAGCCCTTATGCTCCATAGCAGCTCCCTATTTTTTATTTGTTATTACTGTTAACTTTTGATGATTCACGGTTCAAAAATAAATCCTCATTTATTTTATAGTGGCTCTTCATCTGGTGTCTGAAACAAGCTGTTTGACCTGCTCTCCCCTAAAGGCCACCCTCCCGTGTGCCACATGTCAGCCATGTGCCCGAGACGACCATATAGAACAGCAGTCCCCAACCCCTGGGCTGCGGACCGGAGTCGTTTGGTACCGGGCCGCGAGAGTTGAAGCTCGGGTGTGAAATTGATGGTTTTCAGGTTTTTTATCGTTGTTTTTTAATCGTTAACTTGGTCTTTTCCCATGTGTTATGAATACATTTTCTTTTTTTTGGTACTGGTTTTATTTTGTTGTTTTTATCCGCGACACCTTAAAGGCCGGTCTGTGAAAATATTGTTGGACATAAACCGGTCTGTGGCGCAAAAAAGGTTGGGGACCGCTGCTATAGAGTCTAGAGCAGTCTGAACTTTTTGGCTAATAGCCTTTTAACCTCTTTATTTTAAACCTTTTGCCATGTTTAGTATGACAGTCCACCACTGTGACGATATAAATGGAAAAGCAAAACACGCTCCCTTTAAGAAGAAAAAGAACGGTTTTGAGTCTAAAAGCAGCAAAAAGAGGAAAGCAGTGATATTTTTTTATTCTTTTTTTTTTAATTAAGAAAATATAGGATGAAAGCCATTATCATTTAATTATATGAACATTACATCCAAACGATTATCTCCAGACTTAATGTAGCCTGAACAGCAGTGTGTTAATCGTGAGGCTTGGTTGTTAACAGTTATGAAAAAACACAGTATGAGACTGTGTGCCGCCAAACACTGGTGCTCTTCAGTGCACAGCGGCTTGTACAACAAGGGGAGACCAAAATAAGATCAGCGAGGTGTTTACTTAAACGAGTCAAGATGTTATGTGAACCAGAGGGAAAAAATGGTGGCAACGGTGCATATCATTTGTGTGTGTGTGTGTGAGTGTGAACGTTTTTGTATTCATATACATCAAAACATGCCTGACGCAAATGTTTCCGTCACACCTGGAGCTTTATCTCCTCTTCTTCAACAGGTATGTCATCACTGGCTTGACATTTGAAGGTGAAATGTCAACAACAGCTACTAAGCCTAAGTGAAAACACTGACTGAGTATAAAGCCAAAACGTCTTATCTGAACAGGCAGGTTGTGTCTGTGCCGTCCTCTGTGCACCAGTGAAGCCTCAATGCAGTCTTGTCCTGTTGAATCGATGATACGGATAGGGGCTCCCCACTGTGGGCGCTTGTGGTTGTGTGTACCTGACTTAGAGTGTGCTATTATACCCATGTTTTTAGTTTCAGTCACTCATCTATCAGAAAACAGTTCCCTCTGCACAGAAACCGAGATTTGGAAGATTTCTGCCGTAACCTGACAGCTGCTAAAGAGGAAGGAGCAGGGTGTTTAAAGTAAATATTGGTAGACGTTGAATGGGGTAATAAGGATAAGGAGAGACGAGGGGGAAAGTGACAGAGAGAAAGAATGGGAGCAGCACAACACGTGCCTGCCGGCCTGGATTAAAAGGCCCAGATGAAAGGTTGGCGAGAGGCAAAGTTGTTCACCCGCACCAGATGTGCACTTGCTCTGGCCTATAGCCGATTAATTATCTCATTGTTCATGACACCAGGGTTGGTGTCCAGGCAATTGCATTACACTACACACCCTGAGCAACCTGATCTGGGGGATTTCTTTCTTGTTGATCGGTCTGATTTGGGTGTGTGCGTGTCTGTGTGAATCTGTGCGTTAGTAATATAAGGGGAGTCTCTTCACACACTAGCGGCATTCGTAATGACAAAGCAATCACACTCCAGCGGTGCAATCGTTACGTCTCTAGGGGTAGACTTGCGTGTGTTCTCCGTGGCCGCAGTCTAGTCAAACACATTTGTTTTATTGTCGTTCTCAGAGATAAACGAAAAGAGGAAGAAACACAGGAAAAGAACAACCCATTCACACCCCGCATGACACGTTGCCTCATTTGCCCAAGCCTCTATCAGTTCTTTGTTATAGCCAATAGCATTAAAGGAAGTGGTCACACTGTCACAGAAACAGTTGGCACGGAAACAGCACATTACACCATCGTCCAATCCCCCTCCCATTCCTTTGTCGTCATTTCTCCCCTCCCTTCCTCTCTTCTTCTGTCCCGTTCCCTCCTCCACCTCCCTCTCTCCCTATCTTGTATGTTTTTTTTCAGTCATCAATGAAATCACAACCAATCCTGCTGCTGCACTGTCAACAAGGAGAGAGCTCTTTAAGGGGCAGATCTACTTGCCATATATACTTATAATCTAACCTTCAGGATTGCTTAAATACCAATGTGTGTTTTTCTAGCATAAAGCAAGGATGCTGTGGCTCCCCCATCAAAGCCTGCTTTCTCTCTCTTTCTCTCTCTCTCTCGCTCTCTCTCTCTGTTACTCTCATGATTTAATCCTGACCATTTCCCCCTTCTCTCTCTATCCCTGCTGACTCCTCCCTCCATTTCTGCCCTGCGCTCCCTCTCGCTGCCTCTCCGTCTCTGACACACTCAAACACACGCATATACACACCCTCCACCCCCATCGCTGCAGTGTCTCAACTGCCTTGAAGCAAACAAGAGAGGATATAGAACACAGACGTTAATGAGAGCGAGAGAGAGAGAGAGAAAGAGGGCCGCGGGAAGAGAGAGATGTATATGTGAATGTTTCACCCTGTGAACATGAGGAAGGCATGAAGATGGAGCAGCAGGACTAAAGGTGGCTTGTACAGAGCCTTTCTCACCCTGCAAGGGCTTGTCTGCAGTATCCTTTGTAAATGGATGCTGGCTTGTGAACACGGTAAGCCTCGCCACTCTCACAACGCTTCCTATTTCGCTATTTTGGCTTGCTTTGAGACAGGAAGATGATATTTCACTGAAGCCGTTCTGCTGCTGAGGCAGACTGTATTTTCCCATAAAATGCACCAAAGCAAGCAAGCAGCCTGTCCAGTCCCCTCCTCCACCCTGTTAGCTCTGTGCCAGCGGACGCTGCTATCTGTGCTTGCAATTTGACTCATCATCTCTCCAGAGCATCCTCAATTCTTATAGAATGCTTTTATCTGCGTGCAGATAAATTCATTTAATTACTGTATATAGGGCAAGTGGAGGATGGATTAAATGTGTGTGCGTGTGCGAGGCTGTATGTTTGTATGAATGTCTCTATGCTCTGTCCAGGCCATAAGGTGTAACAGAAAGAGGGGAAATGAGCGAAACCGCCATCACACACACACACACGATCAGGTGTTCGGTGCTTACAACTGGCTTTACGAGACACTGAATGTGAACGTGCAGTGTGGGAGTGGGAGGTGTACCATTCCTGTGGAGCTTGGTTCTGCAGACAGTGGGATAGGAAGGCAAAATGTGGCCCGACACTGGCATGGGAACATTGTAGGATTTGCCAGTGTGGAGCTTGCTGTCCCATGAGGTAAATTTACAGCAATTAATAATCTGGATGTTGAACAGGGATTTATTTGGTTTGTTTTCTGTCCAGCTGTCTGTGTCTGCCTCATGATTTTAAATCCTGACGGTGAGAAGAGGGAAAGAGGCAGAAAGCAGAGCATGTTCATTACTCAGCAGGCAAAGCAGGGCAATTTCTAACATTTTCTGTCTCAACATTTCACATTTCCAACAGAGCATTACTGTATTTTTATTTATTTATTTATTGTAAGTGGCAGTTGGAATTTTTTGTGTAGCATCAGGAGAGCATGTGTATTTGTGTATATTGTATGTGTGTTTGTGTTACATGCTCGAGAGAGAAAAAGAGAAAGCAAAGCAGGGAGGGGTTGAGGGGCCAGGGATTTAACGATAGGGAGGCAGATGTGGCAGAGGGGCGGAGGTTGATGCAGCATCGAGCAAGAGAGGGAAAGAAGGAAAGGCAAGATTTCGAACAGAATGGACGGATGAGTGGGACCAAAAGACTGTGTTAATGTCACGGTGGTAGAAAGCCAGCGCTCGTTCTGGGCGAAGACAAAGTGATGGATGTGTCTGTGATAGTTCCACCAGCAAAAGCAGCAGCGCCAGTGAGGCCCTGAGACATCTGTGAAGCAAGGCAAAGATGGTGGAAATTCCACCACGCCTTCTTTCTTCTTCTGTCTTGAGGACCAGTGATCTCAGGATGGCTCAGAAATGGTAGATTGATTAAAATAAGTGCAGCAGGAAATTCAATCTAGTGTTCCTACGAAACTAAATGCTTTGCATTTTCAGACAAGGCCAGACTTTTAGCACTTTTTCGATGAACGTTCTGTTTGTAAATCACATGCAATCTTCAAGTAGGATATGACTGAAATCAATGTAAAACAAAAGGTATTGATATTAGTCATTTTGCCCACATATGTTTGACTTCAAGGGATCTGACCTGTTGTTTAGAGCTTGTAACAAAAACCTGCAGATGCATCGTGATGCTATCTCAAGAGAAGATGCCTGTCTTGGGTGAAAGAAAGAAACTGTGGGCTGTAACATTGCAGCCTGAACCAGGATTTGGTGCAAAACAGTGAACGTTTTGCATTCTCCCTGCATTCTCCCTATATCTCGCATGTTTCAGCTCCAGTCAGCAACGTGCGCTGCTCTAAATACAGATTCATCTCATTTCATTTCAGCTGTGCAGTTTGTTTGTTTTTTCCACTTCTCCCTGCAACATGTTACAAATGTCAGAGGTCACCGATGACCTTGGCTTTAAAATGAGGGATGACAAGGTCCAGTGTGAAGTATAAAGGTTAATCACATGCTTACATAATGGGCCTTCAAGTTTCAGACACAAACACACACACACACACACACACACACATGCACATGCGCGCGCACACTTAAAAATGTCACGATACCCTCATGCCGATCATTTGGACGTGAGGTCGGAGAAAACAAGTGTATATATATATATATATATATATATATATAAACCTATATATATATATGTATACATATATTTTTTACCCAGCACGCCCCTGTGGGCGGTTTATCCTTCAAGCTCGGGTCCTCTACCAGAGGCCTGGGAGCTTGAGGGTCCTGCGTAGTATCTTAGCTGTTCCCAGGACTGCGCTCTTCTGGACAGAGATCTCCGATGTTGTTCCCGGGATCTGCTGGAGCCACTCGCCTAGCTTGGGAGTCACCGCACCTAGTGCTCCGATTACCACGGGGACCACCGTTACCTTCACCCTCCACATCCTCTCGAGCTCTTCTCTGAGCCCTTGGTATTTCTCCAGCTTCTCGTGTTCCTTCTTCCTGATATTGCTGTCATTCGGAACCGCTACATCGATCACTACGGCCGTCTTCTTCTGTTTGTCTACCACCACTATGTCCGGTTGGTTAGCCACCACCATTTTGTGCGTCTGTATCTGGAAGTCCCACAGGATCTTAGCTCGGTCATTCTCCACCACCCTTGGGGGCATCTCCCATTTTGACCTATATATATATATATATATAACGTGGCAGTGTGCGGTTACACTGCACTGCTTTTCATATTCAAATAAGAGCAATAGTGTAGCAAACCCTATGCTGAGTTGACCTCCTTCCACCTCTTTTGTTACTTGCTACATCCATTCCACTGGGTGACATAATGGCAGGGGACAGCAGGGACACAGTTGGTTTTAAAGTGACAGCGGCTGTTGAGGTAGTCACTCGCAACACCGAGCAGGCCAGCGTCACCGTCCGGTGCACTTTTAGCAATCTTTTTAACCTTGTAGGTGAGCACACCACCAGCTTGGACAATTAAACTCAGCTCTATTACAGTTAAGTACCAAGGGGGCCTGAGCGTAGCTCCCTCAGCAGCCTACTTAATAAAATGATTAATCTAAGGTGTCATTTATTTCCTGGAGGGGGACCAGCAGAATTATCACACAACTCTTACAGCGTTTGTCTTGGTAGTTGTGAGAGTGAACATGAAGCCCAATCTTTATGCAGGCACGGTTAAATAAACACTAAGGAAATGCGTGTCCCTAAGGTATGTGTGTGTGTGTATGTGTGTTTGAGCTGCTTTGCCGCTATGTTCAGGCGGGGCACCGCTCTGTTCAGCTGGCTCAGCATTTGTGTTTGTTTTGGGTCTTTAATCCTAGCCAGGTACTGGAACAAAGTGTCATCTCCACACAAACAGCTGTAAGACATGCTTTGGCAGCTCATTTTCAACAGGCAGCCGCTGATTGTAGAAAGGGCTAATAATCGACTTCACAGTAAAGCATCAATGAGGGAAAGCTGTCAGAGGAATCGAACAAAATCTTAGGGTGGGGTTCAGTGAATGAGTAAGGATTAGATTATCTTTGGTGTTATATAAAACCACACCAGCTCAATTCATCCTTCTCTCTCTCTCTCTCTCTCGTTGCCCTCCTTTCTAATCTTTGCTGGTAGTCGCATACAGGGGACTGTCTGTTTTCCTGAGGCAGGCCAGCAAGAGGGCCTTGCTTCCAGCACTCAAATCTGAGTGATGAGAGGGCACAGCAGAGGGGACTAACAGAGCAACTTTGTGTTCCACTGCACACACATAACAGTGGTCATATGACAACAAGGAGGTGGTGGAGAGAGAGGGTGGTGGTGAGCGAGGGCTACGGCCTACAACCGACTGCTGAGGGATGTTGATCTTCAGTGGAAGAAGTGAAAGCTGATATATGCCACATATATAGAGAGAGAGAGAGAAAAGGAGAGGCAAGCTTTACAGTCTGTACTCTTAGTTCAGGCTTTCTGGATCACAGCCACTTTTCTTTGTTTTGATGAGGGCGTGCAGGTCGCCTTTTCCAAGAAAACATCTGAAAATGACGTGAGGCTGGTGGTGTATCTCGGTGACTTCTTCTTGCTCCTTGCTGTTTCCATAAAGTTCGGCACTTTCACATAGCCGATGCTCTAGGCTCTTTCTTCATGTAAACACACAACATACAGTTAAACTATTCTCGTCTAATTGAACTCATTTATTGAAAAACATACTTCATCGTCATCTCCAAGACTTCCGCACCAGAAACCCACTGTAACATCAAAGATAGTTTGCGCCTAATAGTTTAAGTAGCACTTTTTTCCCTTTTCATTTGTCATTGTCCTTTGTGCTTTAATTCTACAGAGCTCATTGGGTGGGTTAATGGCAATTAAAGTGTTGCATCTGCTGCAGTGTAAGATGTTTCTCTTTTTCCTGTTCCCGTTATCAAATCACTAACAGCAGATAATGCCTGTGAGTTGTAGAAGCCTGAAAGTGTCTGTTACCCGCAATTTCCTTCTGTTAGAGAAGGCGTTTATCTTATCTGTCATGACCCAAATGAATGCTGTGCTGTAGTGAGTGTTTGAATGCAGATTACAGTGTTCATAGCACCAACCTGCATTTGATCTACCTAATACGGTTCAAAAGCCGAAGAATGCCTACTGTATCCAAAGGCATGCATGCGCGCCCCCGTTTGCTTTTATACAGCAGCACGTGCACGCGAGCCTCTAGTGTCCACCTTGTGCCATCTTATCCCTTCACATCACACAGCGTACAGGCTCAGCCTGTGCACAAACATGCCATTGTCATCGCTGGCTGGCCTTGTGATTCAGTGTGACCCGCTGGATTAGAGAAGGGGGAACACAGCCGCTGAGATGAGGAACATTAAACAGAGTATTATCACGGAAAAGCATCTATCATACAGCGACCTCACCCCCACCCTGTCTCCACCCTCTAAATAGCCCACTGTTTTGGGGGAGTGGAGAGAGGAGAACACTGCCCATCATTGTTTTCAGTAATGAATGAGTTGTGTCCTCACATGTGTATACTACGCAGGCATCTTCCTCAGAGGTCTGCGGTGAGGACGTGATGGAAAGTAAGAACGTGAAATGTTAAAGAAACAATTTTGAGGGCTAAATTAAGAGTTTACAATGACCAGACTCAGATATGGAACTTTTTTTTAAAAGAGCATTTAAGGCCATTTTTGATCCACAGTGTTTCAAGAGTGTTTACAGAGGGAACATAAGTGATGTTGGTGATTTTGAGTTCACTTAACTGCAACCACCAGCCAATGGTTGGTCTCCTGACACGTGTTTTTGAAGCAACTGTGCGGTCATTACAGGTTCTCAGAATGCCTCTCCTCAGATGCTTCTCAGACACATGGCTGCAGACTAGACTAGTTATTCTTTGACAGCCCATTCAAATGCCTCTTCAGTGTATATATGTTGTTAACTATCTATCAGCTCTCAGCCTGGATGACAAGGCTTACTGCTTCTTTAGTTTTCACTATAATCCAATCTCCTCTCAAGAACGCTGATGTATAAGAAGTGAGGATTATTAGTGTGTTATTAGAAAAAAATGAAGGTTAAGCCATATGGTTAAATCTAAAGAGGTGCAAACTGCTGAATAGAGCTGTGAATGTGACGTAAAGTGGGGCGACCACAAAGCTCTGACTCATCACATAGAACCGGGCCTTCTAGGTTGGAAAACTTTGTTTATTTAATTCCTGTGAGATATGCAAACCAACAGAGTGCCTTTCAGTTATCACGATCGACAAGACACATGGCATGTTTATCTGAAAGCATCACATGGACCACCATAATCTACAGAATGTGTATTAGCAGCTAGCATCAGTTTGCAGCTCAAAGCATGAAACTCACTGTCTGCTTTATGTCGCTCATTCTGCAGCGTTGTGTTGCAGCACAGCCAGTCAATGAACTGAAACATGAAAATCATTCAGTGCAGCGTTCAGATAACCCAGATATTATTTACCAATTCTTTCTGTCCTATTACACGTCGCAGCTCTCTATAAACACACTCTGTGCTTTCATCCTACTTCATCTAGCTAGATTTCTGCCTAGCGTGCCCTGCTTCACATGATAATACTCGCAACAGTGAATAATCTATCAATTAGAGTCAATCTATGTTTGTTTTTTTTTACCCGTGGAAGCAAAGTGACAGCAATTATCTACACAACAAATGCAGTATGGTTAAAAAATCCAGCCTTTTTTATTTGTTTGTTTCCCCACAAGGATTTTTGAGAGATTTAGATTGTCATAGCCACAGTAACCAGTTCCATTTTATCTTGCTGTGTATTAGCTGTTAGATGTAAGATTTCCTGGAAACCTTCCCAGACTGGTAACATCTCCAGCACCCTTTCCAGAAGCTCGAGCAGCACTGATTTAAGACTCCTCTCAGCCCCTGCTCTGCTTCTTGGTAGGAGACCTAAACAGAATGCCACTGGGACAAATGAGAACACACAAACCCAGCAGTACAATTAAATAACATACACAAAAGAAAAATTAAGAGTGGGTTATGTAACTGCTCGTGCTGCTCCAAGCTAATTTGTCAGCAGCGCTGCCTGTAAATGATTACTTTTTTCACAAGGCCCATTTTAGTGTCTTTTTCTTATTTTCTGTGATAAGAAATCCTGGTTATCTGGGTCATAATTTCCACACTGGAGCCACTCAAGTATATCAAGCTGGCAACGATGATAGAAAGGCTGCAGCATCTTTCACAATATATTATTGTAACTTAAAAAAGACAGTTACCAACAGGTTATCAGTCACTGAGTGAAATGTCTTGTTTTTTGTAAATGTAACTTGAGACAATTCATTCTTAACAACTGTGATTGCCTCGTGCAGCTAAAGCTTCGGTGTCCTTGCTTGTCCTTGTGCAGACACCTACAAGTCCACATTGGAAACTGTTGCAAAACCACTAAAGGCACAATTGGAAACATTACAAATGATGAAATCAGAGTTCAGAATGAAAAAACTGCACAAACTGATCAGCAGTAACCGCACAGCACAACTGCATGCAACCACACAAAATGACAGGCGCACTTCATTGCTAAACAAAAGCAAAATAAACAATAAACAGACGATATTATGCAATAACTTGATGAACATAAAACTAATATAAAATGACCTGAAGTATCCAAAATAACAAATAAGGAAAACTAAGAAACTATAAAAAAAGAGTTCACTGTCGTCACATCCAGTAAGAACAAACCGATAAATGGGACTTGACCTGCATGAATGTCATGTGACCTGATTTGCGTCCTCACGAACATGCAGTAGTGGCTTTTGCTGACAAAGGGTAGCGTTATTTAGATCAAGAGGTTCGGGTGTGGATTTAGAGGGACATGAAACAAAAGTGTCTGAATATTACAGCCTTCTCTCATTTCTTTCAAGAAGGTGACGTTGAGCGAGGCTTTTGTGTTTGAACTCTCTTCACTTATGAATTGCCAATATGTGGTTTTGGAGACACCTACTGTAGCAGGAATTACCACAAAAGCTGCTTTGTATACTTTGTAAGGCTATCTGTCTATCAGCACACTGCCATGACACCTCACAAGAGTGCATTTGAGTTTAAAATCAATGTCAGTTTTGTAGACGGGTATTTTCTGGCTCACAAAGGGGGTAGAAATACATCAAACGCGCCACTGGTCCCTCCACTTAAGCCTCTCCGCTTATGTCTGCTATATAAACATGTAACATTTGTCAAAGATTAAAGTTTGCAAGTCATTTTGTGGCTAATGTAATAATCTCTAATATTTCTCCATATGGTATCTACTTCACTCACTCGCTTTCTCTGTATCTGAAGCCGGAGCAGCTAAAAGGCAGTTTGAGCTTTCAGACTTAATTTCAGTCATGTGTAGTGCATCAACCACAATGATGTTGTGGTCCAAAGTATTCAGGAAAATACTGTATAAGATGTGAATCACATGCCTTCAATTCAAATTAGTTTTTACCGAGCTAAATATAAAATTCTCATCTTCTTCCAAATAAAACACTTCCTTATTTCAAGAGTCTTTGCTGTATGAATGTGGATGTGTTTTTTTAAATATTTATGGTAGAAGTAACATAAAAACATGAGCACAGCTCCAAATAATATCCATGACTGTGTCAATGCCAGCCTGACAGATGAGGGCATTTTCTTATATATACCTTCATTTAGGAAAGAAAGCTTTTAAACTTATTGCATCATCACCTGTCGGTCAAATTGACTTAAGAAAATCCAGTCTGTACCAAATGGTGTTATTCATAACTTCTTGGAAGTTGCAGTCATCTCATATTATTCACCACCTCTGTGGTAATCACATGATTGGGCAACTGGCTTTAAGGGCTGATGGTTTTTAAGAATCTCTTACTCGAGAACACCTCAGTTTCGTTTTAGACTGGACTTTTCTATATAAATATGACAATTACTCTGAAGGCAGAAGTGAAAAATGACATACTCAAAGGTTTGATCACTGCTTTATATTTAGAGATTAGCTTCTGTTTCATTTCTGAGGTTTCAGATATGACTATAAAAACAGGGGAAGAAAATTCTTTATCTTGATTCCAGTAAGTTGCTTACTTACTAGTAACTTTTTTTTGTGAGCAGTAAGCAAGCTTTCAGTCAGCAAAACAGATGCCTTTTGGTCAGAACACATAAGCACTGTTCCAGCACAGGGTACAAATGCTCGACTGGACTGGGCTCCAGAAAGTTGGGTGAAGTCCTCGTCGTTCTCGTGTCTTTCCCAACCCACTCCTGCGGAATCTTTGGGACTTGTGGGGCAGTCTGTCCTGTTTCAGGAGGCTGGAGTGGTCTACAAACATGCTGTGACTGGTGCTACCTGGACCCAGTGGTTCCCAGTGGAACATTACATTGGGAAAAAATGTGATATACACAACGCAAGGTCATCCACACCACCTATCAGTGGTTTTAATGCTGCGGCTGATAAGTGTTCATCAAGAAGAATTACATGTGAATTTCTGTGTGATCCTATTAGAAACACTAAATGAAATAGTTGCAGTTTCACGTCACAGGTGCCACTTCCCAGATAGTTCTGCTTATATTACAGTCACACAAGGGAAAACTGGTGGGAGACTGTAGCATGACCAAAATGATTGCAAATGTGTGCAATGAACTTTAAAATGGTTTCTTCACAGACAGGGACAACTCGCACTCAGTTGGCATCTTCAAAGCAACTTTGGTGCACTAAGACTTCAATAAAATGGTAATAGGACAGAGTCAGTCTGCATTTAGTCTGTCATCACCTTGCAATTGAACTGCATGCAGTCTCTTTGTGATAATGGTTAACTGTAATCATTCGATTAAAATGGCAATTCTGTTGCTGTCTACATACACAGAAATTCACAAGAATGGCCTGAAACTCATAGATTTGAATCCAAAATTCAGAAACTCCTCCATAAATAGTGATCTAGTTGGCGTACTTTACTTTAATATAGGAATTGGAGTTGGCCTGTCTGCGTTTATTAATTAGATAGCAGTTATTTGCAAACCTTTGGCAATTTGAGTCAGTCTGAGTCGGACTGTGATTGTTTAGAGATGGGCTTCTTACCACATCTGCACAATCACCTTGTAAGTGGTCACCAAGAGGTTGAGGGTGCTACACACTCAACCAGTTTGTTACTGCAACTACTTGCAACCTGTGACTGTAGATTTCTTTCAACTCATAACCAAAATGCCTCATTTTCACTCTAGTGTGACTGAGACATTAGTCATAATAAATGTCCTACCTTTTGGATTCATTCAGTATGGATTTCAATAATTGCTGATTAAATAATAAATCTGCCCGTGAATTAACTTGCCTGCTTATTACCTGTTGGAGACAGTATTCTTAGGTTAGGGGTTTTTGCAATACAACAACTGAAACTGAAGCCCGCTGGCCATGGATTTAAAACACACACACACACACACACACACACACACACACACACACACACACACACACACACACACACACACAGCCCTGCTCACCTCATTCATAAACCATTACAAGATGACTAAAAGCACACCTGCACTTTTCACCTTTCTTTTAACATTCGACATTTTTCCTTTTCATTTATAAAAACAGTAGAATTTCCATTCTGCATATCACCAGCAGTTCTGTACTGCATTTGTCAGTCTCATCATTGCACATCTCAGCACCGTCTTGGACCTTCAGTTGCCTTTTCTTTGTTATTCCGTTGACATAAGTTTCATTTCACAAAGCAGACTTCAGCAACATGTCTTCATTAGCTGCAATCAGATCTTCCAAACATGCTTTCTAATGGCTGTTCTTATCCGGAAAACTAAGTTCACTGTCAGGATCTGGTCACCACTCCAGTTTAATTTTAACTAATGTTTAAATTCTGTTTAAAAACTAAGGCTTTTAACTGATGTGACTAAAAGAAACACTTTCCCTACCTACCTATATGGTGTGATCCTTCCTGTGTGTTTAAACATCAGTATGAGATGTCAATGTTTGTTCACATACTGTCCATTCTGGTAAGTCATCTGTAGTCGTTACATAATGCATTTTTCTTTGAACAAATTTCATGTCTGAGCAATACCATTCAGCCTCTAATGGATTAAAATCGCCACTCAATCTAATGTGACTGACCCTAATTGTAAGAGCATTTTCGTGGGCTACAGCAGTAGGACAGTAGGAGAGGTTATACAACAGAAACCACCGTGACTGCATATACTCATCTTGAATCAATCGTGTGATTGTAATTATTTGCAGCATGGTGAATTAATAATTAGAGGTAAGCCTCTGGGAGCAGTAGTGAAGGGGGAGATGATGGGCCGTGTGCAGCCAGAGCTGTGCAGGAAAGGCAAGAGAGTGACCAGGCTCTGTCACATGATGGCTATCAGATTTCTTCAGCCCTCATGATGCATCAAGATGCTGTCCTTTCTGCCTGGCCCCCGTGGCTCTGCATTCACTCATCACTCGGCCTCCACGCTGATACTCAGTCATTCGATGTACCCATAACACACACTTTCTAGAAGACGGTCTGCAATAGTTCTAGTACAAATATTCAGAACTATTTTGTGCAAAATGCAGCAAAATCAAATCAATAGTTAGTGTATTTAGTCAATGCAACAAAACAAACAAACAAACAAAAAAACAGGAGAAGCTTTGTATTGTAGACTTGCAAACAGTTTTTCAATCCATTTGCAAGGTGAGCTCCTCCAATGATCTTTGAGACCTTGTAGTGGATTCATGCTGTGTTAAGCTGAGCAATTTTGCACTTTCCCAGACAAAAACTGACCAACAGGAGAGAATCGTTATATCTTACAGTGCTCCAGTGTTGCACTGTGAGAGAGGTTCAAAGTTGGTAGTTGCAACTAAAAATACTCTATATGGACAAAAGTACTGGGCCACACCTATTAATCTTTGAATTCAGGTGTATAAAATCAAACACAGAGCCATGCAGTCTGCCTTTACAAACATTCGTGAAAGAATGCGTTGTTCTAAAGAGCTCGCTGGATTCCAATGTTGTAATTGAACAAGATGCCACCTTTTCAACAAGTCAGTTTGTGAAATGTCTTCTAATGGATATGTCACTGTCAACTGTAAGCACTGTGACACATTGTGTGTAAAAGTCACCAGTGCTCTGTTGACTTATTTTCTTTAGTTACAAACCTCCTCTGGCATTAACATCAGCACAACAAATTTCCCCTGAGAGCTTCATTGCACAGGTTTCCATGGTTAAACGGCTCCTGTAGGTGTGATGTGTAGGTGTCCCACATTTGTCCATGTAGTGCAACTGTGGTCAACTGAGCAACCTATAGGGCGAGACATGAAAGCGCACAATAATCAAAAATACATTGGCATAATAAAAAAAAAATACAAAAACAAACCCAAGTGGAATAAGTGGAGGCAACAAAAAAAGAAAACAAAGTTACTAACTCACATGATTTATTACAGCAGCAGGATGCAGTTAGAGTTTGCCATCTAGTGCAAATATTCAATTCAGTTCAGGTGTGTAACAATTCACAGCAACGGCCGCCCCAAGGTAAAGATCCTGCGGTATTCTGGAGAAAACCCCAACATTCAAGCGATCCCTTATGATCAAGCACTGTGCAATGGTGGGAAGTAAAAACTCCCAGAGAACCAGACTCAGGGAGGGGCGACCATCTGCTATAACTGGTTGGTGATGGTGGTGGATGAAGAGAAAGAGAAAAGATAAAAAAGAGAGCTGTGGCAAAACACAGACTAAGGGAAAAAGAAGACAAAAACTTGATAAAAATTGTGAAGTGATGAGTAAATATCCTCCTGGAGCCTATCGGTGGATGTTGGGGTGGTGGAATGGTTGAATCTGCAGGCAGCAATGCTTAAATGTCATGATGGGAAATTCATCAGCTTAAATACACAGAAAAAAAACTGGTGAGGTGTGCTTGAGATATGGCGTGAGGAGACTGAGGCACGCTACATAAATGACCCTATGTGACTCGAACCAGCTCATAGGCTTCACGTCATTTGTGACATCAGAAATGCTGCTTGTGTGTGTCGTCCAGAGGTCTTTTTGTCAACAGCGGCATGCAGTTTACAAGACTGCTGAAAGCCCACAGTCTGTAGGCGCCTTTAGTTTCATCTGTCTTCATGTATTCTTGAACTGGCTCCATGATGTTGAGATCAGGTCACAGTGGCATCTGTTGTATATTGCCTGGATATATTTGGGGTTGTTGTCATGCTGTGGAATGAATTTGGGGCCTTTGTGATAGTATTGTGTCTGGTTACAATTACATTTTAAGTCTTTGCGCCAAACTCTTTGTAAGTTTTACCAAAGCCTGAGATGTATCCTTGTAAAGTAAAGTTGGCACTGTAAGCATGATGTGAAATCCTGATATAGAAATGATATTTTCTTGACCTTTAAAAGCTAATTATTTATTTGCTGTCGCTTGCATTTGGAGCTATTTCGACTTTAAACTAGACTGTATAATTTGTTACAAAGAGTAAGCATGTTTTCATCCTCTAGGCACTTTCCTAATTAATTTGTGTTTGTTTTTTGTTAAAATTTTGTGGGTTCCTGCTGCGATATGCTCTAGTTATCCATGTGTAAGGAAGAAAAAGGCCACGTTCCTCTCCATGCAGTGTGTAAATGTGTCTAATATTACTTCACCAGTGCACTACTTCCACAGAAATTATCAAATAAGAGGTATAACTTCAAAAAGTGCAGAAATGTCAGAGCTGCATATTTGTGAAATAACAAAATGGAATGACTTCGCACGCAGCTTTAATGTGTTTCATGGGCTCTAAAAATCAGTGATGTGCATTAACCGGTTTGGCTGGCTTTGCCATTTTGAGAGGGTAGTAAGGTGCCTGAAGCCAGGAACCAACTCTCTTTTCTGTCTGTGTCATGATGCTTTATTATGGCTTTGTTCTGCTTTGTTGTCCTTTGTCTTTTGAAGAGTGGACGCCACGCACCAGAGTAAAAAAAAGTGCTCTCCTTCTCTCTGTGTGTGTCTAAAGATAATACCAATATTCTGCCATCGCTTAGTCTGTTCCAGTGTGCACCCATTTGTTGCTGAATCTGATAGAAACAACAGTAGCACAGTTATTCTTGCTTGTAATTATTCACGTCAGCCTCTGGACATTTGAGACATTTATGTAAATTCAAGCAACCAAGCTTCTTCCAATGCAGTATTTGTTTTATTTAAATAAAAGTGATGCCATATGCAAATAATGTATGAAAATGGGAGATGAACGAAAACTATTTGCATGTGAAATATGAAAGATAGCCACACATATGACTGGACAAAGAGTAAGAGCTTTGCAGTAGCATGAAAGCATGAGAGGCACCTGCTGGCTTGAGCCTGTTATTTTCCACTTTGATAGTAAATAAGCATTTCACCTTGTTTTACTGAACACCAGCGCAGAAAGAGTGCAGGCAGAGACACTGGCTTGTGAGGGAACTAGCATGAGATGCTGTTGTTTGCAAGAGAAAACACATTTTTGTTTACACTGCATCACTTCCCTTTCAAACGGTGGATAGTGTTTGTTTGTTTTTTGTTTTTTTAGTTTATCTCGCCTGGTTCAATCCTATGTTTGACCTTGATTGTGTATAAAATGAGTCTGTGTGTGGTACTGTTAAGTGGATAGGCAGGGTTAGCTTGCCTCAGAGTAAGTGGTAACAAAAGACTCCTGTTAAGGGAAGTAATCTGAAGAGGCAGAACATAGGTATTATGACAATGTTTAAATGGGAAGTGTGCAGGTTAGTAAGCGTGCTTTCAGTAACTATCTGCTGGATCAAGGAAGAATCAATAGTGCATTTATTTTTCATTTCTTCTTCTCAGTTTTGCATAAATATGCAGATAATAATGTCATACTAGGCTAGAGCTTGGCTTGGCATAAAAACCAAAAGCAGTGCTATCCCTACTCCCTCGAGCTCAGAAATAAATCTACCAGCACCTTTAGAGCTCCCTCATTCAAACACCTACCATAAGTACGTCTATGGCCTTTAGTATGCAGCTTGTTTGGATAACGACTTAGTCCCAGTCTTCGAGCAAAATGTTAATAGTTACAATCAGAGAAGTTTTTAAAAGTAAGCACACTTACTGCTTACATAGAAAGAAGAGGGAAAGAGGACACCAGATACTAATAATAAAATACAGAGATTAACTGACCATCAATAAGTGTTAGCATCTCTATAAAAGCAGGAGTTTTGGCAGTTTGCAGGTCTGGAGCATTCAAGTGTGTGTTAACACAATGCCACCATCTTCTTGAGAGTGGACATCCCAGCAAATTCACCCCAGGGCAATGCTCAGAAAATAAATAAATAAATAAAAAAAAAAAACCAGAAAAAACCCCAACCTGAGCTACATCTTAGTTAAAGTTCATGACAGCACAATTAGAAAACTGAATAAGTATAGCTTTTTTGAAGGGTTGCCAATAGAAAGCTTCTTCTCTCTAAATTGAACATGGTAGCACAGCTTAGGTTTGCAAAGGTGAATCTCAACAAACTACAGGACTTCTGTAACAATGTCCTTTGGACAGATAAGACCAGAGTGGAGATCTTTGGCTAAGATGCAAAGCTCTACATCTGGTGAAAACCAAAGGCGGCATATCAGCACACTGTGTGGGCATCCCACATACTAAGCATGGTGGTTTAGGGCAAATGATTCAGGCTTGTTTTGCAGCCACACAACCTGGGCACCGTGTAATCATTGAATGGACCATGAACTCCTTTGTGTACCAAAGTATTTTAGAGTCAAATGTGAAGCCATCTATCTGACAGCTCAAACTTTGCTAAAATTGGGTCATGCAACACAATTATCCCGAGCACAGCAGCAAATCCACAACAGAATGTTTGCAAAAGGAAAGATCAAGTTGTTGCAATGACCGAGTCAAAGTCCAGATCGCAACCTGACTGAAGTGTTGTGGTAAGACCTTAAGAGAGTTGTGCAGAAACAAATTCTTGCAAACCTCAATGAACTGAAGCAACGCTGTAAAGAAGAGTGGAGCAAAATTCCTCCACAATGATGTGACAGACAAAAAAAAAAGATTACTTCAAGTTTGTACTGCAAAAAGTCTAACTACAAAATGTAAAACATGGTATTTTCACAGTAAATACTATGACTGATTTAAAAGGTATTGCCAAATGGAGCTTTTAAATGTAACTTTCGCTTTTATAACCATAGACTTAAGATGCAAAAAATACAATCCATTACAAGCAAATGAAAACATATTGTCTATAATTGCACAAAAAATGGACATGATATGAACCTCACTCCCCTAGGAGAGAGTCTGTTGTCAGCTGATCTGTTTGTGTAGGTACCAGACAAAGTAGGTAAGTGTTAATTCCTCCAGTGGTAACTATTTGTGCTGAAGTAAGCTTCTAACCTCCAGAAAAACAAAAACATATATAATGAATTGTCGCTTCAGCACAATTGTCATTAATAAAACTGTTGCTATTTATCTTGCTCACGACTCCTCTCTGTCTTGTGTGTTGGCAGATTTGGAGGCCTTCAGTTGACTGGGAGATATTTCACCACAGGAAGACCAAGCAAAACAGGCCAAAGATACAACTTTGGTGGATGATTTCAGAGGCTGAAGAAGGGCAAAACACTGCAAGAGCCATGTGGGAAGAGAGTGAAAGGGGTTTGCTATTTGCTCGCATCAAGCCTAAACACTTTCTCTACTGACATACACTGAACGTTCTCGAACCTTCCTCCAGAACATTTCCTCAGGGGGAGCCCCTGCTATGAACCCCAGGCTTCAGTAGGCAGTCAGACCTCAGAGCCAGGCCACTGTGTGGGCATCCCACAAGTCTGGGTTCTGCCCACACAGAACTCACAGACTGCCCCTGAACAAAAAGCATGAAACACTCCTGAGTCACTCGTCAGTGTGGTAGCTTTCCTGTCTTGTCCTCAACTAGTCTATTGTGAAATCTCTTCTTTCTCGATCTCTGAAGGCTCGTACACACAAAACCCCCTCTTCTCTCCTTCTACCGCCACATATTCAGTCACCACTTCATTACTATTTGCTTCCCCATCAAGTAGCAGCACGAGTTCCTTTGGGTTTACCACGTGGTGGAGGACCATGGGATGCCGTCAGAGCTCGGAGGAGAAGGAAGCGGCGCGGCGCTCGCGGCGGATCGACCGCCACTTGCGCTCAGAGAGTCAGCGGCAGCGGCGTGAGATCAAACTGTTGTTGCTGGGCACCAGCAACTCTGGCAAGAGCACCATAGTCAAACAGATGAAAATCATCCACAGTGGAGGCTTCAATCTGGAAGCCTGCAAGGAGTACAAGCCACTCATCTTGTACAATGCCATCGACTCTCTCACCCGCATCATCCGTGCTCTCAGCACTCTTAAAATTGACTTTCACAATCCTGACCGCGCCTATGATGCTGTGCAGCTCTTTGCCCTTACAGGGCCAGCTGAGAGCAAGGGGGAGATTACTCCAGAGCTGCTAGGGGTAATGAAACGTCTGTGGGCAGACTCAGGGGTCCAGGAGTGCTTTCAACGATCCAATGAATACCACTTAGAGGACAACACTGCCTACTACCTAAATGACCTGGACCGCATTTCTGCACCCGAGTACATCCCCACGGTCGAGGACATCCTACGATCCCGTGACATGACCACTGGGATTGTGGAGAACAAGTTCACCTTTAAGGAGCTCACCTTCAAGATGGTAGACGTGGGCGGACAGCGTTCGGAGAGAAAGAAGTGGATTCATTGCTTCGAGGGCGTGACAGCAATCATTTTCTGTGTTGAGCTAAGCGGCTATGACCTCAAACTCTACGAGGACAACCAGACGGTAAGAAAATTCAGCTTTAAAAAGGCCCAACTTTTGTTCTGACAGTGCAAATGCTCTTATGCACAGATGCCTAAACAAATGCAGACAGGCAGCAGCCACTCAGAGTAGTGTGAAGAGGGACGAGGCAAATATCTACCCAATTTTCACAAATTCAGTAATTATTATCTCTTGTTAAAAGTTAATTGCAGTCATGAGAGAGGGATGTTTCTCACCATCAGATTAGAACATTAAAGTGGAGACAATTCATCTCTTTTATACAACAAACACCATTTATCCGATTTACTGTGTGGATTTTAGGTACCATTTATCTTATCAGCAGCATCCTAGTCTGTAAGATTACTTCTGATTCTTTGACAGGCAAACTTAAAAGCAGAGATATCTAATAATCACCTGCCAGTGAACTGTAGTTCAGTTTCACAGCTTGGATATTCATGCTATGAAACAATCAATGTAAGAAATGGCTTCTGAAAAGTCATTTTTGCTGTGTCACTTCCTCTCTGTGCATCCCCTTCTAGAGCACAGATAAGCCTCCTGTGGTCACATGGATCCACCGAGACACACATGGTTTTTAGTTCGTGTCAGAAATTGTTTGCTATAACATCACTCTGAAAGTATTAAGGGATATGTTCAAAACACTTTTTAGAATCGGTGCTGTTAGATATTTGCTGACAATTAAGGTAACAATTGTGTAGTTTGATTACTGAGTTTCCTGGAACAATTAAGAAATAAAGATTACTCAGTAAAGCCATTGAGGCTTACATAACTTGTATGTTTAGTCTGGTCTCCTCTAAACCAATAAAATTATTAATTGCACATTTTCCTGAAAACCCTGGCAGGCAACTGTTAATAGAGACAAACTGAAGGGAGCAAATGCACAGTATCCAAATTTAGGGAACTTTGGTTGCATGATCTCTTCTAAGGAAAACAAAGATTTTTTGTCATTTTTATTTTTCAACAGGCAAAGGATCTAGGACTTTTTAATTCTCTGCATAAATCCAGATTCCAAAATAGTTCTCTCGATTAAAACATGAAGCTCTTCTCCTACCTTGGGCTAAATGTGCAAAAAAAACCCACCGAAAAACAGTAAACTGTGGTTCCACTTTGTGCGTTTGTTTTCTGTGTGGGAACATTTTGTAATGCTGCCACTTTACAGTGTAAAATTTGCAAAACACACCACTGAGCAAAACCAAACCATGTGCTGCTGCTGACAGGTGCTGCTGTTACAGCTGTGACGCCAATAAAATTTCTGATAACTGCTTGTGCAACAAATGTAATTACCACAATAAACAAAAATGAACTTAGCCACATTAATTCAGACTGGTAGCCACTTGTGACATGGTACCCAAGACTACTCAAAACACGGAATGATACTGCTTTACTGAACTTCATTTATAGTTTTAGTTTTCAATTTAGAAAGCCTTATCTACATTTTAAGTTCCTTATCTAATGTTTTTGGATGGTGAAATGGATTCTCTTTGCCTTAATGTAGTAATCACAGTTATTTTATATCTGTCTAAAAGAGGGGAACGGCTTGTGTTTGTTATCTTCTCTTCATGGTTTTGGAATTTAAACGATTTCTTCTCCATAGCATATTCATCATCTTATCTGAGTGTTTTAGAAAAGTTACTTCTTGTTTAACTGCCTCCGGGATAACGGAGGATCAACAATATAATTGTATTTGGTTATGAGGGGAGATCGTCTCTTGCTTCACTTTTTCCACGATCCCAGCATCCACTTTCACCTTGATGTTTTACAGTCAACTCCAGAAATAGCTCAAGCGCAGAGGAAACTTGGTCATTGCTGGAAGTGGACTGGCCTGATAATGCATGGGTTACCCGGATAAAACAGGGTGTACATCGAGCCAGGTTGGAACATGAAATCAATTAGCTTTATAGGTTAAAAATAAAGTCTGAGGAGAAAATGCAGTATGGTGTTAATTGAGTTCACAGAATAAAGTGTGAGGTTGTACCTGTGAGAATTAGCAGATTGTGCAGGCACTGTATAGCAATGGGAGTTAACTGGTGCAAGGAAAAACAACTTTTATTATTCAAACAAAGGCGAGGAAAGCTATCAGAGTGTATAAATCCAAAGGAAGGGGAGTTATGTGGATTGTCAGGAAAATGCATGATATACTTATGAATTTAAAAACCAAAAATGCCCTCATCAGCCACTTGATTGGGGACACCTTGCTAGTATTGGGTTGGATCTCTTTTGCCTTCAGAACTGCTTTAATGCTTTGTGGCATAGACTCAAAGTGTTGGAAAGGTTCCTCAAAGATTTTGATCCACATTGACATAATAGCATCACAAAGTTGTTGCAGACTCGGCTCCCACTCTACTACGACTCAGCGGTGCTCTACTAGATTGGGATCTGGCTGCTGTGGAGGCCATTTGAGTAAAGTGAACTGTGTCTTGAACACCGCCACATTCAAGAAAGCAGTTTGAGATGATTGGAACTTCGTGTCATGGCAGAAGATACACTGTGGCCATAAAAGTATGGACATGGTCAATAGCAGCATCCAGATAGACTGTGGAGCTGTTACTAAAGGGCCCAAAGTGTACAAAGAAAATATCTCCCACACCATTACACCATCACCAGCATTCTGAACCTTTAATACAAGGTAGGATGTAGCCATCTTTTTATGTTGTTTACAAGAAATTCTGACCCTACCATCAGAAAATTGAGACTCATCAGACCAGGCAACATTTTTCCAATTTTCTCTTGTTCAATTTTGGTGAGCCTCTGCGAACTGATAGCTTCAGTTTTCCGTTCTTAGATGACAGGAGTGGTACAAGGTTTGGATTCAGAGATGCTCTTTTGCTTATATCAGCTGTAACAAGTGGTCATTGCAGTTACTGTTGCCTTTTTGTCAGCTCAAAGCAGTTCGGCCATTATCATTATCATTGCCCTCAATGTAAAGTTGTTTTGACTGTGAATACACAGTTTTATTCTTTAGTTGGACAATTAATGCAATTCACACTTGTGTCAAGGGGAATTCTTGGCTGGAAAAGCAAGAGGAAAGATATCCATGATATCCATGCTCTTTGGCTCAAAGTAATAATTTAATCATTAAGCATTTTTGCAAAAGCAAGTTTTGATCTTTCTCGGGCAACTTGACAAAGAGAAGAAAAAAAATGCATTTTTTAGAAGCTCTAATTTACACAGATCATTGTGAGCTCAGGCAGGTGAATGGGAACAACCACACATAGCATTCCTTAAATAAAAAGTTTTTGCGTGAAAGCTTAGGGCCAACCCAGTGTGTATGAGAAGACAAAGCACGTACAAACTCCAAAGCACATGCAAACCCCAAAACACAACGGAAGTGCTCCAGAACGCTAGGGGCAGTGATGAGCTCGATTTGCAAAATAAACGGCAAGTTTGTCTGTATGGGACGGTCTAGTCTCCGTCGCGCTTCCCAGGTTGCCTAGCAACCATGATACTAACCGCTGGAAACGTGTCATACAACTTGGTTTGACAGAAATGAAGGAGAACATATTTTGTTCATTTGTTTGTTTGTTTCTACAAGAGCTTTGTGTGATTTGATAAGTATCTGAGGCTGAGACCACAGGACAGTAAAACATGATTTTTGGGCTTCATTTCTGTACTGAACAGTCATTTAAGATTAGTTAGTAAATAAGAATTAGCTAATGTTGTTCATGAGACTAAAGTCATATCACTTTGGCAATGTAAATATAATATGGCCAATATTATAGTTATTATATTAATCATTATTAGCTATTACAGCAGTGAACATGAACTCTGTGTCAAATACTGAGCTTCAGTACAGATTCAAGTTGCAGTTATTTATATGTCTTATCACCTTAAATCTTCACTCAAAGACAAGTATCTTTGACAGTGCATATATAGGTGTATCATATATAAGAGACAAATGTTGTTCCTTCAGTATGTTGGCATTCCTAAATTTGGCTCATTGCTTACATATATTTATAAAAAGAAAATGTACGAGCTGTGATAACTGTTTCTGATAAAATGAAGAGTAGACTGATATATGAAATATTCCTTTATTGGGTGAGAAAATCAGACCATGTCATAACTGCTTTCAGTCATACAAAATAGATATCAGAGCCTTAAACAGGCTGGCTTCTACTAAATGGGTCAAACTGGGCAGAAAGTCTACAAACACATAACATCCTTATAGAATATGATGTAACACTATAGATCAACTTACCTCAGAATATATAAAGCATATAAACAATTACAGCAATATGATGCAACAAACACAGCAGTGCTACTAATCCAAAATACTCAAAGCTTCATAGAACTGGAACAAACATTTATTTTTAGGTCCATTCTGCTGCTGATACATACTTTAGGTTTCTGAATATTAAACTTGTTGCTGCCTTTCATAGTGTGTAACTTGAAGGCCCTGAGTACTTTCTCCCACACTGAAAACACTGGAATGATAAAATTATTTGAACATTACCTAATAAGACTGATTCAGGACAGACAATTAGTTATTTTAAACTTTTCTAGCAGTCCTTCACAAACAGGGAACGGTCTGTCTATTCTCTCCATCTGTCAGCTGCTGCTGGCTCTTCCTCCTCATCTTCCTCACACACTGCTGAGTTTGTCCTGGTGGATCATCAGATGATGTGCAGCAGTGGGTCCCTCAGTCTGTCCTCACTCTGGACACTTGCAGTTGTCACACATGGAAATCAAATGTGTGATAAGCTGCAGGATTCAAACACAAGTGTGACTTATAAACACATGTTCATACTTTTATTCCACAATCAGAGAGAAAGAAACAGAGAGCGAGTGCAGGACAGACAGACAGGTGAAAGTCTCAGGTGTATACACTGCTACAAAACAGCACAAAAGAAGGAGGTTTTAGTGTTTGTGTTATTACGAAACAAGAAGAGTTCCCAGATGGTACAGTGGACACATGTGTGACTGCTGTGATTAAAGCATCTTTCTTTCAGCTTCACGAGTGAACAGTCAGCTCGGTCAAACACACGTTAAAGTCCGTTTGGCTCGACACCACCGAACAGAGGCAGCAATATAACATAGCTAACATTAACAGTGCAGTGAATCTTCCTTGTGCTGTGATATTCAGGACTGCAAACCGAGCAGCATCACTGACTTTCAGCTTGTTGTGTTTGTGGATATATGACTGACTTTAATTATCCATAAAATCATCACATTCTCTGTAAGATTAAGGTCGACTATTGAACGGCGTATATTTTGAAGTAAAGGCTTTAAAACCAAGTTAGTACAAACATCGCTAATGTCACATAACTTTCCCGACATGTGGCCAACATGTTTTAATGTTCTTCATTATAAAAACATTTGCGCATAAATAAGTGACATAATATTCAGTACTTACTTCCGAAAGTTTACTCTTCGGCGACTCCGCTTCCGCTGTTTTTTTCAGCAAAATTATCCACACCACCGCGGCGCTATGAAATCTGGGATATGTTGGGCCATGAAGGCTACACCGACCCATCCTTAAAATTCAGGAAAATTAAGGACGCATTTGAGGGCTGCATTTCGAGCAGCCTTTGAATTGGGACAGCCTTCATCGTGTCGCTGTGACGTAATCGGCCTTAAAATGCGGCCTTTAAGGCTGCAGACCGAGCAACCTGAAACAGTTTCTCATCTGTTTTGGTCTTGTAAATTTACGTGTAAATTCTGGAAGGATTTCCACAAGTTTATTACTGACTTTGTTCTCCCTAATCTTCAACTGTACTATAAGGATGTTATCTTTGGCTATTATAATTTTAAAGACAAGGACAATGATGCTTTCTTTTTTATAAATTTGGTTTTTATTTTTGGCAAAATTTCATATACACAAAAGCAAAGTCCTCGGCAGAAAGCCTGAACTTCTTGTATTAAAAATGGAACTTGCACAATATATAAGGACAATCTCCTCATCAAAAAACACTAAGGCTCTCAAGACTGTTAACATCTGTAACCGATTGAAACTGCTAACTTGATTTTGGCTCTTGCAAACTTTTGTTTATTTATGTTCCCCTTAATTTATTTTATTTTTTGTACTCACTTTTGTCTCACTGTCCTTGTCACTCTTTCTGTTCCTCATTGTACTACCACAATGTCATCTTTTATGTGATCCCTGTTTTACTTGACTGTATGTCTATAATGTGATAAATAAAGTTTAAAAAAAAAAAAAAAAAAAGGCTGCAGACCCTGAATTGGGATACAGCGTAAATCCTGTCATTGGTACTTCCTGGCTTGTGTAGTTACTAGGTAACAAAAGCTCAACACTGCCCCTAGCGTCCTGGAGCACTTCCGTTGTGTTTTGGGGTTTGCATGTGTTTTGGAGTTTGTACGTGCTTTGTCTCTAGGGGCCACTGTAGCTAACCCACATGCTGTGAAGTGACAGCGCTAATCACCGAGTCACATCAATCATACTCGTCAAAATTACACAAGAGAGCATGTAACTAATATTGCTTTATAATAACCATTGTCAACAATAATTTTTAACTCTAGTGAAAACTAATAAAAAATAATGCTTATTACTAATGTTCTAATTTATGGTAGTTTGTGTTGTTTACTGTACTGTAGCTATAAGATGTGGATGACATGGGCACACATTATATTTTATATGCCATTTTAAGCATGTCTTAGTGGTTAACACATGCTGCCATTTTAAAACAAAAGTTTGATAATCAGGTAGTTTTCAGTCCAAAAGTATCAAATACTGCAGTTTTCTCAAAGCGGATAGTATCTAGCATACAAACCAGGCGTACTTTGAGGTTTGTGCTGTATCAGCAAGACAAATCTCACGATTCATATGGGTTCATGTGATGAGACAAACCAAAACCAATAGTATTACAGTGCTGAAAAATCTGGTTAAAAATCTAAAGCTCTGCACAAAGTTTAAAACTACATTAGCATACAGGCAAGGTAAGCTGCTCAAAAACAGCCAGAGAAGAACAAGTTAACATGTTTGTTACACAGAGAAATTGTGTGTCTGAATTAATCTACCAAAGCTACCCGACTCTTTGTGAAAAGTAATTACCCCTTAAATCTAATACTTGGTTGAAAACATGCAATCAAGTGTTGGTGATAACTGACGATGAGTCTTGCACATCACTTTGGAGGAATTTTGGCCCACACTTCCTTGCAGAATTGTTTTAATTCATTCACCTTGGAGGACTTTTCAAGCAGAAAAGGCCTCTTCTAAGGTGATGCCAGTGCATCTCAATCTAATTTAAATCCAGACTAGGCCACTTTAAAAACCTTCATTCAGAGGTGGACTTGCTGCTGTTGGACATAAACTAATATCTGGATATTTTCCTTCAGAATTTTCTGGTAGAGAACAGAACTCATGGTTCTGTCATTCGTCCAGGTCCTGAAGCAGAAACCAGACCCAGACCATCACACTACCATCTCTTTCTCATTGTTGAATCATGAACTCTGACCTTAACTGATGAAAGTGAGGCCTACAGATCATTAGATGTTGTTCTGTACTTTACTGTCATTTACTTTTTGTGGTTAGAAAAAAAGCAAAAATTAAAAAAAAAGTGCAGATTCTGACAAAAATGGTGATTACGAAGCGAAACATTGGTGACTTTTAAAACATTAAAACTAAAATGAATTAGTATTCAGTACAGAATGCAGGGCACACGTGTGTGAAGCAGGAAGTGTAAGACTCTTATGTAACAAGCAGTGTCAAAACTCTATGTCTTGTCTTACAACAGACACAACAAGCAGTGTCAAAACGCTATGGCTTGTCTTACAACAGACACAACAAAGACTATACATGTCCAAAGTCTGTTGTTTATACAGCGCTACATATAAAATACATATGTATAACAGATATTTATATTGGATACTTAGTGGTTTAAAATTGAGGAACTTGGGTATAAATTCTGGCAATTTAGTACAGCTGCCACACCACACCCAATAAATCTACATGATCATCAGGTTGCAGTATTACACCACAGCTACATCGCAAAGGTTGCTGGAAACAAGCAGCTTCCGTTCAGGGGAAACATTTTTTATACATTTCTGAGAAATGTTACATTTTCCATCTTTTTAAGTTAGGTTATAGGGAGTCAGCAATGTAGACTCCAAAGATTTAGATAACAAGGCATGACCACATCCTTGCTTTAACATTTTGCAAGATAATCTGCAATAAAGTTGAAATCAAAAGCAGCAAAATGAAGCTGGGTTGACACATTATAATAATGTTGTTAGAGCAGCTGGCTCCATAATGAGGCATTTTAAAGGTCTTTAAATATCTCTGACCTTGTTAAAAGCATGTCAGTAACACTGAATAAATTTGCACAGTATGCAAATTATTTGCGTAGACTCATTCATATTTTTTTTTATTGCATCACAAATATCGAACATTTTATTCAATGAAAACACTTGGAAAGATTATTAACATCTACATTAGAAGTGCCACAATTGAGTCACAGAGTGTAAAACCATTAGTTCGTGGGAATTAAAACTTTGCATTACAACAAGTTTCTCATGAACAAAAACCAGGGTACTGATTCAATAGTCCTACCCAGGAGTGACTCATCAGTTTTCATTTAAGTGCATCTCTGACTCACTGATTTCTCAGAGTAAGGTGGAAGTGCTGTAGGTTTGAACCCAGTCATTGCAGGATGGTTTAATAGAAAAGTTTGCCCTGAGGCTTTGTAATATAAGAAATATATTAAACATAGTGACAAACAACACAAGAGGACTGAAAAGGAAAGCTGAATTGCACAACCACATTTGGTGTGTGGTCGTTGTTGGTGTTCTTAACAGTCATTAGAACTTTTGAGACATTCATCAGATTTTTCTGCGCATGTTTACAAATACATTTAAGCTGCTTTCAAGAACAAAAGGTCCCATTTTATTGTGATACCTTAATGCTGTGACCGGTGATCACTTAAGTGGTTTCAGCATTCAGGATTCATACAAGCAGAAAAAAATCAGAACTCATCTGACCGATAAAACACTGGTTCCGTTTCCATGCATCAACTCGCGCAAGACAGAAAATGCACCATAATAATTACAGTATATTTACCCATCATCCCATTGCCTGATGCATTTTCGCTGTCCCATCCCTGTCTTCATAATGAATCGGTTACCACGGCTACTGTTGCTTAGCAACAGGCCAGTCAAATGCTCCTAATCCTGTGCTGTTGACAGTGAGCTGTGACTAGGGAAGGGAGGATGAGAAGGGAAAGGAGCGGGGGGGGGGTACAATAAACAGCAGCGCTGGAGAGAATAGATGAAGTTTCATGCATGTATTGTGTTCCTGTTCGAGTGTTTGTGTTATTATGAATGTGTAGCGCAGGTTTATATGCAACGGCTGACGCCGAGCAACTGCAGTCAATTCTTTTTATCTGTGAGGGGAAAATGAAAAGCATAGATATGAGATTAGCGCTTGCTTAAGCTTGTGTTTGCCAAACATGAGCACAGACGCTGACTGTACTGTCAGCTCTACTTCTATTGTTTCATTTATTATTTCAGTAATCTCTCAAATGGGAATTCATTACCTGTCACATGAAAGGACGCTGGAAATCAACGAATAGGGTTTCACGTTTTCGAATGTGGACCTTTGTTGTGTGTGCCTTATCTTTCAAGCTACAGCAGAGATGATGTGTGAACGGGCCTGGATGTAAAACATTTTCCCTGATCGGTGACTTTGAACAGTAGTGGCTGTTTTTCAGAATCGCTCGGGCATTAAATGTGTTTCAGACAGATAGTTTTTTTCAGAAATATTTCCAGCCCTGTGCTTCTTAACTGGCTAATGGGTTATCAAAGGCATTACCATCATGTTTCTTCGTATCAAATAATGGTGTTTTGGAAAAAGAGCTTTCCATTATGTGACTAAGAATACAGAAGATATATATGACCCTTGTTATAGCGACATACAAGCCTAGTACCTGTCATGGCCTCTATATTTTTCTTAGAGTGCTTTGAACTTTGTCTTATTCACATCATTGTCATAATAAGGTGACAGACAAAAATATTAAACAAAATAGCCTAGATGAATTTGTTAAATTTGTTTAGCTCATGTTCAACTTTTTTTTTTAAAAGTGCTTCTGGTCATGTGTACAAATACATTGTGTTTATGTTTGTTTGCCTGTTCTTAACAGCTACACCCTGCAGTGTTGCTGCCCACAGTAACAACATTAGTAATTAAAAAGAGAGCGGAAATAGAAAGGGAGCGGTCTGAATAATGCAACTCTCAGGTGCAACAGGGAAAAAAAAGAAATATGTTGACAGAAAAAAAGCAACCTTGGCAGACAGATGCAGGGTGTCATTTCTTGTCAGGCAGTGACATGTAAATTTAACCTTAATGAGTAATGGAGAGATGGCTGCACACTTAAATGGCTTGTATTTGGGAAACAAAGCAATGACACAGTGATGAACTTCCTCATTAATACTTAAGCTTAATTAAAGCCCACACCGCTCTCTTGAGTACTCTGGCAGGAGGAGGTGAGGGGGAAGCAGGGTGTGTGTGCGTGCACATATGTGTGAGCATGTCTGCATCAGTGGGTGCTTGAAGCAAAGGAGGGGGTCTGCGTACTTTGGGGACCCCCCAACCCTGCTCTCCTTCCACCCCCCGTTAGGAAACACTTGCTGTAAAGTGATAGGTGGCCAGGTGAGGAGACTTGAGAGTCCCTTGGCTCAGCTGGCTGTCTCCTGCTATGCTCTCTTTACCATCTGGGCTCTTGTTTTGACACCCTGGAAAAAGGAGGAGTGAACTCAAACAGCCTGACAGGACCATATGCGGTATACAATGTTTAGGTCTCAGCACCCGGGATGCACACTTGTGAAGGAAGGAGAGCTTGTGATTCAATCTGATTAGGTAGCGACATGGGACTGGTAACAGAAAGGAAAACAGACAGACAATAAAAGAAAAAGGCACTTAAATGCTTAAGTGCAGAGCAGATTTGGCAAACACACTCTTATGCAATTTGTATTGAACACTAAAGCCAAAATTATTTCCTTCTTCCTGTTGTGTCTCATTTTGATTTTTTCAAGCAATTAGCTCATTTCTGGATGGGACAATAAGGCTTTAAAAAGACATTTAGACAGAGCTCGGTGAGTTGATCACCTTCTGTTACAACAGATTTTCTTTTTTACTTTTGAGGCTGCTTCCTTCAGTGGTGCATTTATTATTGGATACTCTGTCAAACTGTTGCATTGATAGCGAAAATGACTGCCAGGGAGCCATTTAATGATTCTCAAAGTTAATGGTTTAGTGCATACTTTGATTTTCAGTTTTTCTTTAGCTTTCTACTACACTATTTAAATTATGCTCAAAAAAGCATATATTATTCTGGCTTTACAGTTCACTCTTTACTTGAACAGTCTGTAAAGATTACAGCTTTCACCAGACTAGCTTGCTTTCATTTCATCTGGCTAACTATCACCACTCAATCCACTTTATCACAGTTATTTCTCAACCTAATTTTTTCAACATGCAGGGGTGCCTCCAGGATTTTTAAAGTGGGGTGGCACAAGCTGTGCCAATAACCAGTAAAAGGAGGGTCATTGGAAATTTTTAAATTTTAAACCCAGGAAAGCAGAAATATGTGCACAGACCTGCTTCCTTAAACATGGATTAGAAGATGTTGCTACCTCCATAATAAGACAGCAGCTGCACTGAATCACACACAAGCAAGGTAAAGGTAACATAATCTAGTTAGAAAAATCAAAATATGTTACATTTTACTGAGTGCTAGAAGAGTTAGACTGGTTGGCAACTACCTACCAAGCAGCGGTTGGGGGTTGCTGTCAGTGGCTGAAATTGAAATTGATTGCCAAAATCCCAGTTGTAAAGACTTAGAGACCAGTCTGGTAGAGACCCCTGGTAACGACCAATCACATGTTTTTCTGTTGCTGAGTGGACGGTGGAAGTTGCCTGCTGTTGCTAAGTGAAAATAGTTGCACTATAGCACTGCATCGACAACGTCCTTCAAATTGCTTTGGTCTCTAGAAGATTGTAGCCATTGCCCATTGGAAGATGTTTAGTTGTGTTCAAACAATAGCCAGCTATTTGCTAAGCGGTGGTGATACTGTGAAACTTTGCCCTCAAAGTAAAATTAGCATATTTTGAAATGTGATGGTTTCGTGGTTTAGGCACGGCATTTACTATGGTCTGTGTTTCCAATCTGTGTCGCACTTTTCAAAATTTCATTACTGCTCCATGGTTAGTTACAGAGTGTGCAAAAATTTGGCATCTTCCGTACAAGCTACGGGTGACTGCGGTAATCTACTAGCGATGAAAGCAATCACAAAGAGGTTTTTAGTAGATTTCACCAAACAACAGCCAGCAATCCACATACCCACTAGCAAACAGTCACGGAGTGCTCATTTTTCCCTAGCGACAGTGGTTGCCAGGTGGCACTCAACTGGTCTGTGTGACTGAGGCCTTAGATGACGACAGGCAATGGACCAAGCCACTGTAAAGTATTGTATTCAGGTATTGTTTCCCATTCAGGATTCAACTAGTAGCTTGATATACTATTATTTAACATTACATAATTATCTATTTACAGTGCCTTGATGAAGACAGTTGTTGTGCACGGCACCTCTGTTAATAAGGCTTAAAAGGTGGCTGCCGGTCAGGAAGAGGCAGAATGTACAAGGAACCAGGACTGAAACTTCGGACTGTTTGTATCACAAATTCATTTTCAGTTTCACAGTCAATACACCCCTGGTGGCATTTCTGCTCTTTCAGTGAACTGCAAAACAATTAGCATAATCAAGGGTACTGTAGTTAAAATGAATAATCACTGGATGTACAAAAAATAAAACTAGCTAAAGTATAAACAATATATAGAGGTTAATTAGGGGGTAAATATCAAGCCTGAGGAAACTTTGGTGAAAGTGTATGGAGATTGTGATGTATATGTGCGTGAGTGTGCTTTTATTGCTTAAAACTAGCACTGAAATGAATAAAATAATTATAAGAAAACATAAAAAGTGCACTAACACAGTTTGTGCATGTGAATGCGGTCTTCTTGGCACACATTAACAGCTTTAAATGCATTTTTTGGAGCAGTATCTAAGGGATACCTGCAATACAAGTTTCTCATAACTGCAGTCTTTTCATCATTATCCAAAAATAATGCACTTACACCACTGAATTATGAGGGTTTACTTTGAATCTGGCAGCGATTTCCTAATCCTGTGCTATTTCCCTCAGTATCTCTTTTTTTTCATGCTGTGCAGATCTTGTGATTTGCTCAGAGCATCATGTTGTTTCTGTAACCTTTTAAACAGCAGCGTTTCATCTGACAACCTCCCAGTCACAAGCTACTGGCCACTCGCCACATGCCAGCAGATGCCATGAACAGATCAGCTTTCTCTTTCTTAGCTTTGCCTTATACAATCAACATCACATGAGCACAGCTGTAAGAAAGTGCATACATACTCATGTTTGCAGGCTTTTTGTTTTTTCTTAAGCACCCTAACCTGCATGTTTTTAAAGATTACTGCAACACGCTATCAAAAATGAGCTGCATAAAGTTTCAAAAAAACACATAACTGTGGTAGTCTCATTTCTCTCGCTAGTAGTCCTCTCTGCTCAACCCTTACTTTAACTTATGGCTAACGGATTTGTCTGCAGGACACAGCAGGCATCAGCGATTTCCATCAGAGAGTTGTGAAATCTATTTTTTTATCTCACTTTAGAGAAAATGAATGTGACATCTAATGTGGTCCTACGGCTAAATGTGATAATTGACCCACTTTTTGAAAAGCTCCAATGTTATTTATCAAAGTTTAAGGCTGAAGGTGAACTTTGTCATCAAGCCACAACAGTTATAGCATGCTAGGAAAAAAAAGTTTTCAGCATCCAAATGAACCATAACGGAAAAGAGGTAGGCACTGAGAGGGAGAAATCAGTGTTGTTCTTATTATCCTTCTGTAAGCTTTCCTAAGTCTCAGCTGCACAGTGTTTCTGTTATGACAAACTATATAAGGCCATAGAAGTGTGTTCCACATGAGCCACTCACATTTTCTTATATGTGAGCTACTCTTTAGGGAATAAGTTAGTTTGTTTGACTAAAGACTTGAACACGTTTTCCCTGACTGATCATTTCACTGTGTAGGACTTGGATTAAGCAAGCAGCGGAAGAAGAGATAATCAGCAGTTTTAGAGGAGAGCATAAGAGTTCAAACAAAGGTCTGCGGCTGTCTTAGTCTCAAGTCTGTGTTGACATAACAGAGAAGGCGTACCTTTGGCTAGTCTAGTAGATGTCTGTGACATGTGCTGGATGATTTCAGACTTAACATGTCCTCATTTACCTGAAATCTCGAGCTACCAGAATGAGTCCAGTTCGGTTAGTCTATGTTCTTAACTCTTCACAATGCGAAAATCTGGGCTGGTTTGAGTTGTTATTACAAACTAAATGCTACATTTTCTTTGTCATGAAGTCATTTTTCTCATGATCTAATTCCCCCCCCCCCCACTACTTTTCTTCCCTTTTCTCCTTCACACAGAGCCGTATGGCCGAGAGCTTGCGTCTGTTCGACTCCATCTGCAACAACAACTGGTTCACCAACACGTCGCTCATCCTCTTCCTCAACAAGAAGGACCTGTTGGCTGAGAAGATAAAACGCATTCCCCTGACAGTGTGCTTCCCCGATTACAAAGGTCAAAATACCTATGAGGAGGCAGCTGTCTATGTGCAACGGCAGTTCGAGGACCTCAACCGCAACAAGGAGACCAAGGAGATCTATTCGCACTTCACCTGTGCCACCGACACCAGCAACATCCAGTTCGTGTTTGATGCTGTCACGGACGTGATCATCCAGAACAATCTGAAATACATTGGGCTATGCTAGGACCTGACACGGGTGGGGTGGGGTGGTGGTAGGGGGTGAAAAGCGGGCTGCTGTTAGCCTGCCGCGAGGCTGGATAAACAAAGGCATGTTAGCCTGCCGGGCAGTTTATCTCTTTGAAGAGGGGGCAACAGAGGACTGGAAAGGAAATGAGTTAATAAGACAGTGAGGGATGGACAATACTGTAGATTCAAGTGTTTCAATGGAAACAACAGAGCTGAAGGTCCATGGTTGAGGTGGGATTTCTACCCTACATGTTTGCACTGAATATGAGTATGCAGAGACACCCAAACACATGCACACCAACACACATCCTTATAGTTTGCTCACACGTGCGATCTTCAGTCAGACACTGGTTTGACAAGGCAACACTGGAAAATTTTTAGAAAGCTGCCCCCAACTGCCTGTCAAACCTGAAACCTGAGTCAGTTAATGCTGCTTAATTGAAAATAATTTCTGCAGAATCAATGCTCTCTTTTGGCTTTTTACCCAAACAATAGTAAACGGCGAGGGCACCTGAGGAGACACGGATATAGAGACAGAGAGAGAGCCTGTATTTCTGGGGGAAAAAGAAGTCAGTAAACATGACGTCACAGGTTTTCTGCCGAAAAGAGGAAACTGCCACAGTCTAAAGTTGAAGTGAAACATGTTTTTTACGCACCATTTCTGTTCTTTCCTTATCAGCTGTCTGTTGTTGTTCTTTTCCTCTCTTTCTTTTATCTTTTTGCGCTTAAAAAAAAAGAAAAGAAAAAAAGAACATGTCTCTCAAACCAGCTTTTACAGCAGGTCCCTGACTTAAAACCAGGAGTATGTTACACTCGGAAGAGTCAAAAGTATTTTTCATTACCGTTTCCAGCAAGAGACAAAAAAAAAAAAAAAAACAGTGCCAAGATCAGTTTGTAAATAAATCTGGATCCCATCCTTTATGTTACTTTTTTTTTCTTTTTTTGGTTTAGTTTTTATGGACGAAGACATTAAATCATGCATGATTTTGTTACTTTGGGATACTAATATATTTTCTTTGGGATTATGTTCCTCTTTTCCTAGGTTCTAAATAATATATTCCCAAAAATATATATTAAAGTCAAACACTGTGTACGATTGTACAGTTGTCAGAGAGGAATCTATTGAAAAGAGTTATATAAATATAATAATGATGATCAGAATTTTTATGGTGACAATGCTAACGGCGATGATGAATATACTGGTGATGAAGATAACCTCACTACAGAAGTTTGGGGGTGAAAGGGGAGACTGTAGAAGAACCTGAAAACAAAGAAGCAAACTTTCAAAGTTCAATCGTCCTTGCATTATCTAAATGGAAATTGTTAAACCAGTCAGTCAGTATGATGTGTAAATATACTGTAAGGTACACTCTTTGTTCAAACAACATGAAAAATAACGGTTGAGTTGGGATGCTGTGAGTGCGATAAAGAGAGAGTGAGAGACAGAGGAGGAAGATCCCACTCCACTCCTCCTCTTACCCTTTCTTTTTTTAGTTCAGAGAACAACTCAGCCAAGGGCTTGACTTTACAGGATGTCCACTTCAACAACAGACTAAAACGATGAAACAAACAAACAAAAAAAGACGTATAAAAGGACAATAACTATTAATAAAACAACTTATGCAAATTTTTATGGTGTAGTAAATGTGTTTTTGGGTGGTGATTGTGTCAACGGTGTTTTAAATGTGTTCGTGAGGGGAATGTTTATAGAGGACGGACTGCCGCAGGCCCTCCATATTCTTTCGTAATTATGCTGCATCGAGTGATTTTTTTTGCAACTCGGAATAGAGCACCCTGTCTGAAACTTTGCTTCCATCTTCAGTGTCCAAACGATGACAAAAAAGTGTTTGTCCTCCTCGTACAATGTAGCCACTGGGCCAAGCAGAACTCGGACCTAAAGTATGCAATTAAATCACTGCAGAATGAACTTGGCCTACGTGTGATTGGGTGACGGTGCACAGCAGCACACAGACTTCATTCTAATTAGTGTATAAACTCCAGCATCACCAGGTGGGCTGATACATTTTTCCACAAATACTTTTGGATTTTTGCACTTCTTAGTTTTTAGTCAAGTAGTCATTTCAAACTTCCCTACTCTAAAGGAAGAAGATATGCTATTAAAAAAATACTTTCACTGTATTCAAACCTATAATAGGATGATATGACCCTGTGGCCATCCTAGTACACTCAAGTGGAACAAACTTTTTCGTGTTTGATTTAGCATTCAGTATGTCACACAGGGGACCAAGCGTTAAATAAAACTACTATTTTGCCTTTTACATCCTCCTCCTTTCATCATGATCTACATCCATGTGTGGGAAATGTCTTCAGGTCATGGGGATATTGTTTTGTGGACTGATTGAACCAACAGTGGGAATCTGTTTGAGGGATGAACATAAATAAAATTCATTTCTGAGAAGGCTGAAATTGTGCCTTATGACTGTCATGTGGTTGGAGTTGGTGCCAACTTTGAAAACTGAGAGAGAAGTCGCTGCAAAAAAAAAAAAAGGTCAAAGTCCTGCATTTCTTTCATTAATTTGTTTATTAATTCAAATGAGACTGGAGTTTAAATAATTTATTTGTTTATTTATTTATTTTCCAAATAAAATTTGAAGTACAAACTGGTCGGCCTTATGCTGTCAGAGGGTAGCACTAAGCAGCTCATTGTGACACTGACAGAGGTTTTTAAAGAAAAATAACACAAAAAGTAGCAGTAAAATGTTTCAACACACTCAACAAACCTTTGGTGATGTGTACAGATCTGGGTTTTGTGGTCTAATAACTCTTAAGAAATTCGCTAGAAATGATCGCAGTTTAGCTTGCCAAAACTCATGACAGCTTAAAATTTCATTTTCTAAATACAGTAAAAATAAAAATGCACTCTTGTTGGCCAATCCCAGTAGTTTTAACAATTTTTGAAATACTCACAGCAGTCCATCTGGAAACCAGCAATGTTCAAATTAATATAAATCACCTTTCATCCTCATTCGATGCTCAATTTGACCTCCAGCAGGTCGTCTCGTCTACGTTTCTAAATGCATTGAGTTCAGAGTGATAGACCAAGAGTTTGTCACTGAATGCTTTGGTAAGTATGAAAATAATGTGAATCACATGCTGCCTTTGTAGCCAGAACAAAGTCCGATTTTGGACTGACCTGTCAGACAGCAGCCTCTATGATCAAAATAGCTGGCATATTTCATCCCTGCAGAAGAAACTGGAAGAAATGCTCAGGACTTCACCAATACATGTGACATGATAATTTTTTCAGTACATTGTGTATATACATTGTAAAAAGATGCAAAAATAATTATTCCCCAAGAAAATTAACAAAGAGTGATCTAGAGTAACAAAAATTAGGATGGTAACAGGGCTAAAATAAAGATGATGGAAGGTTCCCTAACTTTTCAATGGTCAGTGTTCCCAACATTTTGAGATATTTAAAAAAAAGAATATAAAATCTTGTGATCTGCTATATTTTAAACTTACCAAAATGAAAAAAATCTATCAGAATATTACAAGAAACTTTGTCACCTAGTAGTCTGTATGGGTCAGTGCGTTCTCATATGAATTCAGAGGTCAGGGTCAGGTTTTTGCTGTTTTACGTGATGGAAATACAGTACATGGAAACAGATTGATGGGCCTATAAAAAAATTACCGGCTTATAACAAAACCTCTGACTGTTTTTACTTTTAGATTGTGAAGCATTGCCCAAAAATCTAAGACTTAAACGGGGGCCAGAAACCTCCGGTTTGTCATCAGTATTGGGACATACAATAAATAATAAGGAAAAAGGACTGAAGCATTTCTAAAAATAAGAAGTAGTTCAAAAAACAACCACAGGCACAGAAAGAGACATTTTTGGCCATATGATGACAGCTCTGAAACAATAAATATCTGTAATTCCTGGCATGCTCCAGCCCTGTCTATTTGTAGGCCTCCTGAATCATTCAGACATTTTTCAAAGAAAGAGAAGGAAAACAAAGCCTTTCCCACTAACTGGTCTTGTCTGTTTCCATGTTGTTGACCAGAACCAGACCTCTATAAGTACACTTCCTCACGCCATTCCCACTAGGTATGTCTTGTGATTCTGTGTTTCCGCTTGTCCTCAGCTCAACTCTTTTAACTTACTTCAGCTGACTTTTCCCTGTGTCTCCGCACTGACCTCCACATTTATTCTTGCACTCTATTTCCCTCAGGGCGCTCTCTCCCTCTTTCCCTCTAAGCTTTCCTATCTGCTCCCACCTGCTTCTTGGCTGTAAACAGCCTTGTGAATCAAATGGACAAACCTCAAGCAGCTGTAGGAAAATTCCACAGGTCTGGCTTTCTTGGAAGAGTTTTAGTATTTCATCTCTGTCTTTCTTTGCCTGTATCTGGTGGCAAATCTGCCATTTACCACTTTAAATCCAGTCGATCCTCTCATCTCATCTCAGCACTGCTCAGCTTACTCCTCCCTCCTCTGTTTGCTTTGTAAAAAGAATGATGACAGCCAAGCCTCATCCTTCAAACTAACCTTTGGACACTGTCTCCTCCTCTGACCCCTGTAACACAAGCTTAACGCCCTAAATGAAGTTCTGAAAAACAGACTTAACTTCTGTCCTCTTGAAACGACCTCCTGCTTGCTGTCCCGGACCACTGCTGCTGATCTGCACTACTTCCTAATGAGTATTATCAACCGTCCCTGACATCTGGCTGTGAACCATCTGCCTTTGAGTCAGCTCTCTGAGCTAAAGTTACCCTCACAAAACATCTTCTGGACCCTGTGACATCAGCTGTCAAAAACAATAAGTTATTGCCAAATATTAAGTCATTTTTAAAATTTTAGCAATGCCATTTTACTGGATTTTAATGGGTGGATAATGTGCACTTATCAGTGTATGGGTAGAGAGGTGAGCTCAATTTAAAAGCAAGATTTACATTCTGTTACATCATTTTGTGAAAGCCCAATAAAAGCTCAATCATAAATTACAGAGTAATAAATTTAGAACTTACATTTATTTATTTTTCCGGAAAATGAACGAGCAAGTGTGCAGGTCCTCTTCTTTGACGATCTACAGCACAATTCCAGGATCACTATAACTGCAAATATCCAGTAAGCAGCTACAATGCATGCTTATCATTTAGTAATTTATGAGCATGCTTTGTTTTATTAAATTATGCTAACAAGAAACAACATGTGGTTGATTGCATTGGCGTTAGTTATGCAAGCATTAGTCAAGAACTAGAACACAATTATGATAATTACAGTAATATAATAATATCTGATGATGGTAGATGTTAAAAACATAAATAAATCCAGAATTCAAAAAGTTTCTGCAATGCATCATGGTGGAGGCGCAACTTTGTGTGCTGAGATTTAGGCTAAAAAACAAAACTCAAAGGATTACGAACTCAGCGGGCCGATATCATCAACCAGTATCAGCTGTCTATAAATGCTGATATTAATCTATCAGTATCGATATTTATTTATCGATATCATTCTATTAATGATAAGGGAAAAATGAAGAGATGATTGAAGAGATGATTGAAGAGATCACCATTCAGATGTTACGAGTGTGAGTTTGCATAGCTTGTCCACCAGAGGGCACTATGCAACTGCCCTGTTTGTAACAACCAGCTGATCCAAGCTGCGTGAACAAGTAAATAAATATCTACGCAAAATCAGTTTACATTTTGTGTCTGAAAGAAAACAAATATTCCTGATAAATTGATTATTAAATGTGCAAATATCAATCTGAAAAAACGTACATCAAGTTGGATGGTTATGCACCATCAATATCTATAAAGAAAAACTTGTAATTCTAATCTTTCTAATAGTGGTTCAAATGTTTCTATCATAAGAAAAACAATGTCCACCACAACAAGTCTTTATTATACTGGTATGAGAGGCAAAAGCAGAACTCTCTGTACTGAAAACAGGCCTTAACAGGTCTGAAGTGGTGGGGAAGGCCTTGGTCAAGTCCATATCACAGTGCCTGTGGGCATCAGATAAAGTATGCCAACATTCCTCTGCTGAAGCAGAGGGTATAAAATAATATTTCACTCAGCTGCAGTTTGGCTGTGATTGCACAACGCCAGGCAATATAGACTGAATCACAAAAAAGGCTGAGGGTTAGGGCCCAGTCCTACTAGTCTTAAATTTGAAGCTTAAATCCATTCCGGTAAATGGTTTCCATATTTAACTTTGTACCAAGCCTTTAGTTATGTTCACAGTATGGGCAATAAAGTTACAAAATTGCCAAACACTGGCAGCTACGTTGTCACTGAGTTGCAGTTAAACTGTTGCGCAAAATGCAGGATTGCATTTGTGAACTTTCACTTCCTATTCAGTTAATGTTGCAACAGTAAATCACCAAAACACTTGTTTCACAGGGTTCCTCAGTCTCAGTGACTGAACGAGCAAAAACCTCTGACAAAAAACAAACAAAACAAAAAAAAGTCTGACAGTAAATTCACCACCACCAATCCAATGAAACCACAAAACTAACACCAGCACCGCCAACCCACAGCAACCCTCGTCGGCTTCCTGCTTCCAATGCGTGTCCCTGCAGCAGTGCCAACTGATGAGGTGTCAGAAATTGTCAGACTGACAGATATAGAGACAGTCACACTAACACAAGGCCAGCAGGAACTGATCAGTGAAATAGTGATGCACAGTAGCTGCTTTGCCATTTGTCTTATTCTGCAATGAATCACTTCCTCCTTTTTTTACTATTTTGGTTCCAGGAAAGCACATACAGGACGAAGTAGCTCCTGTGTTTAGCTTTGGTCAAGTGTGATAGTCTAATGCTGTTAGCCAGTTAAAAATACTTTTTTCCGTCTTTTGTGTGCGTGTGTCTGTGTGTGTGTGTGTGTGTCTGTGTGTGTGTCTGTGTGTGTGTGTGTGTGCGTGTGGGGGGGGGGGGGGGGGGGGGGGGGATTTGTCTGCCAAACTCTATGAAAAGCTCTTCTCCGCACTGTGCTTTTATGAACTGCACGCTCTTTATTACTGTAACACTTCTCCAGCTCTGTGGAGAGACAACACTCTGTCTGTTCACATTTTCTATGCTGGCCTCGGTTAATTGCCATAATGTGCTCCTAGTCTGTTGCAATTACTTTTCCCCCCTAAAACATTTAAATGCTTGGGTGTGGGCAAAATGGCCTGCAGGCATTATTAAGGTGTCAGAAAACATACTAACGCCACAATCATTTGCTGTACTGTTGACAAACTTATTTTTGACTGGGAGGTTCTGTTTATGAATGAACAGTATGTCTGTTATGCATTGACCTTGTGACCTTGATTTGTTGATTGCTCTGCACTAAATAATTTTCATCGTTAGTTGAAAATTGACATCTGTCTATTATTGCAATATAGCCTGTATATAAAAGATAACCACTATAACATCATGCCTTGGTCAATGAAGTCCTGTCTTTCAACTGTAACTTGGTGTTATGCAACTTAACAGTGGTGGATCTGACAGTAGGACCCTTATGCCAGTCCTTTATCTTCCATTTTGAATCTAATGAAGGCTACAGTTATGTTGTGTTAAATAAAACATGAAATTAGCAATTGAGACTATAAACACAGTAAACTGGGCAGTTTCCCCACAGATCTCAAAACAGCTTCTTTTTGCAACCAGAGGAGTTACTCTAAAGAAATCAGACTGGCTTTCGATTGGCCAACTTATCTGTGCGATTAGGGTTACATCGCCACCTGCTGCTTCGGCATGCTGTGGACATTAATATTTTCATGTGGACAGTAGAAAAATCCTCATTTTCATGCACTCAGAATAACCCTTTTAACACAATACAGCGACAGAACAGGTGCGAAAGTGAGAGAAACTGAAGCATGCGAAGGCTTGCACTGAGATGTGGTGAAAAGAAGCATAGAAACAGATGCAGGTAATGTGTGTTTTAATTGAACAATAATGCTGTAGATGCTATTAGTTGTAACCATAGCTGTTCCATCACATTTATCTCTCCCTAACTCACTTCCATTTCTGAGCTTTCTCTAAAACTTATTCAACTTTCATTGTGTTTTCCCCCCACTTTTATGTTTTATTCAGTTTGTGTTTTGCGTGCTTTTTCAGCATTTTTCTATTATTTTTTCACGGGTTCAGTACAATTAACTGATTTGCTATGGATTTAGATTCTTTCAGATTGACAGTGTGATGGATTTTGAAGGATACACTTTTGACAAGTTGAAGTAACACTCCTTATTTTCTTCCTGAACCTGGTCCACAGAGTAAAAAATCTTCTTGAAAAAGTAGCTAATTTATGATCGATACTTGCTGAAAATCCTGTTTTTAATCCACATCAAGATTGCAGCTGCAACCATATTCCAGTTCATTTTCTTTTTATCTCCCTTTCCATGGTGACCCTGCATTTTATAACCCCACTTAAGGGCCAGAATCATTTCCAGCCTCTCTGAGACCTTTCATTGTCATCTGTTCCATTACTTCACAAAGATCACAAAGATGCGAGTTCAGAGAAGCAATCCACCTATAATTAACAGGCTTACAGGTTTTCCAAATTCTGGGCAGTCTGCCCTCCAGTCTAAAAATGCCTCAGATGCCTTATCACTAACATCATCTGACCTAACCTTTTGGATGATTTTCGCTTTGATTTTTCCATCCTTCCATCCATTCATCTAAAAAAAAAAAAAAGCACTTTTCCGTGAGATTTGCTTATGTCTGATAGCTTTTTAACAATCACTTAGTTTCTGTTTTGTTTTGTTTTGTTTTACAGCCAGGTTGATTCCACGTGCATGCTGCCCTATGTCACTTACGTCATTTTCTTTGCTGAGAAGATAAATTTATCCAAAGGTAGACAATACAGAGTAGTCCAACAATAGTTCACAATCTGAACCCGTTATCCTGCTCAGGATTACTTCCCTAGCACATCACATTCAGGAAAATGTGAGGCAACTGCATCCACCAGGACATTTGGTGCTGATAAAAGCATTTGTCTTTATTCAAAGTCCATGTAATATAGGCCAAAAGCATCTAATCACAGAAACACTTTGTCCATGTAATAATTATTAAATGCCACTATATGGGCTACTACAGGGTCATAAATGATACTTACTCTGTCTCTGACGTATGAAAAACTGATACTAGCCAAGCCGCTGTCCTAACAGCACCTCTCCTGACAGCTATTTTAAAAACATAATGTAAAACATTCACCTTCTCAAAATTGTACATTTGCAGCGTCTATGTAGAAATAACAACCCCAGAAGTCCTGTGTCCATGAGGCCCAGGCTGTTTTGATGGACAAAAGGAGCCTACATAATATAAGACAGGTGATTTTAATTTGTGGCAAATAATAGCTTACCAAATCATCCAAATAACTTATCTGGAAACTTATCCTGGAAATCCAAATGCATGTTAACAACAACAACTTGGTTACAGTATTAGTTTAACATGTGCTTACTTTTTAACTTTGATAACAAAATGTTTACGCACATAAAAATATTTATCTTGGACTTGATAAGTCTGAACATAGTAGCTTATCTGGCATCACACACCCCGGTCGTTACTAAAGGAGAGCTGAGCATAAATTAAGAACACGTACACTAAGTATAAAAGTAAATTATCTCCTGGAACGGGATCAGAAGATGACGGTGACAAGAAGGTTTGAGTGTTTTATGCCTACAAGTAAATCTAAAAACAACCATATCATAGCTGTTTTAGGAACCGTGGAAATAGTTCTCAAAGTGGGTGATTTTTTTTTCCCCCACAGAAAAAAGAGAAGAAAATAAACCAGTCGGACCATAAAAGCAGGAGACTAAAGCTCAAAGAGTTCAGAAAAGCATCATTGTAATTGGTTTAAGGTAGTTGGCAGAATGAATGAACGGACCTCTGGGGCTGGCTTTACAAAGATAGATTAGACTGGTCTGTATGGTTAGATAAAGTCTCACATTTCCACAATGGAAGTCAGACCATTTAACAAAAACAACAATGGACTAATTTTCAGCCACAGAAACATCTTAACCCCAGACTAACTAACTCTATTATAATAATCTAATATAATAATATACCAACTATTTGTACCCAAATAAAAAAGAAAAGGGAAAACTGCTGATATGCAAGTGGTCTGTAGTTTCCTTGTATGCTGTATTATAAATTATATTAGTGAAATTCAATTCAACCTTTCAATTTAATTTTATTTATTTGGCACCAAATCACAACAACAGTCACCTTATATTATAAGCTAGAGAAACTAAAACAATAAAGAGAAAACCCCAACAATTAAACAAGAATCTATGAGCAAGTGATTTTGGTGACAGTGTGAAAGAAAAAATCCCTTTTAACAGGAAGAAACCTCCGGCAGAACAAGGCTGAGGGAGGGCCAGACATCTGCTGTGATCGATTGGGTGATGGGAGGACAACAGGACAAGAGACACACTGTGTAAGAAAGCAAGAGATACATAATAACTAGTGATTAAATCCAGATAGGTGTTTCAACGTATAATGGGTGAAAAAAAGGTGAGTAAAGAAGAAACTGAGTGCATCATGAGAAGCCCCCCAGCATCCTGGACCTATTACAGTATAACCAAGGGAGGATTCAGGGTCACCTGACCCTGCCCTAACTATATGCTTTATCAAACATGAAAGTTTTAAATCTAATCTTAAAAGTAGAGAGGGTGTCTGTCTCTTGAATGCAAATTAGGATCTGATCCAAATTAGCTTGTGTTTTATTTTTCCATTGATTAATATCAACCTGTCCACTGTTTATTCCCTAGACCAGAGGTGGCAGCTCATATATATCTTCAACGCTATATGTTTTATGGTCCTCCTCTTAATTTACCCATAATTCACTGCACTATTGTCCTGCTTAAGATAGTCAGAGTCTAAAGTTCTTTGTGCAATGGATGAATTTAGTCACCTACAGTGTATGTGAACTATGACTGCTTTATCAAAGCCATAGTCAAAATCTGTTCCCTGAAACTTCTGTGTACTCCTCTCATAGGCTCTGTATGTAATGAAGGTTTTACTTTGTTTTTTTTAGCTGCTGCCATGTCTAATGTTGGTGCTGTTTCAAATTTCAGCAAAACTTTTGCTAATGCCACTATCTCAACGTTTATCTTTCAAAGGCAGAAAGAAAATTGTATCCCAGATGTGATTATTTGAGATCTCAAGACATCTATATGTCACCTTCAGACTCCAGAAGTTATCCTGTCCTTTTCTTAGGTAACAGTAATGTAAAAATTGCTCAGTACAGGTGAAGGTTATGCTTTCAAAAGTAGAAATACTTTCTTTGTATATAACTATTGGATGTGGCTGATACAATACTACATATGGTATAACATTACTAAATCTGCTTCATCTACTTAAGAGCAGTAAAGGTGTTCTATCACATAAACTCACTTAAATCTTTTTGTCTTTTTTTTAAACTATTTGGCTCTTTGGGATTTAAACAGACATAAAATTACTCATGTCTGAGAAAGATTATGAAGAACCTCGCGAACCTGAATGGATAAGTGTTTAAGAAAATGAATAGGAAGAAGTTAAACAATGTGGCCCCAGCTAAAGGAGATACATTTCCACAAATTGGATACATTTCCACAGCAAACTGTAGTAAGAAACAACAGAAACTGGAAAAGTATAGATCTTGAATGAATGCCGTTGATGTCCAGCTAAGAAACGCCTCTGAACTACCTGTTAAATATAAAGTAGTAGACAATATTATCTCCATTTTTGGCTTCCAGAGTTCTTTCAGTTATTTCTCTTGTTCAGTGACGCACCACTTTTGCAGAGTTATGCTACTATGCCACCTTGTGGATAATATAATATAACATATCTAGTCTGTCTGTCACAGAGTGAACACAGAGGGGCATACAACCATTCACACCTAATTTAGAATTACCAGCTAACTTAACACGCATGTCTTTAGACTGTCAGGGGAACCCAGAGTGTCACGGATAAATACAACAAAATAAAACTAGTACTGGTACCGAAAAAAAGAAAATTTATTCATAACACAGGTGAAAAGACCCAGGGAAACCAAGTAAACGATAAAACGATAGCAAAATAACGCTGAAAACCGATAAAAACCCTGAAAACCATACATTTCACACCCGAGCCTCAACTCTCGCGGCCCGGTACCAAACGACTCACGGACCGGTACCGGTCCGAGGCCCGGGGGTTGGGGACTGCTGACTTAGATCACCTGGCTTCCCCTTTCTGATGCTCGAATTGATCTTCTGTATTTTTCTTGACCATGTCTACCTTAATGGACTGAGTTGCTGGATGTGAATGGCTGATTGGATATTTGCTTTAATGAGCAGCTGACCAGGTGTACCTAAGAAAGCATCCAGTGAGTGTATATTGCAGTTTGATGCCTTTAAAAATATTTTTTCACATCATCAAAACTAAGTAGTAATTCTATTTTCTTTTCTCTTTTCTAAAACTAACTATTATAGGCAGCTTTAAGGCATATTATTTATTTATTTGTTACATATTATTAAGGCAGTGTCTCACAGTAATGCTTGTATTTTGTCAGTTCTTTTGTGTTGGCATACGTCTTCTTCAGGATTATATTTCTCCCATTTTCCTAATAATAGGAGATAAGGTAAAGATCAGTTAGAGACAGTATCTGTAAATAATGTGAGATTTGTACAGCCACAATGTTTACACCATACGAGAATTAACCAGCTTTCACAACTTCTAGGCACACAGCACTGAACACCGTGGGTGTCCCATTGGGATCATCACTTATTTGGAAACATTTCTATTGTTGTTTGGGCTACACTCAGAGTAGCGCATATTTGGAGCTTATTTTTTTCATATTTGGATTTTCAATTTTCTTGTGTTTCCATCAGTTGCATGGTTTTTCTTAGGTTGCAGCCCACTTTGTTCTCAGAGTCACCACACAATAGGGCTCTCTGCAGACACCAGCGACACAGAGATATGCTCATAAGGCATCACATCTGCATTGAGCGCTGGAGATCACAGTTTATTTACCCAAGACTATTTTTTCACACTAGACTCACCCTCCCACAAATGATTGCTTTTTGGCACTATTCAGTAGTGTCTGTTTGTAGTCTTGCAGCACACTGATAGGATCATCTTTTGTGCTTAAAATACCAAGATGTCCCTGCCACATTATAGATTGAGTCTTGGTGAACAGAAGCCGAGAGACATAAAACTACAAAGAAAACATTACCCCATCTGGAGACTTTTGATGGTTGAAGTCTCTGCTTGTGTTTTAAAATCAGGACCAAATTCAGCGCATGCAACTGAGCCTTAATCCCCAAAGAGCATGGCCTCATTCCAGTGATTGATTCTCATTCAAATGAATATTGATTGTCCTCATTCAGAGAGTTCAAGCAGCCATTTGTAACAGTAACAGTCTGATATCTCCTCCTCTATTCCTCTTCCTCTCGCTGTCCTGGCTGTATTCAGTATCAGTAGGATGCTGTGGTGTAATAGTTACAAAAGCCTACAGACAAGGTTCAAGGTAAATAATAGTTTTTTTTATCAGAGCTCATAAATATAATCGGTATCATAACCATATAGTATTATAATCATTGTCATCATGCCAGCCTTACCAGGCCATTACTGCCAGAGCTGTCCAGGGTACTCTAGTGTTTAGCTCATCATTACCTAACACCCTAATCTAATAGATAGACAGAGCAACCTTTTTCTCTAAAGCTCACTCTGCAGGGCACAATCCCTCACGTACTGCTGAAGCTTTAAGGCACACAGCGGTCTCTCTTAATTTGATGCTAGCAAACATCTCAGCTCCTGTTACTCTGACAAACTGCAGCCTGCATGGCAGACAGATTGTCCTAAATACAGGTGTTACTTTCTTAAGTTTGGCAACATTTGATTTTTGCGTCATCGTTGACCACAAGTTTGGTGATTTTTATTCCATTTTCAAAGTGATGTGTCTCTGTTTACATTCCTTGTGTTGTGCTAAATCAGTTATTGCCTAATTGAGCCAGCAGTCTCTGATGTATATAATAAAGAAACCTATGGAGCAACAAAGTGTATTTGTTTTTTTTTGTACACCTATCTTGGCTTTAAAATACAAATATACCTGAGATACCCAATAACAGTCATTAGTTACTTCTTTTCCCTATTCGCACTTTGCTCCTCTCAGATGGTTAATGCATATCACTCTTCAATTAGTTTCGTTTTTGCATGCTGCAGTCTGGTGTTGGTTCTCATGCTGACAAAGAAATGTTTGCTTATCATAACAGGAAATTGTCATGCTCTGTGGTGACCACTGGGTTGTGCAGCGTTCCATCTGTACCATGTAATTTTTGCTGGCAGTCTTTAAGTGTACCACATGCACCTGTTTCCTGTCATTCTGTATTTGTAGTGGTTGTACAAATGTACCTAACACAGTGCCCCTTCGACCATGGTACATGTCGTCACGCCCTCATCTTGTTGAATTCAGTTGGGAAAATCCAAAGTTAGCTGCGAAGATTAGACCAGGTCAGCTGATCATAGCCTGTATGCAAATAAAATATAACAAGTCATTATGTGACTACTTTCTAATTAAATATTTTCCTCACACTGCACCGGTACACCCGATCTTAGGTTGGGTTCCCCCACCTCCCAAATCCCACTTTAACTACTGACCCCTTTTTCCCCTAAATTTTTTTTTATCAGATCATAAATATGAGTAAAAATTGGGCAATGTATGTGTTTTAACAAAAATTAAACATTTTTAGTTTGACAAATTTCCTTAATATAGTCATTCTAAAATTGAGGTGTGAACCCAATAAAATATGGAATAACAAGTTTGCTTGTATGTTTTTTCAGAGAAAATAAACAAATTATAGTTTGGTGCTATTTTGCAGATATTTATTCCACTTAAATTCAGCTTTGATCCTCTGTTGTTGTTAATGATTGATTAAAAGAAACTGTGGTGTGTGGGGCGTGAACCTTTTCCAGTTTCTCAAGTTTGAGAAGCAATGCTCTAATGGTTTCTCCTTTGCTCGCTCCTCGTGGAGCTGGCAGTAAAAGAATACTATAACCTTGGACATAGATCTCACCATAATGATGATAGATAAAGTGCCAAACAGAAATTTACTGGTTGGAAGGAGTACAGAAGCACTCGAACAAGTAAGTGTGAGACGTATGTTAGTGCAAGAAATCCTGTGCAGGCTACAATATGTGCCTTCAGAGGTGGTAAGCAGAAGAGTCTAAAAAGAGTAAAGTATTTGCCACAGCAACACTTTTAGGAACAACTAATACAGTTTTTGCCCTATCCAAGCTTTTTGAGCCAATTCAAATGAAAAATTACCTTTTTTTTTTAATGTTACAATTTCTCACTTACAACATTTGATTGCAATAAAATAAAGTTTCTGTTTTTATCTCCATTTTATTTTTTAAATTCAGTTGAAAACATCATCCTTGAATAAAGTAATCACTGGTTTAAGCTTCAACTTAAACTGTTTATATATTTGGTTGGTTATTGTTCAGTTCCTTAGGAGTTAGTTCATTTGCGTTATAATTACAGAGGATTATAATTAGCACATTTAAAGTTTCTGAAGATGCCAACAACCACTGCTAATTTGCCTGTGTATATAAAAAGCATAGCTACATTAAATCCCCACTGCTTCTTTAAGGAAATGAGTGTAGCTCTGCTGAGTAAACATTTGCTTTCTATATGGCTGTATTTATTGCTTTAAAAACAATAAAACCTCTGCTGAACAAATGGCAACTACAATAATGACTTTATTGTGCTGATGTCATGAAAGATTTTGATGAATCATGCAACAGTGTAATGCAGGAGGCCACACCTACATCGCTATCAATTACAGCACCATTTGAAAGTTTCAAGCATCACAGGTGGGAGCAGAGCCTTGAACACTAATCTATGGTTTGTCAATCCGGTGGCAGTTCCTCATCTGTACGAGCTTAGAGCCATCTGGTTTAGAAAATTGTTACTGCAGAGACACCTATTGGCTGCTGACAGTATTAGCTTCTTTATTTAGCTCACTATAGTTTTAATGCAGATTTACAATATACATTCATCCATTTACTTTGTGAAAATAATATATATATAAAAAAAGTAAAAGCTGTGATTTATTGATGTACAGAATTCAATTTGAGGTATTTGGTGGTTAAGGCCCAGCACAGCAGAATGGAATCCCAGCGGTGATAAGGATCGGGGCATTACCCTGTAGACACGGGTGGTGGAGATGAAGATGAAGGCTTGAACTGGGTTGCACAAAGGCGACTGCAAGGAAAAATGAAGATGAGCGGTGAGATTTAAAGTATGGAGTGAAGGCTGATTGGCCTGAAGAAGGCAAGCAGAAAGCTGATTGGGCTAGACCTGTGGTGTCACAATCAGCTTGAGAGTGTGGGAAAGTGGAAATGATGTAAAGCTTAGATTAGCCAGAAGCGTAAGCTTCATGTAAAACTGAGGTCATTGTAATCACCTCTAAACATTGACTTAATACTTACATTGGTATGACATATACGTATGTATGTACAAATATGTAGGGACTGCTTTCTTGCATTTGCCCAATATAAAATTAGAAAAATCCTATATTAGAGTGATGCTAAAACCTCTCCGCATCCCCAGCTGATCCAGGCAGACGGCTGCCCCTTCCTGAGTGTCAGGGTTCCTGGGTCAGTGACCCAGTGTTTTGCAGTTTTGTTCATGTTCAGGTTATTTTGCCACTTCCATGTGCTCACTTCCTGCTTTTCCTGTGTCAGCTCGTCTTGTGTCATTAGCCAGATTATGTTCAGCTGTGTACTCACTGGTCTCTCATTATCATCCTCATTAGTCTGTGTATTTAAGCCCTCTGTTTCTACTTGTTCACTGTCGTGTCATTGATGTTACGTTGTCCTTCCTGTGTGTTCCCTCAGTTCAGTCAGCCGTTCAGTTGTCTAGCCAGTCAGTGTCCGTTCACCCACTCCCTATAATAAACCTTCACCTACCTGCCAGTCCTGCGTTTGGGTTCCTTCTTCCTCGCCTCCACACAACGCCTGACACTGAGCCTGGTTCTGCCATCGGTTTCTTCCTGTTAAAAGAGGGTTTTTCCTTACCACTGTCATCAAGTGCTTGCTAAGAGGGCTGGCCATTTGCCAACAAACGATTGTTGGTGTTTTCTCTGTATTATTGTAAGGTCTTTACTTTATAATATAAATCTCAAATTTAATGGACTTGAATTACTTCTTGTATGTTTGTGTGTTTCAGGCTCTTGTTGTGGTTGTAATTCTGTAATGGATCTTTGTGCCCATCTACATTAAAGCTGGGGTAAACAGAACTCTAAGGCTGCATATTGACCTGAAAGATCCTCAAAATCTATTCATTTCCACTACCCAAATGACATAAATGACTACTATGTCTGACAACACTTTGAGTAATGACAAAAATCTCATGCTTTGTGGATGTATTTAAATCATCACCTGAATACCTGAATACTTCAGATGAGGTTTGGAGGACATGGCATTCGCATTTATATCTCTGTTCTCTCCCTTGTCTTGTATATCTTCACCAGAATTTCAGTAAGTGCCTCCAAAAGCAGCAGAAAATATTTATATTATACCTGTTTTCGATGGTCCTAAATGAAATCCTACACTTTTTTTCTCCCAATTCAGGCAGATATTTTTTCTGGTACAACTTTTGTCCAACAGGCCCTTGGGCCTTGGTTTTTCACTTCTAGCAGTTACTGCACTATATACTGTCAAAGGTTTGTACACAGGAAAAATTTCCTTTCTTTTCTATGGAACTCACAGATATTTTCCTAGAAAACTACAGTGTCATAGTACAATAACAAGTGTTATCGTACTTGAGAAGACTATGCCCAGTCATGGCACGATAATACTTGTTATCATACCATGACTGGACATAAAGTCTTCACAAGGCCATGTGACTACACATGGTGATTTAGAAACACATCACACACACACACACTCTCTGTCTTTCTTCACTGCTGGTTTAAATGTGCTGACTTGTTGTAGTCAATTGCCCGTGGACTATGATAACCATGAATTGGCCTTATGTTGCTTTGTAGTAACAACACATCCACAATTGAAAATTTTACAGAAGGAGTAGTTACATAATTACAATATGTGTGTTTCCAATAAATAAATAATACATTTTATCCAAGGTGGACTGATCTAAACAGACACTTTACAGACCATCATCGTGGTTATTGGATCATTCATTTTCATGGGCTTTGGTAATATTTTACTTACAATTTATTTGTTGGACAGTTTAAAAAAAAAGGTGGGTGGTGGTGATTCTCCTCAGCTTTCCATGAAGTGAAGGGCAATGAAAACTTCAAGAGACTCTAGATGCAAGCTGTCCCTCAATCAAGGGTAACATCAGTGCAAACTGCTATCAGCCCCTGCCAGACTCCTTCCATATCTTCAGGGATCCAGTTACAGGAGACCTCCCATTGCCTGGCATGGTGATCGGACTCATTATTTAGGCTACCTGGTACTGGTGTACTGATCAGGTGTGTGCTGGTGTAGTTCTTCTTCCCACCAGCAAGAGTCGCTACAGTTCTTTCATGTGTGGCGAGACGAGGTTGGGATATAAAGTAAATACTCTTTGCAGTTTTAAAAAGACAACGCCACCCTGGGAATTTCACCCAGAGAATACTGAAAGTAACACTAAATCACCAGAAAGGCACTTAGGTTCGCTATACTCAGTCCAGAGACGAGGTTCAATGATCAACAAATTCACAATTTATTAATAATTATTTAAAACACCATATAAAAGCACAATCATAAATATTCAAGTACAAATATGCTTAAAAAGGTATTCAGAGCTGAGGCTTACCAGTGGAGGGGCAGGGATGCCACACACAACTAAAGAAAGAAAACACACCAAAACACAAGTGCAACACACTATCACACACTCACACTAATAAACTAGACAAGGCAGGTGTGTACACTCAAGGGATCCCACCACCAAGGCACCCTAGTCTCCTCCACGTCGGCACTCCGCATCTGAATAAAAGAAACAAAGAAAATGTTAATATATTACAACAAACTAATGTGTAGCACCGGGGGATAACCCAACTGCAGGACCACACTGGTGATCTACAGCTAGAAAAAGGGCCTCCCACCAGTGGTGTAACAGAAATCCAAACTACAAATCAAAAGCAATAAAACAACATACAATCTGGATAAAACTCTAAAATCTGGAGCAAACGGAATCGCCGTACTGCTCCAACTTGCCGTCCACACGACGATAAGTTAACAGTCAATCAATATGCACGCCAGCTGACTCCGATAACCGGCATGCATATGGCCGTTGTCCACGCCGACGTCCACTGTAAAAGCTGACAGCAGCAGGGAAAGAATTCTCACAACGGGAACAGACGGTAAAAGCACAGCAAGGCAAAACAGCAGCACTTCAGTTCGCGTAGCTTGGCGCAAAACTAAGGCCCACACTTCCTGCGAAACATAATAAATAATTACTATAAAAGAACAATAGAAGGCAGAGAGCGTAACAAAAGTTGATTACGTACCAAGTAAGCCGGGTCACAGAACGTAAGCAGAATAGCTCAGAGGAGGCTTCTATAGCTACGACCAGCCGCGATGGAGACTTTAGAGGAGTAACCCACAAACGATCTCTACCACACCGAGGAAGTCAGGTGACCAAAAAGGAGATCACAGGCAAGCGATGCAGAGACACTCAAATGGCCACTATTTATACCAGCGCCCCCTAATGGGCCAGGCTGAAAGTGGGTTGGACCGAGGGATAACATTCATCCTGCCACACATGCCAAGTGCTTCTACAAACCACCAGGCAAAGACATGTAAGTCAGAAATACATTGTACAGAATGTGATTCAAAATTACACATTACAGCTCTTCATCCGGGACTGGCATCAACGACTACTGCGACAGCTACTATTGCAGAGTCGGTAACAGTTGACGGCGGGGAGCGCAATGCAGCACGGCCCACAGCTATCTCGACATGCACACAAGTATGTGGAAGTGAATTTGAAAGTCACTCATGTGCCAAGATCTGCCTTGTGTTCATTTACCCAAAGAACTCACCTGAAAAGAAACTTAAGGCCTATGCCATCCTAGACGACCAAAGCAACAGGTCACTCGCAAAATCATCGGTTTTTGACACATTTGGCATCACAAGAAACTCATTTCCATATAAATTGAGAACCTGTGCTGGATTGGAGGAAGTGACAGGGAGGAGAGCTTTTAACTTCATTGTGGAATCGGCAGATTGCACGTCACGTCTTGAGCTCCAGACACTTATCGAGTGTGATATGCTACCCGACAATCGCAGTGAGATTCCCACAGCTGAAGCTGCTCGAAACCACACCCACCTTCAGGAAATCGCAACCGAAATCCCGGCTCTCGACCAGAGTGCTCAGATCCTGCTGCTCATTGGAAGGGACGTTATTCAAGCACACAAAGTTCTCGACCAGCGCAATGGACCTCCAAATGCGCCATTTGCACAGAAGCTAGCTCTTGGATGGGTGATCATTGGCAACGTTTGCCTGGGTGGAGCTCACAAACCCGTGCGTGCTAACATTTTCAAAACGAACATCTTAGACAATGGTCGTCCAAGTCACTTCCTTCCATGCAAAAATGCCATTCAGGTAAAGGAAAGTTTCAACTCGCAAGGCTACAACAAGGTCAACACCCCAATGCGAAGAAAGCACTCTTCGATTGGAGAAACAGTTTTCAAACAAACAAGTTTGGACGAGAGCCTCGGCTACTCACAGGAGGAAAGGGCCTTTTTACAGATAATGGATAAGGAAGTCTACCAGGACAGTGCTAACAGTTGGGTCGCGCCACTACCTTTTCGTTCACCCAGGCCACGGCTGCCGAACAATAAGCGGCAGGCTATGCAACGCCTTACATCAGTACGCCACATGCTGAACAAACGCCCTCAGGTAAAAGGTCAGTTTACAGACTTTATGCAAACTTTGTTTGCATAAAGTTGAGATAGTACCACCACTCACTAAAGAAGAAGAGTGCTGGTACCTCCCCTTCTTCGGCGTGTACCACCCGCGCAAACCGGAACAAATACGCATTGTCTTCGACTCAAGCGCACAACACAATGGAGTATCCCTCAACGATGTTCTTCTTACTGGGCCCAACCTCAACAATAGCTTGTTGGGTGTGTTGATGCGACTCCGTGAAGAAAAGGTGGCAGTCACAGCCGATATCAAACAAATGTTCCATTGCTTCGTGGTCAGGGAGGACCACCGGAACTTTTTGAGATTCCTCTGGCACCAAAACAATGACATGGATCAACCGATCGTGGAATACAGAATGACTGTACATGTCTTTGGCAACAGCCCGTCGCCCGCGGTTGCAACTTACGGACTCAGAAGGGCATCAGAGGACCGAGACAAGCAAGACATCACTACACAACATCTGGTGGAACGACATTTTTACGTAGATGATTGTCTTGCCTCCTTCCAATCAAGTACTGATGCCACTGTTGTTATGCAAAACGCTCAAGACACTATGGCTTCATCTAATCTGAGGCTACACAAGATTGCATCCAATGACATGGACGTAATGAAGGCATTCCACAAAAACGATCTAGCCAAAGGTCTAAAAGACCTCGACCTAGGAGCTGACATTCCACCTATGCAAAGAAGCCTTGGAATAAGCTGGGACATTGCAACAGACAAATTCACGTTTCAAGTGTCCACTGCTGAGAAGCCCTATACCCGCAGAGGGGTACTTTCAGTTGTCAACAGTCTGTTTGACCCTCTCGGGTTTGCAGCTCCGGTCAGCATCAAAGGCAGAGCTCTCCTTAGAGAACTTTCCACAGACATATGTCAATGGGATGATCCACTCCCAGAAAAGTTGCTCCAAGAGTGGAGTGCATGGAAAGAGTCCCTGAAACTTCTCGAAGAAGTCAGAATACCGAGAATGTACACCTCTATATCCTTCAATGGTGCAGAAAAAAGGGAGTTCTGTATATTCTGTGACGCGTCTACAAAAGCAATCGCTGCAGTAGCCTATGTCAAGCTAACAGACTCAGAAGGCAACAATGAACTGGGATTCATGTTTGGCAAAGCAAAACTCACACCGCAGCAAGAAATAACAATCCCCAGGCTCGAGCTATGTGCAGCTGTTCTTGCTGTCGAGATTGCTGACATTATCACAGAGGAAATTGATGTTCCCTTCCATTCTACAAGATTTTTCACAGACAGCAGAGTGGTACTTGGATACATACAGAATGAATCCAGACGATTCTACGTCTATGTATGCAATCGCGTACAGAGGATTCGAAAATCGTCCAACCCAGAGCAGTGGAACTGCGTTCCAACAGAGCTTAACCCGGCCGACATAGCTTCAAGATCAATCCCAGCTAGTGCACTCTCATCAAGCACATGGCTCAAAGGACCAGATTACCTACTGAGAGCAACTCCTGAAGTGACTAAACATACCTTTGAACTAGTCAATCCTGAATCAGATCCTGAGATCCATCCAACAGTGACATCACTTTCAACCAATGTCGTGGCTTCTTTCCTCGAAACGAGACGATTTGCGTCTTTCTCTACTTGGGGGTCACTGTTGAAAGCAATAGCAAGGCTCATTCATATTGCAAAGTGTTACAGGAATAGCACTCCCCCAAAAGGGTGTCATGGCTGGCATATCTGCAAAAGTCTTAGTCCAGAAGATTACAGTAAGGCAAAGAGCGTTGTTCTGAGTGGTCTTCAACACGAGGTTTACCCTGACATCTTCACATGTCTTCAAGCCCAAAAAGACATTCCAAAACAGAGCCTTCTCAGAAAACTCTCTCCTTTCAAAGACAATGCAGACTGTCTCAGGGTTGGTGGTCGCCTTTCACAAGCCAGCATGGAAAGCGACGAAGCACACCCCATTATCATCCCAGGCAACCACCATTTAACTACTTTACTAATCCGACACTACCACCAACAGGTGCAGCACCAGGGGCGCCATTTCACAGAGGGAGCCATGAGATCCGCTGGCTTCTGGATTGTTGGTGGGAAACGGAGCATCAGTTCAGTCATCCACCACTGTGTAATTTGCCGCAAGCTCAGGTGGAACACAGAAACGCAAAAAATGTCAGACTCACCCATCGATCGTGTGACAGTCTGCCCCCCGTTCACTTACGTCGGAGTTGACGTCTTTGGACCGTGGACAATAAGCTCTCGGAGAACAAGAGGAGGCCTTGCTAGCAGCAAACGCTGGGCCGTCATCTTCACCTGCTTGGGCATCAGGGCCATTCATGTTGAGGTCATCGAGACGATGGAGTCGTCTAGTTTTATCAATGCTCTGAGACGATTCATCTCTATCCGAGGACCAGTAAAGCAGCTGAGGTCCGACTGTGGGACCAACTTTCTGGGAGCGTGCAAGGAGCTCGGAATAACTTCAAAACACTGCGGCAACCAGGAAATTCAAGACTTTTTATCCAAGAATGAATGCACATGGATCTTCAACCCTCCTCATAGTTCTCATATGGGAGGAAGTTGGGAGCGCATGATTGGCATCGTGAAGCGCATACTGGACTCTATGCTAACTGTCAACTCAGTTTGCCTGTTGACCCATGAGGTTCTCGTTACCCTTCTAGCAGAGGTAACCGCTATTGTAAACTCTCGACCGCTACTACCAGTCTCATCAGATCCAGATTGCCCCCTTCTTCTTACGCCTGCTACCCTCCTTTCGCAGAAAACTGGATTACCACCTACACCACCCGGACACTTTGACAATAAAGATATGTTCGGACGCCAATGGAGACAAGTGCAACATCTTTCAAATGTCTTCTGGCACCGTTGGAAAACACAGTACCTGCCGACACTCCAAGAGCGAAGAAAATGGCAATCTGTGAGTCAAAACCTTCAAAAGGGAGATCTAGTTCTTCTAAAGGACAGTCGAGCTAAAAGAAACCACTGGCCCATGGGGGTGGTTGTTGAGACCTTTCCTAGCCAAGACGGACATGTCAGAAAGATTGAGGTAAAGGTCACTTCTGGAGGAATATCTAAAACCTTCTTAAGACCAGTGACAGAGACTGTACTCCTGCTGCGAAATACTAATAGAGACATTGATCCTTAAAGATGGTGATGACATCCAATAGATGTCAGACGGGGAGTGTGCTGGTGTAGTTCTTCTTCCCACCAGCAAGAGTCGCTACAGTTCTTTCATGCCAAGATTTGTTTGTTATTAGCTGTAGAGTTAGTAATGCAGCACACTTTGAGAAAAGACTGACTCAGCATGTTGTTCAGATAAACATCTGCATCCATCCTCTTCGTTGTTTTACAGAAAGCATCGCTTGTGAGTATTTAAGTTGAACAAGAGTTAATGCAACTATATTTGCTATTATTTATGCACTTTTATGGTTAAAGGTGTACTGTATTCAGATTTACTTTCTTTCCAATGTTAGCTAGTTTAGCCAACTGATTTGCATTATCGTGTGAATATATAGGCTGAATATTGCTTATTTCTTCTGTTTGTAGTTTCACTCTGTTGATAATTGAAGGCAGCGTCAATAAAAGGGACGATACACCTGTCAGTTGTCGAGGAGTTTATCTATCTGCATAACTGTATCCAGTGTAGCAGTGAGGGCAGAATAAGGTGAGTAAAGAAATAAACAGAAACACTGGGCAGCTCAGGTGCAGTTTTTAGCAATCATTTACAGTTAGTCTGTAGTCATAACCAGAGACTCAAACAACTGATTTACAGATTAACTCATTAACATATACACATTAATGCTCCTTCATATTGATTTTTGAAGCATACTCAACAAGCAGTCTACAATGGGAGGATAACTATGCTTTTAGTTTAGTTCTCTTAGTAAGAGCCTGACGCCAATGTAATATTTTTTGTTCCATTACAGATAAAGATGAGTTGATTCATTGGTTGTGAAGGAAATTAATATTTAAAGTGGAAATCCATGACAACCAATTTTCATTTACTTACCAATCCAATCAACCATTCATGGAATAAAGCAAAACCCTCTTAGTCTCAGACTTCATCAGCCAATGCTGTGTTACTGCTGTACAGTTTTTGGTTTAAAGTCAAAATTACAAGACTAAACACACAGAAAAATGAAAAAACTCAACTGATGCAGAGTGGGAATGGATAGCTGCAAAATTAACAAGGACTTCTTTACCAAGTTTCATGAGGAACACTCAATAGCAGCTTTCTGACTTCACACAAAATTACAAAAAACAGTAAGCCATTTTCTGATGGGAAGTTTATCAACGATTGTTGGTGGGCTCTGATCTGCTAGTAAGCCCATAGAAAAAAGAAGAACAGGCAAGAACACTGAGTCATAGACAGTTTGTCGGACTTTGAAGCACGTGAAACGGAGCATGGTGCCATAGGCTTCCACACAGCTGTCAGGTGGCTAAGTCTGCGTAAAGTGCTAAAAAGAGTATGGGAGCAGAAACTCAAGCATTTTGTGAGGAGAAAGGCAATTGTATTTCAGATCTCTCATATGACAAATTATTGATGTGCACTAATAAATGAACTAAATAGCAAACTACAAGACCAGAATCTAATATGTGAATTGCACACCCTGTGATGACGTTTATGAGAATGTTGCAATTTATATCAAACCAGGTGGAGAGCAGCATTCGTACTCACATGTCAATAGTGAAAGAAATTGTACCATCCGTTGATCGCCTCAGGTGGTACTCACCCATGTTTGGAGCCTTGCATTTTAACTTTTTAAGGTGATTTGAAGACTTCAAATTAGTTAAGAGTGAAATGCACATGATTTTGTCTCCTCCACTTGCACTTTATATACTACATCCAGTGATGTTCAGCTTGAACTCACTGACCTGCAGTCTGATTCACTGCTGGCAAAGCATTTCACGTCAGTATGCTGACAAGGTGTAAAATATACACTCAAGTTTTATCCCAAACATTCATGTTTTTACACACTGGGTTATTCATAGATTAAATAAAGGATGTGTGTTAGTTACACAAACTGGTAAATGCTATTGTGACCATTTACCTCACGGCATTCACACTATAAAGATGGCCTAGGCTATAAGAAGGTTGCCAACACCCTGAAACTGAGCTGCACACGGTGGTCAAGACCATACAGCAGTTTAACAGGACAGGTTCCACTCAGAATAAACCTTGCCATGATCGATCAAAAAAGTTGAGTGCACGTGCTCAGTGTCATATCCAGAGGTTGTGTTTTGAAAATACATGTATGAATGCTGCCAGCATTGCTGCAGAGGTTGGAGATGTGGAGGGTCAGCCTGTCAGTGCTCAGACCGTACGCCATACACAGCATCACATGGCTGTCCTCCAAGAAGGAAGCCTCTTCTAAAGATAATTCATAAAAAACGCCTGCAAACAGTTTGCTGAAGACAAGCAGACTAAGGACATGGATTACCTGTGGTCTGATGAGACCAAGACAAACTTATTTGGTTCAGATGGTGTCAAATAACCAGGTGAGGAGTACAAAGAGTGTGTCTTGCCTACAGTCAAGCATGGTGGTGAGATGTCATTGTTTCGGGCTGCATGAGTGCTGCTGGCACTGAGGAGCTACAGTTAATTGCAGGAACCATAAAACAGAGCATGATCCCCTCCCTTCATAAACAGGGCCACAGGACAGTATTCCAACATGAAAACAACCCTACACACACCTCCAAAAAGACCAGTGCCTTGCTGAATAAACTGAGGGTAAAGGTACTTAACTGGCCAAACATGTCTTCAGACTTAAACCCTTTTCAGCATCTCTGGGGCATCCACAAATGGAAGTTGGAGGAGCGCAAGGTCTCTAACATCCACCAGCTCCATGATGTCATCATTGAGGAGTGAAAGAGCATTGTAATGGCAACCTGTGAAGCTCTGGTGAACTCCATGCCCAACAGAGTTAAGCCAGTGTTGGAAATAATGATTGCCATACAAAATATTGACACTTTGGGCACAGTTTGAACATTTCCACTTAAAGGTGTACTCACTTATGTTGCCAGCGATTTAGACATTAAGGGTTGTATGTTCAAGTGACGAATAAAGTATGCTGAAAAGCATGAAACCATGGTCGGGTCTGTCGTACAGTGATGAATTAGAATGGATGAGATGGATGGTAACGTTTTCAGACAATTTAATTGAAATTTTTGCTGTATAAGATGTATATATGTGTTTAAATGCTTTATTATTGCTCACTCACAACTTACATAACTTCAAATGGAGCTTTATATTCATACACAGGGAATTGCTGGTTGGGCTCCCATGAACCCCAGCTGGATGGGCTCTCCAGAGCCTCCGGCCAACGTGGAAGGTGCAGTCTCTGCAGAGTGTGCTCACTCTGAATAAACTGGCTTGGGTGCATAACAGTCCATAGGGGAGGCCTCAGTCTTTGCAGGTGCCAAGAAGAGGCCTAAGTTACAGTTTGTGACATTTGTATTTACAGACAGCTTAGAACCCAGCTGTGAAACACATGGCTTGGACTGTTCATGAATAGTGAACAGTATCGACCAGGTCCAAAAACAGACAGATAAACTGTGCTCACCTTACAGTAAGCACAGTTTGAAGAACACATTGCTGAAAAGCTGGTTCATGAACAAGGTACATGGATCTTTCCAATAACAGGCCTGAAACTAAATACTGCAGCCAGCTTTAGGTTTAGAAACATTAAACATTTTCTTATAACTCCCATTAGCAGAAATGAATGTTATTTTCAGTTGTCCCAGAGAATCCTTAATTATGGCAGATTTTGCCATGCTACATGCAGTCCTATTCCCATTGTTAAACACCTCTAAACACATAGCTACAGTTCTTTCAGGCACAGGGGTTATAATCACTGGACTTAAGTCTTTAGAAACAGAGTCAGTAGAACAATAATAGTCTCTTTTACTAGGCAAATTGGAAACAAAAGCCTCCTAATTCAGCTCTGCTGGATTGGCGGTACATGGAACTGATATGGAACCTATAGTCAGTACTATTTTAGTCTCAGCTCTCTCGGTTCTCAAGAGAGCTGGTGGCAAGAAGTCGCCATTACTCATCCCCGCTGTTTGATCCGGCAGCGTGGTGCAGAGGAAGCCGCTGGGTAGCCGACTCCTCATTCCCAGCTCACATTCTGGCCAGAAACATGGCCGAGCAAACCTGCTGCTGCGGCTGGGTGATGACTGGAAACCTGGAAGGCAGTAACGGGGAGGAGCCTCAGGGTGCTGACCTTAATCGCTGGGATGCCAGAAATACAAAACGAAACTGAACTGGAATACAGAAACCTAAACCAAACACACAGAGAAACACATAGCCATGAGGGAGATGGCAACACAGGACAGAGTGAGACGCAGACATGAATGAGCACGAGGGAAAACGAGCGAACAAACCACGGGAGGGAACACAACTGAACATGATCTAACTAACCAGACAGACAGCTGTCACAATAAAACAGGAAACACTGAGACGTAGACTGACACGAGCTTGACAACAGGACATGGAACAAACATGAAAACTTAGAACAGACTGGGGAGACGAGATGGGAAAAAAGGAGAGAAACTCTGGAACAGGTAAGGGAGACAAAACAGAGACACCTCTAAGACTGCAAGGGCAACAGAGAGGTAGAGAAAACACAAGACAGAGGTCGAGCGAGCGAGAGAGGGCGAGGGAGAGCTGATGGGCTGGGGAAACATGGGTAAACATGCCAGACAGGGGAGACATGGAATGAACACAAGGAGGGGGAACTTGACAACAGGAAAGGAAAACAAGACACAAGGACACACATAAACAAAAAACACACAGAAGACAAAGACACAAGGGCAACCTAAATAGACAAGAAACTAAAACATAGAATAAACTCAAAATGACTAAATAAACCTGAATAAAGACCAACCAACCAGAATACAAAATTGACACCAAAACAAAAGAACTCAAAAACACTTTGTCAAATGACCCAGGATCATGACAGTTACACATTTTAACACATTTTTCAGGTCAACATTCTTGAATCAGCAACGTTCATATGTGCATCCACCTTCAGCCAACTGGAGTATGTGTTAATGTCTTAGACAAACCCACTCTTTGTTTTCCCTTCTTTTACATCTACACTATCTACGCCTCCTGCTTTCATCTCCCTCTCACATGCACACCAAAGGTTATAAAGGTAATCGCTTTCTGTAAACGCTTCAAACAGAGCCGACTCAAACAACACTGCTGTTGTCTGTCTCAGCTAAAATGTCTCAAGATTATTCTTATTTTGAATTCTCTTACATAAACAGAAATGCAGAAAATGATGCAAAAAACACCACGGCTCTTAATAATGCTGCAGATATCTCTGTTATTGTGGTGTACTTCCTGGTCGTCTTGGCAGTTGGAGTTTGGGTAAGTTTTGCAATCACTTTTAAAACCAATTTCTCTGCAATTCCTCAATAATTTTATAAACTGTTTCCAGCTAAGAAGATTTAGTATAGTTTGTATGTTAATGTGTCCTAATGTGTCTTACACCCCTGATTCTAAAAAAGTCAGGACACTGTGTAAAACGTAAATGAAAGCTAAATGCAATGATTTGAAAATCTCATAAATTCATATTTTATTTCTAGTGGAAATTTCAAATTAACCTAAAAAAACATGTACCATTAAAAAAAATCCTAATTATGAATTGGATGGAGGAATTTTGTCCCATTTTTGTCTAATAATATAGGATTCTAGCTGCTCAACACTCTTGGGTGTTCCTCATATTTTTGCCTAAATGGTTGGAGTTGGTGAAAGGTCTGGATTAATGCCAGGGAAGATCAGTCTTTTCTACTATGAAGATATCCTGTTGTGATAGATGCAATGAGCATTGTCTTGCTGGATAATACAATGCTCTCACTGAAAAAGATGTCGTCTGGATGGGAGCATATGTTGCTCTAGAATCTGCACATACAACACCTTGCAGCATTAAAGGTTCCTTTACAGATCTGCAAGCTGCAATGGCATAGGAAGCAAGTCACCCTCATACCGTCGAGTGACTGAATGCTGTTAACAAGCCATGTTTTTCTTCTCCTCTTTAGTCTGGATGTCTTTGTTCCTTCAATGTAGTCTGTTACAGTTTTGCACATATTTAAGGATTTTCTAAAAACGTGCCTTTGTCCTGTTACAGTCTATGGTCCACACTAACAGATCCACTGTAGGTGGCTTCTTCCTTGCAGGGAGGAGTATGGTATGGTGGCCGGTGAGTATCTTTATATTTAGAATTAGATCCTTTACAGTATTCTTCCTGCATTTAGAGCCATTAACAATTTTTTATTGCTGTGTAATAAAATGTGATGTAAGCTATCATAAAAGAAGCATTTTATGGCACAGTGGTGGTTATCATGGTCATGTCACAGCGAAAACGTCCCCAGGTTCAAATCTTGACATGCAATTTAGGATAGCTGATCCTTCTACATGGACCATGGATGTGAGATAGATAATGTGCTGTATGAATGTGTGGTTAAAATATGCCTGGAGGTCTAAAGCATGTTGAATGCAGGGGCTTTTCCCAGGCACCTGGTTTCATCTCATAAACCTAAAAAATGCATGTTAGGTTCATTAGTGATTCTATACTGACCGTGGATGTGAGGTCGATAAATGTGATGTATGATTGGGTTTGGTTACTAGTCTAGTTTTGAATGGAGATTAAGAACAGTAACGTCCCATATAAATATGATTTATGGAGTTATTTGAGATTAACAAACTATCTTAATTACTTCTGTGTAATCAAATGTTTAAATCATTTAATATTTACACAATATACTGAGAATATGGGCTAGCATAAAAAGTAGGGGTGGGAGTCGATTAAAAAAAATTATCTAATTAATTAGAGGCTTCGTAATTAATTAATCTTGATTAATCACATTTAATCACACAAGAAGTTCAAATGTTTTTTAATTTTAAAGGGTTTTAGTGGACGACAGAAGAAATATTAGACATTGACATGAATATTGTCAACTGAAGCTCTTTTAATTTATGGGAAAAAAGGATTTAAACTGTATTTAAATGCAAAACAGAAAAAATAATAATATCCTTGGCCAAAACTGGACACACTTAAAAGTAGAGTTATTTTAAGTACTTTAAGTACATTTTTCAAAAAGGTATTGTCTTTAAATAATAATAATAATAACAATTTCAACATAAAGTGGAGTTTTAAATCTTACAAAAAATAAGGCAGAAACATAAGGATTATTTATTTGACCAGCTTCACCTTTAAACTCTGAGTAACCTTAACCAACATTATTTTGTACATTAGGCTAAAACAGTGTGGTCATCGAACATTTTAGTGCAAAAAATAACAAACTCACTGGACTCACAATACCTCCATGCTTATTTACTGTCCACCTCTATCAGCCAGTTACTTAGGAAAAAACTAGCCTGTTTACTTTTTCAGAGCTCAAAGCAGTTCTCTTTTTTGTTACAATGTAACTTGGAAGTGAGAACATTCTCTCACATGGGACAGAAGTGGCAGCACTAATCAAATACTTGCAGGCCAGGACTGGGTTCATCCCTGCTCGACCTGACCACCAGTCTGTCTCGCTGATGGTGATTTTCTGCTCTGTACAAACTCAGGGCCCTGTTGCACAGGGCTTCCTCATCTGAATCTGGAGCACAATTTCTAACGCCACTGATAGTGGTCTACAGTCCAGAGCAATCCATTTTGCGAGAGAATTTGTACGTTTGTCCGATGTTGACTTACTAATTTTGGTCCCGAAACCAGTCATTTCATCAAATTTGGGCTGCTGACACCCTTTGTTGGTAGTCGAACTGCTAGCACTAACAGCTCCCACGGTTTCTGTGCTCGCTGCAACATGTTTTGCATTTAGATGGTACCGTAAGGTTGAAGTGCTTCGGTGGTATGCAAAGTCCCTTTTGTGCTTTCTTCTGATTCTTCCATTTTTGTAACTGTGTGCATCAGTGTAATTGGTACACAAGGAAATTGTGCATTGGTAAAAGTTCTCCTTTGATTCCACTTTGAAATTAATTAATCGCAATTCACAAGTTAAATTCCCACCACTAATAAAAAGCATAACCAAGTTGATTCTTGAATGAATTCTTAAGTCTCCTTAATTTACAAATGGACCTACTGACAGATTGAACTGTGCTCTCCACAGATTGGAGCATCGCTGTTTGCCAGCAATATTGGCAGTGTCCATTTTGTAGGAATTGCTGGTACTGGCGCAGCTTCAGGAATAGCCATTGGTGGATTTGAATGGAATGTGAGTAACTGTTCCTGAGCCACTCATCAATTATCACTTGTTATATAGAAGAATTTCTCGCCTCTGATACTGAATCAGTTCATGTCAGCTCCTGGTTTACTGATTTTTATGAGCGCTCCATTGTGCAGAGAAAAAAGGATGAAAGGAAACAGAGTTCCTGATTATTGCATATCTGTGTGTTTCAGGCTCTTTTTGCGATTGTTATCCTGGGATGGATCTTTGTGCCCATCTACATTAGAGCTGGGGTAAACAAAAGCCCTCATATATATATTTATATATACATGAGGCACATATATTTACCCTTTCTAAATAAGCAATGATTAATGAGTAAAATCTCATGTGGATGTATTTAGATCATCACCATGCCTGAGTACTTGAAGAAGAGGTTCGGAGGACAGCGCATTTGCATTTATCTCTCTCTTCTCTCCCTTGTCTTGTATGTCTTCACCAAAATTTCAGTAAGTTCCTGAAAGAAAAGCAGAGAATATTTCTATTGTGCCTGTTTTGGATGATCCTAAATGAAATCCCACTTTTCTTTCCTCCCCATTCAGGCAGACATTTTCTCGGGTGCAATTTTCATCCAGCAGGCCTTTGGGTTGAATATCTATCTCGCTGTTATTGCACTTCTGGCGATTACGGCACTGTACACTGTCACAGGTTTGTACACGGGGAAAAAATCATTTCCTATTTTACTGAACTTACAAACAGACATTTTCCTCATAAACTACCCAAGAAGCAATATCTACAGTTATATTATGACTGGGGTAAAGTCCTCTCAAGGCCGTATGTGGAGATGTAGACACACGCCACACACACACACACGCACACACGCGCACACACACACACACACACACACACACACACACACACACACACACACACACACACACACACACACACACACACATAATTGCTCTCTTTCTTCAATGTTGGTTTATCTTTGCTGAGTTGCTGTGGTTGATTGCCATGGACTATGATAATCCTGAATTGGCCTTCTGTTGCTGTTTTGTAACAACACATCCACAATTACAAGTTTTAAAGAATGAGTAGTTACATAATGACATGATGAGTTTATTGAAGAGGACTTTTTTATGTATATTAGTGCTGATAAAATCTCAAGTGATTAAGTGAAGATTTTCACAGACTGATAACATCATATATTTTATCCCAGGTGGACTGGCAGCAGTGATCTACACGGACACTTTACAGACCTTTATCATGCTTATTGGATCATTCATTCTGATGGGCTTTGGTAATATGAAATATTTTACATACAAATTATTTGTTGGAAAGTTACAAAAATAAATAATAATGTTGATCTAACTTGCATATGATTTTCCTCAGCTTTTAATGAAGTGAAGGGATATGAAAACTTTGAGAAACTCTACATGCAAGCTATCCCCTCAATCACGGGTAACATCAGCGCAAACTGTTATGAGCCCCGGCCAGACTCCTTCCATCTCTTCAGGGATCCAGTTACAGGAGACCTCCCATGGCCTGGTCTCGTGTTTGGACTCACTATTCAGTGCATCTGGTACTTTTGCACTGATCAGGTGAGTTAAGCAAATAAGCATTGGGCAGCTCAACTGCAGTTTTCAGCAACCAGTCTGTAGTCAAAAACCAAGACAAATTCAACTGATTGCCTCGGTGTGTTCATATATTCATACTAAATTCTACTATTTCTATATGAACAGATCTATTGAAAGAAATTCACGTTCAAGGTGTTGAAAATGCAGATGGAGTCTTGGATCCATCTATGAGTAAACAGGGTGAAGCAGAAATGAGGAGGACCTGGGTTGCATGAATAGGAATCATAAAGGCAGAATGACAGACAAGCACTGAGATTTAAAGTATGCAGAGAGGGGAGTAGCAAGGATAGTATGTATTCTGCCCTCACTGCTACACTGGATACAGTTATGCAGATAGATAAACTCCTCGACAACTGACAGGTGTATCGTCCCTTTTATTGACGCTGCCTTCAATTATCAACAGAGTGAAACTACAAACAGAAGAAAATAAGCAATATTCAGCCTATATATTCACACGATAATGCAAATCAGTTGACTAAACTAGCTAACATTGGAAAGAAAGTATATCTGAATACAGTACACCTTTAACCATAAAAGTGCATAAATAATAGCAAATAGAGTTGCATTAACTCTTGTTCAACTTAAATACTCACAAGTGATGCTTTCTGTAAAACAACGAAGAGGATGGATGCAGGTGTTTATCCGAACAACATGCTGAGTCAGTCTTTTCTCAAAGTGTGCTGCATTACTGACTCTACAGCTAATAACAAACAAATCTTGGCATGAAAGAACTGTAGTGACTCTTGCTGGTGGGAAGAACTACACCAGCACAGTATGGCGTTATTTTTGTGCCACTATTCTGAGCGCACGTAAAAAAAATTTGCAAGTGTAGATGATGCATTTTGAGGAGAAATTTATTTTGAGCGAAGAAAAGCTCAATTTGAGTGAACAAAATTCATTCCTGTGTGCAAAAAATGTATTTCAGTGTTTGCTATTATCCACACACACACACACACACACACACACACACACACACACACACACACACACACACACACAATGGCAGCCCCTCTCGCTCGGTTTTTGCATTTGCGCTTGCTCGCAATGTGTTGCTTGCGCTCTCAACATTTCTGCCCGTGCGCGTTCAACTCTTTCTGTACACCGTTATATTTGTGCCACAAAACCAGCCAATCACAGACTTGACTCACAAAAATTCTGATTGGCTGTTTTGGTCTCCAATCAGCTCGAAATGACGAAATGCAATATCCCAGAATCTATTTTGTCCAAAATTCAAACAAGGCAGTGGCGGAGGAACACAGAGTGGCGGAGTTTGAAATATTACTCTTTCTGATCACAAAATAAACTTTTAAGATATTTTCATGCGAGAATGGTGCTGAGTAAACTCCAAATATCTGCTCGATTTATCAAGACATCACATATTTGCATAAGTGCTCTAATGTTTTCGGAAATGCCTGTTACCCTCCAGCTGACCGCAGAGCTGGACTAGCCATTGGGAATACCGGGCATTTGCCTGGTGGGCCATGGTGATTTTTCATTTTTATGTTTGTTTGTTTTTTTTTAAAACGGTATAAACAATGAAAGGTGGTGGATTAGCCAATTGGTCATGATCAACTCTGGGCTGGACCAATTACAATACATCTGTATTGAGGGGAAAAGGAACAAGATAAGTCCTTTAGCTAGAATGAAAAAAGACACAAAGCTGGAGTTATCCAGTGTTTTTGCTGCACAACTGAGTGTTCTCCCCTCATTCACCCCCCTCCCTCTCCTGTTGCTACTTCAATCATGAAACTGATCAATGATCAGCTGATCGGCTTTTCTGCCACAAGTCCTGTCTTTCTTGTTTGTTTATTGCCCACTTTGCACCAGAAAGACGAAACCAGCGGATGTCGCGCTAAACAACAGCAGCGCGATCAAGCTTGATCAGCTGTTGTTAGAATTTATTTAATATTAATTTTTCTAGTATCAGCTGATGTTTGCTGGAGCCACAGCTGTAAAAGTTGCTGCTCATGATATCGGTTTGGAAACATGAAGGTGATACAAATCATACATATATACCAACAAGACAGTGTACATCACTGTCACAACAGTGTTTGTTTTAGTTCAAAGGCTTTATGGTTTTTCCTATAATACCTGGTGGTGTAGTCGGCTGATTTTTTGTCAGTTCAGCCTTATACATTATGCTAAACCCGAGTGACCACCCCGTCAGCTAGTGGGTAACAGGCATCTCCGAAAACATTAGAGAACTTATGCAAATATGTGATGTCTTGATAAATCGAGCAGATATTTGGAGTTTACTCAGCACCATTCTCGCATGAAAATATCTTAAAAGTTTATTTTGTGATCAGAAAGCGTAATATTTCAAACTCCGCCACTCTGTGTTCCTCCGCCACTGCCTTGTTTGAGTTTTGGACAAAATAGATTCTGGGATATTGCATTTCGTCATTTCAAGCTGATTGGAGACCAAAACAGCCAATCAGAATTTTTGTGAGTCAAGTCTGTGATTGGCTGGTTTTGTGGCACAAATATAACGGTGTACAGAAAGAGTTGAACGCGCACGGGCAGAAATGTTGAGAGCGCAAGCAAGCGCAAATGCAAGTGTGTGTGTGTGCGTGTGTGTGCGTGTGTGCGTGTGTGTGTGTGTGTGTGTGTGTGTGTGGATAATAGCAAACACTGAAATACATTTCAGTGTTTGCACACTGCTCAAAATAAATTTCTCCTCAAAATGCAACACTTGCACCTGCAAATATTTTTTACGTGCGCTCAGAATAGTGGCACAAAAATAATGCCATAGGAGACATGACCAAAGGAACAGAATATAGTCAACTGATGAAAAGGTCCAGATAGCAATCAGGAAAAAGGGAAGCAGGACAGAAAATGAGCCTGCGATAAAAGCTCAAGGGCCATCAGAGGCCAGCAGAGAGTGATATGAACCTGCAATAAGATTTGTGGGTTGACAGAGGTGAGTGGGAAGAAAAAGGCCTGTAATAAGGCTGGAAAGCTGTTGGAGGCCAGGCCAGAGCCTGCATTAAGGCTGCAATGTTACAGGGGCCAGGAAAGGAGGAGAGAGAGAATTTTGGCTCAAGGCCTGTCAGAGGCCAGAAGAGAGTGTGAGCCTGAGATAAGACTTAAGGGCCATCAGAGGCCAGGATGGAAAGCAGAAAATCTCCAAAAGGCTGAGAGTTCAAGAAAGAAGACAGAACCTACAATATCGCTCAAGGGCCAATAGAGGCCAGGAGGAAGAGCACAGAACCTGCAAAAGGCTGAGAATTGACAATGGTCAGGAGATACAAGAGAGTCTGCAATAATGCTGGAAAACCATTTGAGGCAAGGAGAGCAGAGAGAGAGCCTACAAAAGAGATTGTAGACTAATGAAGACCAGAGAACAAAGTACTTGTAAACAGTAATAGAAATTTGAATAAAGGTGGAAAAAGGCTAAAACTCGCTGTATGTCTTCTTACCAAGAATTTAACTTTTGAGTGACTTTAACATGAGGAGCAGAAACCACAGATAAAGAAGACATGGATGAAGAGAGAAAACACATGGACGATCGGGGCGATCGTGGCTCAAGAGTTGGGAGTCCGCCTTGTAACCGGAAGGTTGCCGGTTCGAGCCCCGGCTTGGACAGTCTCGGTCATTGTGTCCTTGGGCAAGACACTTCACCCGTTGCCTACTGGTGGTGGTCAGAGGGCCCGGTGGCGCCAGTGTCCGGCAGCCTCGCCTCTGTCAGTGCGCCCCAGGGTGGCTGTGGCTACAATGTAGCTTGCCATCACCAGTGTGTGAATGTGTGTGTGAATGGGTGGATGAAGCGCTTTGGGGTCCTTAGGGACTAGTAAAGCGCTATATAAATACAGGCCATTTACCATATAGCATGATGCTGGAATTTAAGAAGAATAGGCTACTGCTGATCATAACAAGACAAGGAACAAAGCCTTGTGAAGCTGCTGAAGCGCCACCTGCCTAGCCTAGAGGTAGCAACCTTACTCAGAGCGGAAAGAGTGGTGCGGCTGGTCAAATAGAATAGGGTGGTTTTGCTCCATGATGAGCACTCCTTGTCTTGCACTCAGGGCCCCATCATCAACCGTAGACCCTAAACCCAACTTGAGAGACCACCGAGGAATCTTCAAAGCCAACTCAACGACAGTGTCACCTCCCCCAACAATTCAAAGATTTTGACATGGACATGTGGGGTTTTGGAGACAGCTAACCACCTAGTTGGGGGATCTCATAAGCTGATGAGGTAGGCCCTCGTTGATGCAAGTTCCCAGCAGAAACATGCTTACTGTATGATTCAGGGTGAAAGGTCTTGTACCTGGGGAGCAGGTGTGGGCCTTCAACCCGGAGAGAAAGATAAGCATTTCTCCTAAACTGATGAGCCAGTGCGTTGGACTCTGCAATGTGTATGACAGACTGTCAGATGTGGTTTACATGGTGTGGCTGGTCAAAATAAAAAGGGTGGTTGTGCTCCATCGTGACTGTCATGCACTCAGGGCTCCAGCACTAACCCTAGACTCTCAACCCAACTTGAGAGACCACTGAGAAATCTTCTAATCTGACTCAACGACAGTGTCACCTCCCCCAACATCTCAAAGATTTTGACACAGACATGTGGGTTGTTGGGGACAGCTAATCACCTAGGTGAGGGCTGTGTGGAGTGTGGGAGTGTCTAAATGTAATTTCCCATCATGCCTCTGGAACACTGTGTTTCATACTTAATTTAAGAAATTTATGTTTACTGTTATGGTTATGTAGCTGTAATAGTATGTTCCATGCTGCAGGTCTGTTTAGACTTATACGTGTTCTTTATGATGGAAAAGAGATGCATATGTTATAAGTTATGCACAGTGATAGTAACCTGCTGGAAGCACAGTGTTAATATGCTTTTTAAATGCAAATGCTCTCGCACTCTGGGGCCTCTGGATGTCTGGGGCCTGGATCTCCTCCATGCCTGCTTCATGCCCTGGGGGACCGGGCTATGGCTCGCTACATCCTCTTGCAGACCATTACATGTGGAAACCATTTGAATACAAGCGCGCTGATCCACACAGGTGTGCACATGGGTGTTCACTGTTCGTAGACTTAAATTACACCTTTCTTGGCTACTACTTCAAAGCACATTGTGCGCTGTCAGTCCTGCGTGCTGCACAACAACATTGAATATTTAGTATTTACTGCTGTCTACACTTAGCTAGATTAATGCGATGATGTTGTGTTTAGTATGTTGCTTTGGTTTTTGTTGCTTGTTTTCTATCCTTTTTCTCTCAACAGGTGATCCAGGAGATTCCCCCCCCCCCCTTTTCTCACTGTCCCTCTCACCTTCTGTTTTTCTTTTCCTTCCTCTTTCTTTCTCCCTTTCCTATCCCTCACTCATGTCTGTCCCGCCTGTAACAACTGAAAATAAAATAAAATAAATAATAAAAACAAAGGTCGATCAAATGGACCAATACGGCAATGCCACAATGATCCATTTGGCAAAATAAATCCATTGGGTATCCTTGTTGGTCTTCAGGCAACAATTCTGACGGCTAAAGAACCAAATGGGACAGGCAAAAAAATAATAATAATAATAAAAAAAATAAATGCAGAATAAAAGAGCACAGCCTTTGGAGTTGTAGGGTTTACAGCAGTATTTGAAGATTCAGTGCCTCCTTGTGAGTTTCTTGCTGTCTGATTTCTCAGCTTGTTGCAATACTTCACATTGAATCTGGCTCTATGAGTAAATGTATTTTGTTGCTTACCACCACTGAATTGTACTACAATTGTTTCCTAATTGTAGGTGATTGTGCAGCGCTGCCTCTCTGCCAAGAGTCTCTCTCACGTGAAAGGAGGTTGTATCCTATGTGGATACCTGAAGATACTGCCCATGTTCCTCATGGTTTTCCCCGGGATGATTAGCAGGATCCTGTACACAGGTGAGTGTGGTGTGTGGTTTTAAGAGTCTGTTGTATGCAACTTATGTAGCAAGCTTACTGGTATATTTAAAGTTGTGATAAACTGAAATACTGTGGATTTTCTTGCCTTTAATCTAGATGTGGTAGCATGTGTGGATCCAGATGAATGTGAAAAACACTGTGGGACCAGGGTGGGCTGCAGCAACATTGCTTATCCGAAACTGGTCGTGGAACTCATGCCTAAAGGTTGGTGACCTTTGTCTTATTAACTTTTAATTATTGCAGATTTTTTTTATATTTCTACTTTTTAATCTGTTACTCTATTTCAGGCTTGCGAGGTCTTATGCTGTCTGTGATGCTGGCCTCTTTGATGAGCTCCCTTACCTCTATCTTCAACAGTGCCAGTACTCTCTTCACCATGGACATCTACACTAGAATTCGTCGCTCTGCTAGTGAGAAGGAACTCATGATTGCTGGCAGGTAAAACACATTTTCGTCGCTGTGTCTGATACAATCATCGTCTAAATTGTTGAATACTGACTGGATTTGTTTCAAATGTCTAGAGTTTTTATCTTGGCCCTGATTGGTGTGAGCATAGCATGGATTCCTGTGGTGCAGGCAGCCCAAAGTGGTCAGCTTTTTGTCTACACTCAATCCATCACCAGTTACCTTGCCCCACCTGTTGCAGCTGTCTTCTTGCTTGCCATTTTTTGCAAACGTGTCAATGAGACTGTGAGTGTTTGCTTGACTTTTTCATGAAATAAGAAAGAAATCTGTTCTTCACTGTGGTTTTGCACAGTGAAAGAATCCTTCACATACCTCTGGGATTTAGTCAGGAAAATGTTATCAAGAGCAAAGCTTTTGTCATTTGACACTTTAAGAAAAACAGTTTACATCTTTGCTGAGTTTTAGGGATAAATGATTAAACCAATCTGTAAGTCTGTAGAGAAAAATAAGCCAAGTAGTTCATAGCTCGGCTCAGTAGATGGACTGGGAATAAAATAGAGCTGTCAGAGTGCTTCTTGGCAAAAGTAGTTATTTCCACCCACAACCACTGAAAAAGTTCAATAATTAATAAGTTGTTTAATTATTACAAAATGTCCACATCATGATTGAAATGTAAAACCAACAGATTAAAATGCAACATTGCGATAAGCGCTAGGCCACCACGAACTATTCATCCCCGTGGTGTCTTGGCAGACACTTACTACTTAAAACTCAGCAAGTCAGAAGGATTGTGAGCCCCTGCTTTCAAAGTCTGTATTCATAATTGAATTGCAAAATTTAATTGTCTTATAGTTATCTCTGGATTCCATATAAATAGTCACTTTCTATGTGTTGACAATCAGCTTGCGTAACATCCCAGTAGGTCCTGACCACAAAATAGTATTACACTTGGGCAAAAGTGGTAAATATTCCTTCATGAACTGTCAAACTACTTTTTGTAGACACATTTTTTATATTTTGGATCTGTACATATTAAACACAGGATGCAACAAGAGTTACAAATGCTGGTATGTTAATATACTGTAAGAATCATGATTCCAGCTTCCTGTTCAATATGCATCCAAATGTAGCGCTGATTCAATCTCACTTTTAGCAAGAAGCATTTATCCAAAACTATTTCTTCAAACACAATATTATATATACATATATATGTTGCTATCTATTAATATTTTACTATATTGTATTTATTTACCATTTTTAAACCTTTAAACTTTTTAAAAGTATTTTGATATAAAGTAATATTTGTCCTTTTTTCTTTCTTTCCACAGGGTGCATTTTATGGCCTCATAATTGGGCTGTGTATGGGCTTGAGCAGGATGATTACTGAGTTTATTTATGGGACAGGTAGCTGTGCTATCCCCAGTAACTGTCCCACTATCATATGTGGAGTTCACTACCTTTACTTTGGGCTAATTCTGTTTGTCATCTCCGGCATCGTCATGCTGGCAGTGTCTCTCATGACCAAACCTATTGACGACAAACATGTAAGTTTTTAATTTAAGACACCAAAATACCAATGCACCCATATATTTTTCTCTGTTGCTCCATTCATGCTGATGACACCCTACCATATACTTTCTCCACATCTACAACACCTCCTGACCTCTCATGATCCTGTCTGACACTCTCTTCACCTCTACAACAGTATACACATACTCTTACAGGGCTCTACACTAACTTTTTGCTTTTTGCCAATTGCACCAGCGCCAAAGTTAGGCACACCCAAATTTTTCAACCGCATTGCTTAACACCACAGTTTTAGATGTGCACTTTTTTGGGGGGGGGAATTGCAGTCCATACAGACAATATTGATTTGTAAATGATTAACTAACAATCTTGTCAACACAAAGTTCTTTATTTGGAGCACAGTTGTACAAGAAAGATAAGTTACTGAAAAAGTGCTTGTGCTTAAAGTGCATTGGCATTCTTTGGTAATATTGTTGACAAAATTAAACTTAATCATCACATCGGCCTCCTCTGACGACCTGTTTGCTGCTGCCTGCCGCTGAAAGGCAGTGGGGAGAGGGGACACTTGGGCAGTGCATTTATCACAGCATATAATGTGTTTTCTGGATATATGTATTTTTTCAGCGTTTAGATACTGATGGCTCCGTGTCAGAGCACTGACTATGAATTTCAGACGGATCAGGCCTTAACAAAAAAGTTGTCAATCGTTCTTTTCATCTTTTCTTATTACCCACAGCTACATCCACTTCTGTCGGGCCTAGGCTACTCACTAGGGCTGGGTATCATCACCGTTTTCTATAATCCATTCAATTCGATTCAACTTTGCCGCAGACAGTCAGAAATATTATAATTCTGATCATTTATCAGTGCTGATACATGTATGACTTCGTCAGAATTGTGAGCATCACAGCCTTTGTGTCAAAGTAACTGAGAATAAAACACAGAAAAACATGAAGGAGGTTTTCCTGGCTTTTTATAACAGAAAACTTAAAAGAAAACTTAAATTTAAAATTATTCTGCAATTTTACATAATTTCAAAAAGTTTAAATTTCTTCAGTATTGACCAGCAGAAATTAGGCTTTGTCCGAGGTCATTTAAGTAAAGTAAAAAATTTTTAAAAAGACAGCGGCCGACAGCACTGTAAACTACGGTAGACTGGTGGGTAATAAGCAGTGTTGGGTAAGTTACTTTAAAATAGTAACTTAGTTACATTACTAGTTACTTCTCTCAAAAGTAACTCAGTTACTTCAAGTTACTCGTTACTTTCAAAGTAACTAGTTACTAGGGAAAGTAACTTTGGTTTTACTCAGAATTCTCTTGTTAATGTGTTTCTTCCATAACTTTGCCAGTCTTCTAGCTTGCTTACTTGCCACAAGTGCACTGTGCCACCTACCAATAGAAAGGAAAAGATAATGTGCATATTTCCACGAGAGAAATCCCACGCCTGGACCGTCATTGACTGCTGCCATGATTCTAGCCTACATCACAGAGTCATGTGCGCCTTTTACATCCAACACAAAAACTGTAGTCGTGGTGCTTTCGATTGTACTCAGAACTCGGAAATTCTGCCTTCTGAATAGGAAGATGTAGGCAACACCAGACTGCAGATGAGCTGCATACAGGGCTGGACTGGGACAAAAAAATCGTCCCGGGCATTTTGACTAGAGACCGGCCCACCATTATAGGAAAAATCATAAAGCCTTTGAATGAAAACAAACGCTGTTGTGATGTACACTGTTTTGATGGTTAATATGCATCAATCTATCAATCGTTTGTTGTAAGATTCAGATAATTATTTTTTAAAAGCTAGACATTTTAAATGAGAATAAGAAAGAAAAGTATTTCTTTGTGCCCCCCTTTCCCTGTTAATGCCCTACATGCCCCCTGGCAATACTTTGCTAGACCCGCCCCTGCACAGTTACCAGCTGTCAGCTACCTAAAAAAGGATCCTGGGGTTATTTGTCTCTCAGAAACAGTTCATAACTTCCCTTCAACTCATTCATGTCACCTAAAAGGTAAACCTGTTTCTCCATCACAGCTCTGATGATCCAGTAAGGACATCTCCTGGTTTCATCTTCATGTTTCCCTCTCACCAGATAACCAAACCATATCATGACGAGCAGCTTTTTTGCAGCTGTGGCTCCAGCAAACATCAGCTGATACTAGAAATTAATATTAAATAAATTCTAACAACAGCTGATCAAGCTTAAACGTGCTGCTGTTGTTTAGCGCGACATCCGCTGGTTTCCTCTTTCGGCGCAAAGTGAGCGATAAACAAACAAGAGAGCCGATCAGCTGATCATTGATCAGTTTCATGATTGAAGTAGAAACGGGAGAGGGAGGGGGGAGAATGAGAGAAGAAGAGGCAGCTGTGCAGCAAAGACACAGAATAACTCCAGCTTTGTGCCTTTTCCATTGTAGCTGAATTACGGGACAAACTGTTCCTTTTCACCTCAATAAGAAGCGTTTAATATTTTCTCTGAATACCAGACGGGACGGTTGGCAACTCTAATAACTTATGAACAAAATAAAGTTCAACATCATTAACTTCATAGCACCCACCCAGCTGTATAGAAACTCCGTCATGCTAGCTAGTACGCAGTACGGAAAAAGTCAGAATAACGAAAATAAACTACACCTAAACTTGGTTCATATCTGACCCAGAGAGACTGCAGGTCATAACTTCTTACCTGAAGTTCAGTTCACACTTGGACCGGCGGCCGCCTCGGGTCTCTTTTCCTTCTGCGTCCCTTTTCCTTCATCCACCTGCTGGCCTCCACCACTTGCTAATGTTACTGAATCTGTGGAAGCTCCGCGATAGCCACCACACGAAGTATCGAGTAACGAGCCTATCTAAATCCCAGTAACGAGTAACGCGTTCCTGATTTTGGCATAATAACTAGTTACCGTGCTCGTTACCACAATAATAACGTAGTTACTGTAACGCGTTACTTAATAACGCGTTAGTCCCAACACTGGTAATAAGCGAATGAATAATACCGAAAACAGAGACTTGAGATGAGAAACTGTTCTTGAAGTACACAGAGAGAGAGAGAGAGAGCTGTGCATGAAGTGTGATTTTTATCATGGTGGAAGGAAAAAAAACAGCAAAAGTAAGAGGGAATTAATGACGACATTTATCAAATGTGAATCGTAGTTTGGATCATCTTTTGCTGCTGGTTCAGTGAATTTTGGTTGGAGAGAGACAAAACCTGCAGCTCTGTGTACCTGCTCTCATTTGCTGTTTGGTGGTTGTTGAAATAGTTTTGTGAGCTTTAACCTGAGATTCTGGCATTTCTGGCAAAATACGTTTATATTTAAAAGTCGATTCAGATTTAATAAATCGATAGCGCTTTATTCAAGCAGCTCACTAGTGATGGGTCGTTCGCGAACGAAATGGCTCTTAGAGCCGACTCTTTGACGTGAACGACGCGAGCCGACTTTTTATCGCGAGCCGTCACGTGGGTTTTTTGTTTGTTTTTTTTCTTTCTCTCAGCCTCTCTCTCGCACTTTTTTCCCGCTTCACTCTGCACGCGGGCCTTGTGCTTTACGCTGGGCAGAGGGGGGAGGGGCGGTAGTTACACTCAGTAGCACAGGAACAGAGCCAGAGAGAGAGAAAGAGAGGCAGGGACAACAACATTAGAAAGGTATAGTAATCATCCACAACTATTTTCGGTTGCAGATGATAAAGGATTGAGAAAGTTTATTCATGCAGGTCCATATGACAGAGAATATGCATGTTCTTTTAGTTTTCATATTATCATTTATATTTAATTGTGTTGTGGTTTGCAGTGTTTTGTGTTCTTTTCACTTTAAATTTGTGAAAGGAAAAAGCTGAAAATTTAAATAGTTAAAACTTGAAATGTGAATAGTTGATTTTTGTATTATATGATTTATTTATTACATTTTATGTGGAGTGAATAAATAAAAGTATATTTACGGTGGCCCCTAGAGACAAAGCACATACAAACTTCAAATCACGTACGAACTCTGAAGCATGTACAAACTCCAAAACACGTAAAAACACGTACAAACTCCAAAACACGTAAAAACTCCAAAACATGTAAAAACACGTACAAACTCCGAAGCATGTAAAAACTCAGAAGCATATAAAAGCTCAGAAGCACATAAAAACTCAAAACACGTACAAAAGACAACAGAAGTGCTCCAGGATGCTGGGCGCAGTGTTGAGCCTTTGTTATCTTGTGGCTACACAAGCCAGCAAGTACCAACGACCGGATTTGGTGTGTGGTAATAACAGGTAAATGAACTTTTTTTTAAATTATTTGAATATATATATGAGTGCCTGTGTATAAATACACAAACAATACACACATGCTTTCAATTGTGTAATTTAAGTGATCTAGTAGCTCTGCTTTGGAAGTTCAGTTCATGCTAGAAATGTGTTTTGGAGTTTGTACGTGTTTTGTCTCTAGGGGCCACCGCATATATTTATATATAAACATATATAAATAAAACCACTTGTTTTTACCTTAGTAATTCCTTTTGTGCATAATTTTATATTATTGTTAATAATAAATTAATTAAAGCAACAAAACAACCTGAAGAGCTGGTTCGGAGCCGAAAGAGCCGGCTCTTTTTAGTGAGCCGAACCGAAAGAGCCGGATCTCTAAAAAGAGCCGGAAATCCCATCACTACAGCTCACCTCTCTCTATCCGCCTGCACTTTCAAACGTACTTGCGAAAGGCTACAGGAATATCTAGACCAATCAGAGAGGTCCCACCCCTGACTATCCCTGATTGGTTTAGACCACGACAGAGGCATAATGTGTGTCTGTTGTTGACCACAGAGACTTTCAGAGTTGCGGAGTCTTTTTTTTTTTCCACTCGAACAGTTGGTCACCAGTGCGACCTAAGATTTTTTTTAGTCGCACCATTGAAATTGGTCGCACTCTAGAGTTTGAATCCATCTCCAGTGCTCTTGGCCTTGCTTCTATTCCATCTACTATTTTGCACACAATGCATCTACCTTCTTCATTATATCCTCCAGCTCTCTCCCTTTACCAGCCATAGTTGTAACCAGCCTACATTTAATGTTGCCTCTACACTCCTGCTTTTTTCTTCTATCTTGCTGCCTCCTAACACACCTTCCCTCTATCCTCATCCTCCAGCTTCCACCAGACTGATCTAGTATGGGGATTTAACTTGCTTTAACCTTCATATCTGCTGAGTCTCCTTGTTAAACTGTGTTTAATCAGTTATTAAGAAGTAAAATAAAATGATAAATTTTCTGATAATACTTTTTACCACATTTTGTGCCGTTTGACTAGTTGTATCGACTGTGCTGGAGCCTGAGGAACTGTACAGAGGAGAGGGTCGATCTTGAGATGGATGATTGGACTGATAACCAAGATTCCAACAGTGTGGACTCAGACGGTAATGAGCTGACATACGCAGCAGAGTAAAATATAGCACAGTAAATATGCATCCATATGTAACCCGTTCATGTGTTACGCCTGTTGTTGTTGCATTGTGTTCTGGCATGAAAGTAAGAGGCACAAGACAGCACTGGGTCTTTGGCTCTTTACTGCACATCTGTAACACAGAAATAAGTGTCTGATCTGTGTGTGTCACGCACCTGCCAGTACACCTCTCCTCCGGCCAGGCTGAAAGGAGCTGTGCCTGCAGCTTTATTAATGCTACAATAATATAATAAATCAAATACAACAAATTGTTTTAAAACAGTAACTTAAGCTCTCAAAAACAAAAAGCACAAAATAAATAATATGTTACTGAAAAATCATCAAAAGAACTTATAAGAACAATAAACAAAATAATTCAAAAACAAATAAACAGTCAGACAAATACAATTTAATAACCAGGACCCAATATTCTAGTGCTTATAGTTCAAACATTATACTTCAGTACAATCATATTAACAACCGCCATCCAACAGGCAATACAACACTGTACCATAAAAACACTGAATGAAAGACCGCATCTCCAAAACAAGAGAACATCTCCATACCTGCAACACAGAAATAAGGGTCTGATCAAGGTTCAAGGTTCTTTATTTGTCACATGCATAGTTATACAAGTATAACACACAGTGAAATGTAGCCTGACACGCTCCTCGACATGTGCAAAAAAATTGGGGGGGGGGGGATCTGTGTGTGTCACACACCTGCCAGTACACCTCTCCTAAAAAAAAAAACTGCAGCGAATGCGCCCACAAGCCGCTAGCGATCAGACTAACTTATCCCGAATGAGTCTCTTAATGACAAACAAAAACGCGGCGGTTCGGCTGTATTCAAATTGCAGCTTGGGGTCTGAGCAAACTTTAATTAGCTGAGAGCAACGTGGCAGTGACTTACCTCCGGCCATGCTGAAAGGAGCTGAGACCGGGGCACAAATGCACGCGCCTACGTCACCACGCAGCGCACACACACGAACGCACACAGACTCAGATCACACAGGTAGGAGATTGAGATGCAAAATGAAATATTTAATTGAAAAAAGGGGTGTTTTGTGTGAAACTGACAAGTATTTGAATGTGTGTGTGAATGGGTGGATGACTGGATATGTAAAGCGCTTTGGGGTCCTTAGGGACTAGTAAAGCACTATATAAATACAGGCCATTTACCATATTTAACACATGTTATGCATACATATAAACAAATACATGCAAACTTTCGTTTGTCTTGTTTCTTCTTTTGCAGATGATGAGCCTGGCTTCTTGAAGAAAGCGGTGATGTGCTTCTGCGGCCTGGAAACCAAGAAAGCCCCCAAGCTGACTAAAGAAGAGGAGGAAGAGCTGCAAAGGAAGCTGACAGACACCTCAGAGGTGCCTCTGTGGAGGAACGTAGTCAATGTCAACGCCGTCATCCTTCTGTGTGTGGCTGTGTTCTGTCATGCCTATTTTGGCTAAAAGTCAGCTGATTTCAACTGCTCACAGAGTCTAATTTATACAAATTTAACAGACTGCTCAGTAGGCCTCAGCCCTAAAACCCTGTTTAAACCTTATGTTTAGAGCACTGTGCTTTTCTTTATTGCTTCCTGGTATTTAAAAGTTTAAGTGAACCAGTAGACTGTAATATATTAATACATATTAGACTTAAAAAATGTTGAAGTGCATAAATATTTACACATTTGTATGCTATTTGTCATTCTAAAATGTCTGAAGATCATTTGGGAGAAGTATGAATTTTCTTCTTTATCTTAATGGTAAATTTGAAATATTTTGTGAATGAAGCTGCAGGTTAGCCTTCACTTGTAAAGAACAATCCAGCACTGTGATCTGTGATCATCTTTGGGCTCTTGTTTGTGTATTCTGAACCATTATTACATTTAACTTTCATTGCAGTGGTCACCAGGACATAAAAACCTTGCAATGGCCTGTATTTTGTATAGCACCTTACTAGTCCCGAAGGACCCCAAAGCCCTTTATACATCCAGTCATCCACACACTGGTGATGGCAAGCTACATTGTAGCCACAGCCACCCTGGGACGCACTGACAGAGGCGAGGCTGCCGGACACTGCCGCCACCGGGCCCTCTGACCACCACCAGTAGGCAACGGGTGAAGTGTCTTGCCCAAGGAGAAAACGACCGAGACTGTCGGAGCCGGGGTTCGAACCAGCAACTTTCCGATTACAAGACGAACTCCCAACTCATGAGCCACGATCACCACGTATATAAAATCACTATTCACATCAGACAAAAACACTCCAAAAGTTTATCCTAGAATAACGTATCATAACGTTTCTTCTACCTCCATCTTTTCCGTTGTAGAACTCGCTCATAGAGTAACACTCTAATGCCATATCTTTTTCTTATATCTTCTCTGGCCTTCAGGCAATATAAAAAAGACAATATAAAAGCAATAAAACCTTAACTGAACAGATAGTAACTACAATAATAATTTTATTATGCTGATGCCATAAAAAAGGTCGCTGAGTGTGGTCAATCATACGATCATGGAATGCAGGGCGTTGCTTTTTGGGAACCACACCTACACCACACCTGTGTCTTCACAACCAAATAATTACTGCAAGCTTTGCACATTACACGTGAGAACAGAGCCTTGAACACTATCATGTGGTTTGTTTATCAGGTGTCAAGCAAAGTAACTGGAAGCAAAGCATAAGGAAAGAAACTTTAACACAACCTGTTCTTCACCTGTCAGAGCTCAGTGACATCTGGCTCATAAAGCTGTTACTGTAGGGACACCTAGTGGCAGCTGATAGTACTTGCGTCTTTAGTCACCTCATAATATTGTTTGCTTGTGCTGCATCTATTTATTCCCGCTCTGTCCACTCTGATACTGTAATATTGTGAATTTCCCAACTGCTGGAACAACAAAGACTGTCTTATCCAAATGATATTAACATGCAAAGGTTCACAACATCAACTGTATCTGTCCATTGACTTTAACATACATACATAAAAATCATACATATCGCCCTCTGATGTGTTTCCTTTGTTGTTTTGGTGCTGTTTGGTTTGGCTGAATAGCACAGGTAACATTTTTTATTCTGACATTGGTTCTCGTGTATTTTTCAGTCTGTTACAGACCTCCTCAAACAGCAGTGAGACTAATAAATAACCTAGAAAGGGGAAATAAAACATCTTTTATCAATATTATTTCCTGTGAGTATTAGTTGTCATAGACTTGCAGTAAGTGAGAAAAAAATATTTCCTTGACATGAGTGAGACAAGTTATCAGCGGCAGTGTTTGACGGCTATTCTTGTTTTACTTATCAACAAAGCTGTCACAATCAGTTTATCAGTGACACAGCAAATGGTTACAGTTTAACAGAGCTGTCATGTACACACTTGCAGCAACCTAAACTGGATTATACTTTATTAAATTTGAGCTATAACCCACTGCGATACAAATACTACCTGTTAGGTTTTTGTATCTCAAGTATCTTCACTTGAGGTATTTCCTTGTAGGTTTATAATTAACAATATTATTTGCTAAACAGTTACATATTTTAACACATTCATTTTTAAACCAACATTTGTGAAACCGTAAGATTTACATGCCAATCTGTACATGCATCCACTTTCAACTAGTATGTGCTTTAACGATTTAGATGATTAAATCATGATCAATGATTAAATCCACTCTTTATTACCCTCCTTTACATCTATGCCTCCTTCTTTGACACACTATCTCTCCAACACACACACACACACACACACCAAAGGTTATAAAGGTAATCGCTTTGTGTAAATGCTTCAGACAAACACGGGCAGCTCGAGCAACACTGCCGTTGTCCATCACAGCCAAAATGTCACAAGATTATTCGTATCATGGATTTTCCTACATAAACAGAAATGCAGAAAACAACACAATCAACACGGTGGCCCTTAGAAATGCGGCAGATATCTCCGTTATTGTGGTCTACTTTCTGGTTGTCCTGGGGGTCGGAGTATTGGTAAGTTTTACAATCCTTCACCTGATCATTCTTTAAATCCCCTGTCTCTGCAGCTCCCTGACATTTTTATAGCTTTAAGTTGTTTTGAGTTATTACATTTTCTGTTAATAGTAATAATGAATTACATTGCCAAAGAAAAAAATAGCATTTCTTTTTATGTTAATTTGAGAGGCAACTTACTAAATAACAAAGGTGTCATTCTTTACTAATAATCATTTTGCACAATTGACACAGTCATTTTTCTCAGCAACCTGGTACACAATAGCTTGTTGCTGAGTTGTTGGTAAATGTAATATCTAGGAGGGAAGACACTTAAGGGACTAGTTGCAACAGTGGTATTCTATTAGACTGGAGTTCTATTATTTTTAAATTACTCATTCTTCCACTAATATTTTTAAAGCACAGTGGCTAGGTGCTTGATTTCATACACCTGTGGCAATGGAACTGAAAACTTAAGCGGTGTGGCCAGATACTTTTGTCCATATATTGTATGTGATGCTTATGAACAGATTATCAGAGTAGTGTGTTGCTATTTTGCACAGATTTAATCATTTTCAAAAATTGTTCTATTACAGGCTATGATCCGCACCAACCGATCCACTGTAGGTGGCTTCTTCCTTGCAGGGAGGAGTATGGTTTGGTGGCCGGTGAGTATCTTTCCTTGGAAGACTCCTTTACTTTATAATCCATGCAAAGTAATTAGTTCTTATTGCTTTGTTCAAATAGATGGAATGTAATGTGATTAAGGGTGTCATAATAGAATAATTTTATGAATTGTCATATTTTTATTAGAGCAATCAAGTGTGTAAAACCATTTAGTACTTATTTAGTATGCTGAGTATATGACCTTTCAAAAAAACCCATAATGGATTCTAATTGAATTTTAAAAGGAGCTACTGACAGATTTAACTGTGCTCTCCACAGATCGGAGCATCGCTGTTTGCCAGCAATATTGGCAGTGGCCACTTTGTAGGAATCGCTGGTACTGGCGCAGCTGCAGGAATAGCCATTGGTGGATTTGAATGGAATGTGAGTAACTGTTCTTGAGTCAGTTATACCACTTCTCATGTAGTTCTTGTCCCTGATACTCTATCAGTTATCTTTGTCATGTCAACTGATAGATTGTTACGAGAGCTCCGGCCTGAAGAGGATGAAATGAAACAGGATATCTGATTATTTCTTCTATGTTCGTGTTTTTCAGGCTCTTGTTGTGGTTGTCATTCTGGGATGGCTCTTTGTGCCCATCTACATTAAAGCTGGGGTAAACAGAATACTACTGCTACACACTGGCCTGAAAGCTCCTTATATGTATTAATTCTCCTATCCAAATGTGCATTCATAACCACCGTGTTTATCTACAGTGTGAGTAATGAGTAAAATCTCATCTGTTGTCGATGTATTTAGATCGTCACCATGCCTGAGTACTTGAAGAAGAGGTTTGGAGGACAGCGCATTCGCATTTATCTCTCTGTTCTCTCCCTCTTCTTGTATGTCTTCACCAAAATCTCAGTGAGTCCCTCCAAGAGATGCAGAACACACTGTTCCATTTGTGGATGATCGTGAATAAAATCCTGCATTTTTTACCCTTCCCCATATAGGCAGACATGTTCTCGGGTGCAATTTTCATCCAGCAGGCACTTGGGTTGAACATCTACCTCGCTGTTATTGCACTTCTAGCGATTACGGCACTGTACACTGTCACAGGTTTGTACGCGGAAGAAATACACTTCCTTTTCTACGGAACTTATAGATTGACATTTTCCTCAGAAACTACCCAAGAAGTGTTATCTACAAAAATTATATTATGACCGGGGTAAAGTCTTCCCAAGCCCATATGTGGTGATGTAGACACACACCACATACACACAATCTCTTTCGTTCCTCATTGCTGGTTTATCTTTGCTGAGTTGCTGTGGTTAATTGCCCATGGACTATGATAAGCCTGAATTGGCCTTCTGTTGCTGTTTTGTAACAACACATCCACAATTACAAGTCTTACAGAATGAGTAGTTACATAATGACATGATGAGTTGATTTTTGTTCTTTCAAACAAGTGTAGTCTGTTAGTTGTGATAAGATGTCAAGATTTTAGGTGAAAATGTTTACAGATTGATAACATTGACATAACATTGATAATCCTATTTTATCTCAGGTGGACTGGCAGCAGTGATCTACACAGACACTTTACAGACCATCATCATGGTTATTGGATCATTCATTCTCATGGGCTTTGGTAATATGACACTTATCATATATCACATATCTGTTTGAAAGGTTTAAAAAGTCTAATTTCCATATGATTTTCCTCAGCTTTCCATGAGGTGGGAGGCTATGTAAACTTTGAGAAACTCTACATGCAAGCTATCCCCTCAATCACGGGTAACATCAGTGCAAACTGCTATGAGCCCCGGGCAGACTCCTTCCATATCTTCAGAAATGCAGTTACAGGAGACCTCCCATGGCCTGGTCTCGTGTTTGGACTCACCATTCAAGCTACCTGGTACTGGTGTACTGATCAGGTGAGCAAAGAAATGAGCACTGGGCAGCTCAACTGCAGTTTTCAGCAACCAGTCTGTAGTGAAAAACTGAGACACGTTCAACTGATTGCCTCGGTGTGTTCACTAGACTCAATTTCTATACGGAGAGATAATTTGGAAGAAATTTATGTTCAAGGTGTTGAAAATGCAGATGGAGTCTTGGATCGAGCTGGGCACGTCAATAGTTTTTAGCAATCATTCACAACAAATGGGTGGTCATAAACACTGACTCAGCCAACTGATTTACTCACATGCACATTCATGCCCGTTCATACAGATTTAAAAAAAAAAACAATATTCAAAAAACAGTCTGCAGTGAGAGGATAACCATGCTTTTAGTTTAGACGCTGGATCTCAGCGAGAGCCTGACACCAATTCATGTGACATAGAGCACACGCGAACAAAACACTATGGTATATCTATTTTCCGTTACAGAAGAAGATGATTTGCTTCTTTGGTTTACTCAGCAAACATTTTGAGTTCAACCACAAAGACTGAAAGTGGTTTGAAATCCATGACAACCACTTACCCACCCAGTCTATCATTCAGCCAAGTCCCCCTTATGCTCAGAATCAATTGGCCAGGCTGTTGATTTAAGCTTGATTTATAGTACTGTATTACTACAGCCTGACGTTCAGCTTTCTAGAAATGTTCATACATGTTGCACCAATGCAGACAAAAACAACTATGTAAACAGGGTATATCAATTAGCATAAGGATAATACATCTGCTAAACCAAAGAGACTGCAATTGTATCTAGTTTGTATCCTAACACGAACAACATATGTTGTGTTTTTAATTTTCATGGCTCTGACAATTCGTGTTTCAAGGTTAAGTAAAAGCCATGATCGTTCCAAATGTAGTTGTTTTTTGTTTTTTTTTTCACATCAGCTCATAAGTGCAAATGTAAAAATGTAGTGTCAGCCACTTGTATAGGCTTTGCGGTCAATTAATGCAGGGCTAGGAACAGGTGTACACACAGAAGAGACTGGCAACGTGGCAACCAGAGACTGTAACAAGTCAATGAAATTCAGTATTCTCAAGCAACAATGAGTAAACTAACCATTGGCAATGCAAGCAGGTCAGCTGAAGGCTTATCAGGGGGCTTTTAGGACAAGCTGATAATAATGCCACCTAGAAGTAATAAGCATCACTAACATCACTCTGAGACCGTATTTTTCTGATTTTGGAGATGTTGCACAAATGCAAGAACCACTACACTGCAATACCTGCAGCGACCCAAGTTAACTGTCTGTTGGGATCTCTGGATCTGTTTCCTGGTGTTTTGGACTTTTTGAATCAATACTGTATTGTGTTTTGAGAAAAGGGTTCTTAATTTATGTCTGGATTTAGTGATTATACTACTGTTGTTTTATACACAAGAGTGTTAGCCAGACAACAGGACCCTGGAATATATGCAAGCAAACTGCTTCCAAACAGGAAGCAACATGCATCAATAGAGAGCCAATGACTTCAAGAGAAAAAGAACAATACACTGGTGACCCAAAGTGGTTGGATCTTAAATTAAACTTTTAGCATCTTTAAGGTCAGCGCTCCAACAGCTTCAGCATTTATAAGGCTGATGAATTAAATTTCAAAAAGTAAAGAACATCACAGTGCACTCTGTGACATCCCTGCTGGCAATACAAATTAAACAAGTAAATAGCAATACATAACAAATGCTAGAGAAATTGATTTATGTTTCGTGTCTCTGAAAGGTGTATCCTGTGTGGATACAGATATATTAAACAAGCCCATAAAAGCCCATGTTTTCATGATAGTTGATGATTTCGAATTTATAAGCTTTTATTTAACACCATGCGCACAAAGCCTGCTCCAATGTGACTGGACAAGAGAACTCTAGAAAGCAGATAAAAGCTTCTAGTACCCAAAGTATTTTCCATGACCACATATTCTACATATTATTTTCTAAAAACGAGTCTTGTTGAAGCTTTTGCTCTTGAATGTTCATAGATGTTCCTCTACATGTATAAACTATACTTTATAATTTGGAAACATATCATATGATTTGTGAAATCTTAGTTTGAATGTAAAAGACATTACTATTCTACAAGTATAATATTTTGCATCGAATCTCAATGAACTAGAAATAACAACTACCACCAAGTTTAAAAGTACAGTAAATGTGGGTAAAATTGTGATACCTGAGTAAATGTATTTAGTTGCTTATGACCACTGAATTGTACTCCCATTGTTTCCTAATTGTAGGTGATTGTGCAGCGCTGCCTCTCTGCCAAGAGTCTCTCTCACGTTAAAGCAGGTTGTATCCTATGTGGTTACCTGAAGCTGCTGCCCATGTTCCTCATGGTTTTCCCCGGGATGATTAGCAGGATCCTGTACACAGGTGAGTGTGGTTACATGTGTGTGACATGGGTGGCTGTAGCTCAGGTGGCAGAGCAGGTCAGCCACTAATCAGAAGGTCGGTGGTTCGATCCCAGGCTGCATCCTGGCTGCATGCCAAATATCCTTGGCCAAGATACTAACCCCGTGTTTGCCTACTGGTGGTGGTCAGAGGGCCCGGTGGCGCCTGTGTCCGGCAGCCTCGCCTCTGTCAGTGTGCCCCAGGGCAGCTGTGGCTACAATGTAGCTTGCTATCGCCAGTGTGTGTGAATGGGTGGATGACTGAATGTAGTGTAAAGCGCTTTGGGGTCCTATGGACTAGAAAAGCGCTATACAAATGCAGGCCATTTACCATTTACATGCAACTTATGTAGCAAGCTTATTGGTTAACATTATATTTGTAGTTCATGCACAAAATTATTCAGTGCTGACCTCACGCACTGTGGATTTTCTTGCCTTTAATCTAGATGTGGTAGCATGTGTGGATCCAACCGAATGTGAAAAATACTGTGGGACCAAGGTGGGCTGCAGCAATATCGCTTATCCGAAACTGGTCGTCGAACTCATGCCTGATGGTTGGTGACCTTTGTCTTATGAGCTGTTAATAATAACTACAGGCTTCTTTGCTTATCTTTCCTTTTCTTGATCTGTTACTCTATTTCAGGCTTGCGAGGTCTTATGCTGTCTGTGATGCTGGCCTCTTTGATGAGCTCCCTTACCTCTATCTTCAACAGTGCCAGCACTCTCTTCACCATGGACATCTACACTAAAATCCGTCGCTCTGCTAGTGAGAAGGAACTCATGATTGCTGGCAGGTAAAACACATTTTCGTCGCTGTGTCTGATACAATCATCGTCTAAATTGTTGAATACTGACTGGATTTGTTTCAAATGTCTAGAGTTTTTATCTTGGTCCTGATTGGTGTGAGCATAGCATGGATTCCTGTGGTGCAGGCAGCCCAAAGTGGTCAGCTCTTCGACTACATCCAGTCCATCACCAGCTTCCTAACTCCACCTGTCGCAGCTGTTTTCTTGCTTGCCATCTTCTGCAAACGTGTCAATGAGACTGTGAGTTGCCTCCTTTGATTCAATGTTCTTTTTTTTTTCTTTTCTAAATCAGATTTCCAGTGTGGTTTTGTGCACTGACATTATTTTTCCCATACCTCTGAGATTTATTGAAAAATGACATTTGTTTCCATTCTTGCTGTGGGTTAAATGAGATGATTGGTACAAGTCTCATGTCTGTACAGGAAATTAGCTGGAGCCAAGAGCTGGTTAGCTTATGTTAGCTTAGTATATGGACTGGAAATAAAGGAAAGCCTTTAGAGTGCTTTTTGTCAGAGCCGCTCTACACACAAGCCAGTTATCCCTGTGTATCATTTCGGAAATTTCCTGCTTAAAAACCTGAAAGTCAGAAAGCTTGTGAGGCCAAACTTTGATGCTCATTCACAACTAAATTACTGAGTTCTGAGGTCATCCAATTGTCACTTCTGGTGTGTGGAGACCTTAAGAATACCAGCATTTTGGGGGAGAATCAGTTTTAGGTCAGTAATTTTCTGCCTGGTCCTACTTTAGTCCAAAAGTGTTGCAAATGCTAGTAGGAGCATGTCATGGTGATAGCTTCCTAATTTTTGTGCAGCAAAGAGTGGTGTTGACGTGATCAAATGTACAGCAAGAAGGATCCATCAAAAATTATTCCCTTAAATACAATATTGTGGTAATATCACTCACTTTACTTGATTTAGACTGACCTTTGTCCTGTTTCTTTCTTTCTCCAGGGGGCCTTTTTTGGACTGGTAATTGGACTGGTTATTGGCTTGATTAGGATGATTGCTGAGTTTGTTTATGGGACAGGTAGCTGTGCTTCCCCCAGTAACTGTCCCACTATCATATGTGGCGTTCACTACCTTTACTTTGGGATCCTCCTGTTTGTCATCTCCTGCGTCATCATTCTGACAGTGTCTCTCGTGACCAAACCCATCGATGACAAACATGTAAGTGATAAATTATTATTATTATTATTATGTAAATTAGGGGAGAGCATTTACTCCAACATAACTGTCAAGTTTTTGATGATTGTCGCCAAAGCTCACCTGCCCACAGCACTTTAGGCAGCCATAGATCAGCCAATAAGCAGTCACTTGGTTTGCAGTGACACATTTTGGTTTGCTTCGAGTTCACTATTATTATAGTGAGAATAAATCTGTGAGAATAAAAATTAAACCCTCATATTCTTACACATACACACCTCATCGCTACTAAAAACACCAGTAAAAACAGTAACTATTCTTAATGTGCTGTAACAAACACCAAGAAGCTTGTATAAGAGCAAGAAGGCTAATTGTCTAATTCTAGGCACTCACATGTCACAAGAACATGTTTTACAGAACATTTGTGTTCTGTAAATCTTTCGTGTCAGTGCGTTTACTCACTCAAAACGATTACAGAACTTTGCATTAACCCCTTAAAGGGAGCAGCTGAAAGAAGAAGACACAATATTAAATTGAGAACCCCAATGATCAGATGAGTGAGGACTTGGCAATGATGTGGAGGAAGAACTCCCAGCAGAACCAAGATCAGGGAGTGGCAGTCAGCAGCTCAGGGATAAGAGGACAGAAAGGCATAAAAGAAGAATGTACAACCAGGATAAAATACAAACTACAAGAAAGAGCAGACAAAGGTTAATGCCATACAACAGCAACATAACAACAACTGAGGAGTAAAAAGATGAGTGCAGCTAATAACCACAGGCAGCTAGCTATTTAAACGGCAGCATCTACACATGAAAAACTGCTTAAGTCTTTACTGGTGGCCTTCACATCTCCTCAAGCTGCCACGCCTAACTGCAGAGGACAAAAGTATTGTTGTTGACATCACTTAGGCATTACGCAAAAATTGTATGTTTGGCTGATGGTAAAAAGATATGTGCAAATTCCCATTTTGTATCTTATTATATTAATATTTAGTGACTATATTATTACTTCAATGCAAACAAACTAAACATGTGATCTATGCAGCATCTTTGATGTTTCTACAGCGCAAAAACTTACTGCAGTCTGAATAGTAATTTTGTAATAACAAAGTGAGTCATCACCAGTCTCTACAACCACATAGCCATCTAGTCAAGTCTTTGCATGAACCAACATTTAGTAAGCTATTAAGAAGCACCCCAAAATAAAATGACAAATAATCTATTTCTCACCACATGCTTTGTCATTTGACTAGCTGTACCGACTGTGCTGGAGCCTGAGAAACCGCACGGAGGAGAGGGTTGACCTTGAGATGGATGATTGGGCTGATAACCAAGATTCCAGCAGTGAGGACTCAGACGGTAAGGAGCTCACGTACCCAGCATACATACAGAGTAAATATGCATTCATGCACAGATACATGCAAACTTTCATTTTTCTTGTTTCTTCTTTTGCAGATGATGAGCCTGGCTTCTGTAAGAAGGCGGTGATGTGCTTCTGTGGCCTGGAAACCAAGAAAGCCCCCAAGCTGACTAAAGAAGAAGAGGAAGAGCTGCAAAGGAAGCTGACAGACACCTCAGAGGTGCCTCTGTGGAGGAACGTGGTCAATGCCAACGCCATCATCCTTCTGTGTGTGTGCGTGTTCTGTCATGGCTATTTTGGCTAAGAGTCAGCTGATTTCAAGTGCTCTCTGACTCTCTAATTTATACAAATATAACACACCACTCAGTAGCCCTCAACACTCTAAAACACAACCATGCACTTGCAACTATATTACAATGTTTAGCCTTTGATGTAAAATATAGTTTTGTAAAGCACTGTGCTTTTCATGAACTTGTCCTGGTAGATCGCACTGTAATATATGAACACATATTGCACTTACTGTAAAACATGTTAAAGTTGTGTATATTCATATTTGCATGCTACCCATTGTCCCTATGAGTTTTCTTTGTCGTCTTAACAGAAACATTCAAACAGCTCACGACAGGAGCTGCAGGTGTGCATCCACCTGTAGAGACCACTCTCACGCAGTAAGCGTTATGTAAATGTGTGGTTTTATTTGCAACACATATTAACCACAACACGATAAAATGAGCTGCAGCACACGCTTGTAATCTATTTAATTAATGATTAATCTGTTCAAAGCCAATCTCCAACTAAAGGAATTGTAAAAACGTCATGAGTGTCTTTTGTACTTTCGAGTTTACACATGAGTGGGGAGAAGGGGAATAGAGCATGTCTGTTTTAAAATTCAGGATTCTGTCTTTTGTCAGTGAAGAAGGGAGACAAAATAATATGCAATACACCAGCAAGTGATCTGTTATATAAAACCAACAAAGCACAGCATGGGAGACACTTTAAAATTCCTCGAATTACAGTGTGTGCTACCTCATTCCACTTAAGCTCTGTTTCCTGATTATGTGTGCTCAAAGTCCATTAGTGCTGTCACTTCTTAAATCCACACACCTTACTCTGTGTTGTTTTAGGTGTTAATGAATAAAAGCATCTCAGGGATGAAGTGCTGAGAATCACTCAATAGTCATGGCTGACTAACTCTACTGCCCTCTAATGGTTTATTCTTGTTTCTGTTAAACTAAATGTAAAATATTTGTTTTCTGATTGATTGTCATTTGGCTAAATTTTTCTTCTCTAACTGAGGATGAATTTCATTCGTATTGCTCGGTAAACAAATGTTAAATTTCAAACAAACATGTAGTACTATTTTTGAATTTACTAGGAGGCCTGTGAGTCATTCCCATTAACTCTATCTTATCAGTAACTCTGTGGTTAATGTGCACTGATTGCAGATCACCAGCATATGAACAGTTGAATCATTTATGATTGCTTGGACCTTCAGGCTCTGTTCCCTTAACTTTTATATCTTTTACCTCCAGCTTACTCTTCACCAGGTGTATATTACTTTATAGCTCCCTGCAACTAATCTCTGGCAGATCCAAACGGTAACTAAGCCTAAAAAAACCTAAAACAAACCAACAACCTGAGACAAAATATATGCTTATCTCACTCCCCCTGGGCAGAAGAGGTTTTTTCCCTTCTTTTTTTTTTCATTTTATTGCTAGTGTGCAAACACTGTCTGTAGATCAGCCTGTCTGTGACGAGGAACTGGAAGTGTTTGACATTATTTCGAAGCTGCAAACAAAAGATTGAGTGTATTGTGATATGCAGCATTGTATGACACTGTGCCTCTGTTTAAGGAAAAGAAGAAATGAAAATGAAATAAATTATCTTCAGTGTGTTCAGCCTAATGCCCATTTAAAATAAGGGGAAAGGGCTTGTGATAACAAATGCTTAATAGCACTGTGAGCCCTTGAGGACTGAATGTGCAGCACAAGACTTACACAAGTTGTGTGATTAAGAATGCAGTGAGTTTGATGAGACGTGAGCCTAAAGGTCCCTCACCGTGCCACCTTTATGCAATAAAAGGCACTGGTTATGACTCTCTATAAATCAGTTCCTAACTGATACTGAGGACGACAAAATGTCTCCCAATAAGCTTCACAAAGCTACTAAATGATTACGTCTGGTTATGGAATCTTTACAGATTTATAACAGGAAGCTATATCTGTGACCAACACTCAAATGATACTGAGTGAAAACGGCACATATTTGTTGTTCTGTAAAGATCCCAATCAGCGTTTGACACAGGAGGAAGAACGCAGGAGAAGACAAAGGTGGCTTAGACACAGGCGCCATCTAGTGGCAGAAGATTGGGGTTGGGGTTTAACATGACATGTGATATTACACGTCCAGTTTAATTGTGTAATTGGTGTGGCACTGGCTGTATTCGCACCCAGCACTCATTTGACTGTAAACTGACACCAGTGGAAGTGCTTTCTAATGAGTTTGATGTGTGTGCTGGATGATATCCTACTTTCTAAACAAAACTACAAAATCATCAGGAGAAACAATTTTCATCTTTCATGCTTATATAAAATTATTTCAGTTCTGTGTTCCCAAACAAATCAGAGCTGTTGTACCAGGAATGACATCATTTCACGCCCACCTCTTCTTATGCATTTGAAAAACAAGTATTATTAAATTTAACTGTGAATTTCAATGGTCAAAACCTGCATGTACAGAACCAACAATCAAGTCAGTTTAAAAATGCTTCAAAGGTTTTTCTTTCTCCTTTCTTCAAAAGGAGTTATTACTTCTTTCCTGTCACAAACAAATTAGTTTCATCTGACACAATGAAATTAAAGAGGGAGGAGAATTTTAACATCAATACAAATACACATGATGGACAGATGATGGACCTATGCATTATATGTTCCTAAAGTTATGTTTTTTTCATAGTGTGAAACATATAAAAGTTATACTGACTTTGTGTTATTAAAGGGTTACTTAAAAATACCAGGCAGTTTATTCCTGGCTACACTGGATGGTGTGCAGTGCTGTTTATAGCTGCTATATTGGACAGATGTAGATGAGCTGTGGTGTTCATGGTCTGTGTGAGGCTACGTTAAGTTTAGCAGACATAATTTTATTAAGGTGATGATACTGATTAAATTCATCCACTGAATATCAACTTCATACAAGCTTTATATAGGCACCACTCAGTACAGAAACTGTACTTGCACCCACAATGCAAATTATTGTGACTTATTTCTAAATAATTCTGTTCCCCATGTTGCCCCCTACCTGCCAAATCCCACTTTAACTTTAGTAATTGATTTTACTCATTTTTCTCTGTGGGTGCTAAGGCTAAGTCACTCTTTTACAATGCAGGTAACAGCAAATACAGCTAGATTTCTTTTACGCCCTTTGCTTTTCTCTGCTTTCTCTGGGATGAAATAAAGTTTATATTCCTTCCAATTAATATTGTTTTAAACCTGATATTAGTATGATACTCTTAAAAAAACGCTTTGTTTTTTATGGGCCACCTCTGATTATACATAACACCAGCAGGTACTTGGCAGCCACCTGGCAACAGCAAAAATTACCTGTTTTCTCCTTTTTGCACCTCCGACACCTTATGAAAGCATCCTGTCACTTTAATTTCAAGACAGCAACACTTCATCTATAACCAGAAAAGCCGAATTACAGGCCCTGTGTTACTTAACCTCATCATGTTGCATAGCAACCACCTAGCCATGGTCTCAAATGACCTACTTTTTTGTATTTGTGCACCTATGCCTTATAACAATCATCATTTCAGCTCATAAACAAACCAAACATTACTGTAGCATGGGCATGCACCAGTAAATAAAAATAACCGAGGTGCTAATTAATTGATAAGATATAATTACTTAGTAGCTATTAAAATAAATTACCTCTCATTGGTGCTGGTAACAGCGTGTATTGTACAATATTTTTTGACACGTGTGTAATGGGAAATCAGACATTTCATCAAGCAGCCAGCTTACCTTCAGCTTCAGATATTAATGAGCAGATAGTTTAACTTTAGCCTTGAGCGCTCTCCAGACATCCTGTCTAGCCCTCAGCAGAAAGCCACAGATTTCACATGCACTCCCTCCAGCTCCGTATAAAGCCAGGTGATTCATGGCCTCTAAGGTAAGGTAAGGTACGGGGAGTGGGCCTCCTTTTTTTTCCCTACAGCATGCTGCCTTCAGGGAGACAATGCTACATGAAAAATTCTGCTGAAAATATCTTCGAGTTAGTCACTGAACTGTTTCGATTCACATTTGGGTCAGATTTATGCAGCAGCATTGATTTACTGTAGTCAGCAGTTGAAGAGTTATTTTATTCTGCAGTTGTACTGCAGTTTTTAGACTTTTAAAATCCAGCTATTAAATGTGACTGTCTTTGTGAATGGTGTAGTCCTGTATCTATAGCAGGCACCATGAATGTTGGACATTCTGCATGATTTCAAACATGAATCGTTACCTGAGGCAAATGCTAAAAAATATGCTAAGAGGGAGCTAATTGGTATGCAGAGTTGTCAAATATATTATGCATTTGATTCCCACATTATGTAAGCAAACCCCTATTGCTTTAATAGAAAATTCACATGCTGTCTTTTCCTACTTTGATCTGAGGATTATCTATTGGTCAGCATGAAAGCTTGAGCAGATAGAAACTTATTATGCAACATCCCTGCTTATGTGGGTCCAGGGCTTAGGATAGTGCATTTAAGTTTTTGAGTGAATTTACAGAAAAGTCTGCAGTCTCAGATTTAGCTTTGAAAAAATCTAATTAAAAGTCTTAAAGAAGAATTAATACAAATAACATCACCCTGCTCCAGTTTGTGTTTATAGAGCCTGTAAACTGACGTGCAGTGACTGATTTGTTTTTCCAGAGTTTCCAGTCAGGTATGCAGTACATCAGTGGGTCAGTTTGTCTTTTGTTTTCTCATCTCGTGTATCAGCTGTACTCTGTAGATTACAGATCTGTTTATACCAGCTTCCTGTGCCCAGCTGGTGCACTGAACCATTCATTTCAGTCTGTGCATGTAAAGTATGATTCATAGCTTCTGGTGCTTTCATATCTGAAAAGGCATCGTGTGCGCCTGTGTGTAAATATGCGTTTGTGTGCTTAGATGGGGGTATGAGAGTGGGGGTGGGAGTGTGGTTCTGCTCCTCATTGGCTGATTTTTTTTCTCTCTGACAACCAGAAAACGTGATGCTGGCTGCAGAGGCACTGCAGTGTGTGCTGCAGCGAGAGAGTGAACAAGAGGAAAAGAGAGGCCTGTGTGTGTGTGTGTGTGTGTGTGTGTGTGTGTGTGTGTGTGTGTGTGTGTGTGTGTGTGTCTGTCTGAGAGAGAGAGAGAGAGAGAGAGAGAGAGAGAGAGAGAGAGAGAGAGAGAGAAGGGGGCAGGCAGGCAAAATAAGCCACATGCATAAGGAGGGAGCCAGAAGCACAGAGAGAGAGTGTATATGTGTGAAAACACCGCGCATGTGTGACTGTGAGGTGCACTGACGGGAGCAGACGGAGGAGGAGAAAGAGCAGCGATGAACGGCAGTGGAGCCAAGAGAGAGAACAGCAGGGGAGACGGAAGGGAGGAGAAGTGAGGTTTACCTGAAAACCAGAAGAAAGGAAGGAAGAAAGGAAGAAAGAAAGGGAAGGAGACATATGAGAGTCACAGCACAGAAGCTCATATCAGTGCACAGAATGAGCTGTATCATCTGAAGGAGGAAGAGGAAAAAAGGGATGGAGAAAAGGATACCGGAGGCAGACGTTCAGCCACAGCTCAGAGGAGAAGAAACAGGGTTAGTGGAGTGAAGGACGAAAGGCTCCAGAGAAACGAAACAAGGGATGTGGAGGTCGATGAAAGCAGCCCAGAGACGTGATGTATCCACCTAGCAGCAGCTTCCTCCATCTTACTTCCCCGTTGATGCCTCCCTTCGCTGCTGCTAGTCGCTGATGCTTCAAGAAGAAGACTGAGAGGAGAGAGAGAGTCCTCCCTCGAACAAAGAGACCACACGGTTTGGTTTTACCTTCACAGAACGAAAGATATCACAGCAAAAACAGAAAGACAGGAACGTGGCGCGAGACAGGACTGAAACAAGACAACTGCGTAGACAGGCAGGTGAGGCTCGGTGTATGCTTCATGGTGAAGACGCTCAGGTTTTTGCTCTGTGTTGCTCCTTGGATTATCTGTGTGACCTGTACATTTAGGCTCTGAGAGGTGTGGCTCATGTATGTTGCGTTCATAGCAACATACACACTTTTTGTTTTTTGTCTTTGTGCTTGAATGAAATAGACAGGCTTTGCTTTATTTTTTTATTTATTTTTTTTGCTTTGTTACATTAAGCTGGGATTTGTGTGAGTGTTGCATCATGGCCATCCGTTCTGCAGACACACACACCCACCTGGATGTATGAATGGAGACACACGTGCGCGTCTGCAGAATGGGACCTGCACCTGCCTGCGTATTTATCTGCACGGAGCACAAACAAACATTGTCTGGAAACTGTGAACAGAGCCTGAGCATGTGTGAGTTTGCGTGTTAACAGTATATTCAGGTTTTCCTGTCTCTGGTTTTGACATTTGACAGAGATCTGCGTGGATGGACAACAGGGGCAGGAGGAGGAAGGGTAGTGGTAGCAGGGATGGGGCAGGAACGCGCTGTTCTGTAGCTGTCAGCATCTCCGTATTGGCCATACATTGGCGCCGCAGTGAGAAAGCGGTACACCACCATGCTGTGATTGCATAACTGCTGCTCCCGAACGCACCCCTCCCACATGCAACCAGCACACTGAAGCGAGCTTATCTCACACAGTCCGAACATTTTGGCCAACGCACATTAGTCCCTCCGGAGCATCATCAGTGCCATCAGCCTTAAACATGTGCCGAGACAGCCTCTTTAAAGAGAAAAAAAATCAATTGCCTCAGTCAATCGAGCCACTGTTGTTGAAGAGCTCACCCCCCCATAATTCTTGTATGAGGTCTGTGTGAGGCATGAGACATTCAGGTTGTTGCTTTTATTTTACTGCCTGTGTGCGGCTCTGCCATGTTGCTGTGGGAGCTACACAGATGAGAACAAAGAGCACTTGGCTGTAATAAATTGTGAGGGAAAATGGCCGATGTCTGCCATGAATGGCAGCGTGCTTAATTATTAAAAACAACACCTCGCCGCTCATGCACGGAGCACTCTGTGCCCATCTAAAAACACAAACATCAGACTGCATTCAGCCAGTCAGTCAGCTGACTGTAAACATGACAGATGGATGGTTACAAACATGTGCCTAAAAATCCAGCAAATAACAGTGAGATGTATTTAAATGCTGTCATTTAAATTTTATTAGCTTGACAGCACTTTATTGGATTATGAGTGAATGAGTGTCCAAAGCCAGGAAATTAGACATCTATATGTCGCATATAATGGGGTTAAAAATATTAAGAAAAACAGGAATGTAAACAGGAGAAAAGCTCTGTTGTCTTTATAAATTAGCAACCACAATTAACCACAGGAGTAACTCATACTTTCGAATCAGCAACTCCATAATTTGCAGAGAAAAGCTGCAGCCAGCAAACATACAGTAAATCTGGGGATTTGCCCTCAGTGCCCGCTAAGGTCACCACATGTTATGCAATCAAAATAGAGCATAATATTTCACACGGGTCCGACTGGAAAGTTTGTTTGTTTGGCTTTTTTTACCAGCCGGGGTACGAATGTAGATGCAAATTTCAACATAGCTGGCATACTTGACATACTACTGGTATGAGGTATCGGGGCATGATGACCCAATCCTCTGCTCTCTCCATCCGGACAGATATATGGGAGACAGAAACGGTGACGGGCAGATTTTCACTGAGAAAATGAGACAGACAGACATGGAGACTCGCGCATCGTCTCTATGACTCATTCAGAACATGGTGCCCTTCTCCTGCACTCCGATGTGCACAGGTGGAATCTATCCACTGTGATCAGGAGGACCAGAGCAGAGCGCTACGTAAATGTGTGTTAATAAATCCACCACTAAGTATACGAGACGTTTAAAAATCCTAATTTTAGCGGCAGTTATCAGCCGGTTATCTGGTTTGTTTGTGTGTCCAGGAATGTAAAGGGTGGTGCCCTGTACGTGATGGGGAGTATGCTGGTGAGAATGTGCTGTGTGTGTGTGTGTGTGTCAGAAATGTGAATGCAGCTCTGTGTGTCTTCTAATGGTATGAGGAATGTGCAGCTGAGGCAGCCTCCTCTATCATCTCTGTGGTCAGCTCTGCTTTTCCTCCTCGTGCTTGTGATGATGAGGTCAAATGCCTGCCATGATTTCATTAGTGTAATAATTCCTGTGCAGGAAGATCCAGCTATGTACACACACAAACACACACAAACAGTGTCAAAGCTGTGTAGGGCAGTTTGCACTGTTAATATGGTGTCTTGGTAGAAGATGAGCTCCTTACATAACCGCAGAGGGCTCCGTTGGTTAGGAGGAGGCTGCGCCAAGGCTGGCCCATCAGCAAGCAATCTGCATCCGTTATCAGCCCTTTTTGTAACACTGTCACCAAATTAGAGGGTAATTTTAGCTTCTTCTACTCCCCCAGGCTCAAAGGATCCTCATGCAGTCTAGATACTTTATCAAATTGACCCTTGCCATTGTCAGAGTTATTTTTACAAGCTCCGTCTAGACATGAAAGATCTTTTTTGATTAATAATCATTTGATCCAAATAGAAATTTCAGACTTTTAGATAATGATATTTTCTGTGTTATCTATATGAACATATGACAAAGTTTATTTGTGCTGCTGTGGTGCATAGTAATAGTTGTTGTTGTTGTTGTTGTTTTCATCTTTTTAAGGCTCTACTACAGATTTTGTGTTTTAAGCTACATTTGGTGAAAACGTAGATAAGACTATAAGATTAGAGGGAAAAAACTCGTCTAAGTAAATTGCAGTCTAAAATGGACAAAACGAGATTTAAAGTAGACCTATTAAATTATTTACTTTCGCTCATACAGTATATATGCTATATTAGTGTCTATTCATGTCAAACATAGCTGAAGTTTTAAATAATAAGTACAAAGGATCCCTGTGAATGATGAGCTCAGGGCTCAGGCTGCTGTAAACTTTTGTTTCAGGTTGTTTTTCTGTTAGTGGCTCTGTATAATGTCAAAGAAAGGGCACATTCTAAATATGGTCATGTTAAGCACACTGCTTTCACTGTTAGCAAATCAGCTCCACCCACCTGCTGCTGGAGAGGGGCAGAGGGGCCACCAGTCAAAAGAAGGGCCTAAAGTGACAGTGGCATTAAAGTGAAGCCCAAATGGTTCATTTCGGCACCTTCTTTTTTGCTTTCTTTTGATAAATATATGTATATAATGCCTCCGCACAACAACACTCATTCCAAGGTGCTTTGTATTATAAGACGAAGACGCTGCAGTATTAGAGAAAGAGTCCCACTAACTTGGTGACAGTAGGGAGGAAAGACCTCTTTTTTAGCAGGAATGATATCTGATAGAAGCTAGCTCATGGAGGTACATCCTCTTTAACTGGGGTGGGTGGGTAAGAGCACAGAGAGAGACAGAGGATCAGTGGAAGAGTTCCATGAAGGCCTGGTATAATATAAAGAAGGATTATTTTACACTTTGAATCATGTAAAGCTACTGTCACAACATCCAAACATTAAAACATGAAGCTGGAAATTAACAAAGCATCAGAGACACGATCGAAGAATAAAGTATAGAAAGCAAAAAAGTTGGTCTTTGCACCTGACCTTAAATATACTGAATCCATGAAATAAGTTTGATATCTAGTAGAAAAATTGTACAAATATTTTGTCTTTAACAAAAGTTTTATGCCAATTATTAAACGAATTGTGAAATCGGTTAAACGTGTCCCACAGCATTAACATTGTCTAAAAGAAGGCGCAAATAAAAGTCTGTAAACTATATCATGTACATTCTTGTTGTTTATCTCTTTGAGAATTCCCACGTAAATATTTTTTGAAAGAATCAAGGATTTTAAATGAAAATGAGATGGCACTTTGTCTTAACTGCCAACACCACCGAGCCTTGTGAAATGTACAAATTTTATTAATGTTGATTGTGTGCGCAAGAGGATGAGAAAGGCTGTTTTTGGGAGGAGTGTTGTGGCATTGCAGTGTTGGATGATGGTGTAATTGTGAATGATGTTTCCCCACACCTATGCCTGTGTGCAAGTATGACAAGAGATTAATAGAGAGCAGATAAATGGGAGAAACAAAGCCTAAAATGGCTCGCTGCAGAGTAATGAGCTAAAGACTTCCGCCGTCTGCGTACATCTTCCTCATTCAGCATGAATCTGCAGCAGGGGTTGGGGGCAGGAAACCACTGAGAAGTGAATAGATAAACAACCCAGAAATAGAAACCAGGACCTGTGCTGTGCTCTCTCTCTCTCTCTCTCTGTCTTTTTTTTTCCTCCTCGCCATGTAGGTCACCTCCTCTGCTCATTTTTTTCCCTCTCTCTCTAATGAATCATCACCGCTGACAGCCACGCGGAGAATGAAAGATGTGTCATCCTCCCTCTTCTGCTTTTCGACAGCTTTTGTATTGGTCAAGCTAAAAAAAAATTCATCTGTGCATTTGTTCTTTCTCGCAAAAAACCCACACGCGGTATGACACAAGCTCCCCATTGCTTGATTGTAACCTGTTCCCACGCGTGTTGGAGTCGGACTGACGCAGCTCAGATGATGGCTGGGTGTTGACAGGAAGCAGGAGGAGTGACAAGAGTAGGCCTGAAACTTGTGGCACAATCACCTGCTCTAACCACACGGTGTAGCAAGCTATGACTTAAAATACATGTCAGTTACATTTACTGGGGGGGGTGCACCCAGTTCCCAGCACCGTTTACTTTATGTAGAAGATATAGGTACACACTAGTGTTTTTGAAAGCTGCGAGAAGATTTTAGAGGTGATTGCTTTGCTTGGGGTGGCACAAATGTTCAGTTTATCTTTAAACTTGTCATGTAAGCCTAAAATAAGAAGGCAAAAATAAAAAATACATTTGATGAAATCCCCCTGGTCAAGATTATCAGCACTATGTTGAGGCACTTCATGACTCAGTGCTTCTTCAATCCTTGCTGCAGTGTTACCAGAACATTAGTGCAGTCTACTACACTGAATGATAGAGGCTCAAAAGAATAAAGAAAGGCATACACTGAGTGGTAACTTTGTTAGGCTCATTCCAGGCCCTGTGTTTGTGATTCTTTCGCCATTGCACATTAGATATCAGCACGATCTTCAGACCTGGCAGCGTGCTGATTGTGTTTAGTCACAGGAAGGCATGCTCCCTGTGCTGTGCCCCAGAGCGTCTGGAAACATGATATTTATCTGTCTTTGTAGAGACTCACCTGAGCCAAATGTAAAGATGAAAGAAGGAAGTAGGACCATTTTTTTTTACCCCTTAATGAACTGTTGTGATATCCTCTGTCATCAGAATGAAAAACAATCAGTATACAGATAGAGCGGAACAAATTCCGGTCGGTCACACGCACATATTTGGCACCATTTTAGAGAAAGCAACCGTGGATTTTTCGAGAACCAATGCTAAAACTATTTTCTTTTTCTTTCTGATCACAGGTGGATGGACAAAAGGAATCCGGTTATTGGACTGAGGCACCAAACTGTTACCACTCTTTCTGCTTAGCTGGGACGACTATCTGAAAGTCCAAATAAACCACCCTTCACTCCCACCTCCGAGGAATTCAGGAGCCTTGGAGATTTAAGGAGTCATTGCAACAGCTTTTTTTCCTTTTCTTTTTTTTTATGGCACCTTCCAATAAAAGGCCTCCTCGCTACTTCTTATCACTGAGCCAGTTCAATTCAACTTTATTTATATAGCGCCAAATCACAACAACAGTTGCCTCAAGGCGCTTACAAGGGTCACACAGGGTCAGCTGACCAACCTGGACCAAGAATTTATTCTTTCGTTCTCACACACTCAAGTTGATGTGTAACACATCCGCAGCCAAAAACAGGAAGCTAAGCAAGGCTGAGCAAGAAACATATCTAAAGCCTTAGCAGGGCACAGGATATCGTTTCAGACAATACCTCGTGGACCTTTCTGAACTGCCTGTAATCCAACCCTCCACTAAACCTGTACTGTATGTGTACATGTGAGAATCTGTGTGCATATGAGATTATTTATCAGTGTTTATCTCTGTGCTGAGCAGTTCTTGTGAGTGAATAGCCATCAGAGACAGCAGAGAACCATCAGCATAAGTGAGTTAAAACAGTAACAACAAAAAAAACTACCTTTAAGTAGTCAACACTGGTCCGATACTGTAAGCTGGACTGTTAAGTCATCTGTACATATTAGCTGTGACAGAATAAGAGCTACAGATTGTGGTGCTCTGGCAAAGCTCTCCTATCTGTCTCCACCTCATAAAGACTCAGGCTGACAACAGTGCCCACCAAGGGGAGGGTGTGGGGGATCTCTGAGGGAAACATGGAGGGAACCATCCGTCCCCATGTCCCCTCTAATGGCTGACTTCAAAAAAGGAGTCTAATCTTTTTTGCCGTCGCACAGAACCAGGCAGAGTTGTCTAGCGCTGATAAGAGCCATTGCTCCTCTCTTTCCCACCTCCAAAACCGTGCGAATGTCCTGCCTCAGGCGTCAGCCCGTGACCATCCCGATGGACACCGTCAAGATCATCCAGTCTGAGAAGTTTCCCAGAGAGTGTCCTGTGCCCGTCACCCAGCCACGCTATGCCCCGCCCCCCAGAGTGGCGTGGGACGGTGGAGGTGAGGGTGAGATCATCGTCAACCAGGCCTGCAGCGACCTAACTCTGGACATAGCAGGGTCTCCCAGGCCGATGGTGTCCCCCCCGGCCCCCGTGATGCGCAGGGAACAGAGCTTCCTGGCGCAGCGAAAAACCAGTGCCAATGAAATCTGCTACCACCAGTTCCACTACAAGATGGACGACGTCATAGTCAACCAGTACGTGCTACGTTCCTCTTCCACCTCCTCCTCTTCTTCCTCCTCCTCCTCGGGACCCGTAATGCCCTGCGAGCCCCTGGATTGCCCTACCTGTGGCCACACATACAACTTCGCCGGGAAGCGGCCGCGCATCCTCTCCTGCCTGCACTCAGTGTGCGAGGAATGCCTGCAGATCCTCTACGAGTCGTGTCCCAAGTACAAGTTCATCTCCTGCCCCACGTGTCGCCGCGAGACAGTGCTGTTCACTGACTATGGCCTGGCTGCTCTGGCCATCAACACCAGCATCCTGAGCCGCTTGCCCTCTGACCCCAACGGGCCCGTGCAGTGGGGCGGGGACGCCGACCGCAGCTGCTACCAGACTGTGCGTCAGTACTGCCAGTCAGCCTGCACCTGTCAGATTGCCAACCCCTTGTCTTCCTGTGGCATCATGTAGACAAGGACGGACACTGCAGGCATGACTTGACGCTGCTCTACCACCACCACCACCACCACTCCTCGTCTATAAGCTCTGCCTGTTCTGCCAATTCCCTCCTTCACTCACACATACAGTAAATAAAGCCCTCCATAGATGTTATCTATATATATTTAATAGCACAGATGGATGCTGTGTGGGACTAATGGATGCCGGTGGTTCAATAAATAGTAAATAAATGTATTTTATGTATGGACTGGAATCCTGTTCACCCTCTCTCGTTTGGTTGGACGTGTTTGTCTTTGTTGACATCTCTTTACATGGGAATGCCTGGGGAGGTCCATCTCCCCCAACTTAGGTGAATAAAGATTATCTAAATGAGAAAAAGTACCTCTGTGTGGCCTGCACTTGTTGGGTGGGAATCATAGGGTACTCACAATACTGACTTTTAAGTACAAAAAAAAGAATGCTAAACCAGTTTCTTACAGCATTCAGATGAAAACCCCAAAATTGGATTAAAAAGTGTAAAATTTTTGATAAGCAAGGAAATTTTAAAGGCAGTTTTAGCCCATGAAACCCTTAAATTGAATAGTTAAAGTTTCTAAGTAGTGAAAACCAATTTACTCCAAATCTGAAATAGCTGATTCATTAAGTTCAACAGTCCAACAGCAACTGATGAACAATACATTTGGCAGTTGGTTAAAATCTTCCACATACTGTAATGAGTTGGTTCAAGTCTGTTCTGAGTTTCCTAAAAACTTACTGGACGGTTTATTAGGTATACCATGTTAGTACTGGTTTGGACCACCCTTTATTCTTTGTGGTACAGATTCAACAAAGTGGTGTAAACATTTCTCTGAGATTTTGTTCCATTTAGCATGATACCATCACATAGCTGCTAAAAATTTGTCAGCTGCACATCCACGAGCTTCTTATTTCTAAAAGTGTTCTACTGGAATGAGATCAGGAGTCTGGAGGCCAATCCCTTGAGGTGGTGTGAGATTTGGGACATGGTTAATTATCCGGCTGGAAGCAGCCATCAAAAGATAGGTACACCGTGGTCATAAGGGGATGGACAGCAATAATACTCAGATGGGTTGTATTGTATTTCTGTAACAATACAGAAAAAACACTATTACACCGACACCAAAAGCCTGAACCAGTCATACAAGTGAAGATGGATCCATGTTTTCATGTTGATTATACCAAATTCTGACCCTACCATCTGAGGGTTGCGGAAGAAATCAAGAGTCATCAGACCAGGAAATATTTTTCCAGTGGTCTGTAGTAAATTTGCTTCAAGGTTCCATATGTTGTATGTTCAGAGATGCTCTTTGGCACACCTTGGTATTAATATGTTGTTGTTTATGTTGTCTTCCTATGAGGCCATTCTTGTTTGACATATCCTGTGGTCAGAGAACTGCTGACCACTGGATATTTTCTCTTTACTCTTTGTAAACTCTGGAGATGTTTGTGCTGAAAAATCCTAGTAGATCAGCACTTTCTGAAATACTCAGACCAGCCTATCTGGCACTAACAACAACACCATGCACGTAAGTCACTTAAATCACCTTTCGTTCCCATTCTTCTGCTGCTTGGTTTGAGCTTCATCAGGTTGTCTTGACCATGTCTACGTGCCTGAATACAGTCCGTTGCTGCCATGTGATTAACTGATAAGAAATGAATAAGTTGAGTCTATGAAAAGGTCACTGAGTGTAACCCTTGAACTCCTGATGATTAAAAATTCTAAATAATAAGAAGGAAAAAAGCAACATTGTTTAAACTGCACGGTCTAAGGTAGGTTTTCACATTAAGCAGAAACTCTGTGTTATGTAATCATGGTTCTTCTTAGACATGAACAACATGAACTTTGTGTTGTCAAATTACAAGAAGACAAAACTCTGGAACTTCTGTGAAGTATTTTCATCATTCCTTTATTTGACATTTGCAGTATAGCCTGCTTTAATTGTTAAAAACAGTAACATAGGACATTTTTGTTGTGCTAATTGTAAATAATGAGAGAACCACTTAACCATTTACTTCCCAGTCAAATAAACAGTATTGAAATTGCCTTTATTTGTCAATATAAATTTTTAAAAAGCAAGTAAACTTTTTACATTTATATAATGCAGCACACTGGTGCATAAAGGGATGAATAGGAAGTAGTTTTGAAAGCAGTTAAAGTGCTTGTAGTTTTGCAGAAAAGCCTTTTCTCCTCAGAATCTCTAACATCAAAACATCAAGCCAGACACTGTGGTCCATTTATACAGTTTTGTCTTTCCTCTTGAACAGTTGGCTCAGCCTTCGACGGGTCGAGTTTTTCTCAGATGGCTGCATCTGTTGGCTTTAAAAAATTCATTAGAAAGAGATGAAACGAGTCAACGTCAGAAAGTGGAGGTTGCGTTTGTGCTGCGTTTCATGAAAAAAAGAACAAAATGTTCAAGAGGAGCAGATGCATCGTCTGAAAATCAACACCAAAAATCTCACCAAAGCCTCCTTATCGATGATCCATTACCTGTGGACCACTGCATCAGTGTATAAATAACACAACTCACCTCCTTTTATATGAAGCATCTCTTCTCAAGGACAGGAGTTTTTTCCTCCAGTTCATTATAGGTTTTTTTGTCTCCTTCTCTGTGGATTCCTGAAGAGGAAAAGAAGATTAAGAGTACATTAATAAAATAACATATTTCTTATCACTTATAATTCATGATATACACATGTATTTTTTCTTATTTACTTCTGATGTTCTACCTGATTTTCTTGGACTTCCTCAAGCTCCTCCAGCAGGTCATGTGTACTCATATGCTGCCCTCTCCAGCCTGCATTCACTTTTTCTGCAGCAGGAACACAAATAAGGCTTCATGATCACAGAAAGTACACATTCTATTCAACAAATGGACAGAAATACAACCACAAGAAGTAATCAGGCTTTTTTTTAAAAACAACAGTAGGATGATAACTCACTTAAATGCATCATGGCAAGAGTTGTATCTGAAGCTGATCTCTGCCGAAAATGTCCGTATTTCCGCTGCTTGGGTTCGCTGCTAACATGCTCTACATTTACTGTATCTTCAAGGCTTTGACAAGTGGTTAAGTCCTTCTCTGCAGTTACAGAGTCAGTCTGACAGATGTCAGGAGTCTAAAACAAAAAAAAAGTGAGCTTTTTAATTCATATAGGTCTCCAGATTGCAGGATAATTTGTCATCACTAATCTGACAAACTCGTGTCAGTTTTATTACCTGTTGAAACTGTTACGAGTTCTTAACTGTGAGACATCATAGAGCCTTGAAGGGACTGTTGTTGTGATTTGGCGCTATATACATAAAATTGAATTGGACTGGACTGAATTGAATTCATACATTAAGAAATGAATGACGTCACCTGGCTCACTTGGAAGACTTTGTGTTGCACGAGGACGTCTGCCTCCATCTGTAGCGCTCGGTTTTCCATCTGCTGTCTTGCAATATCTTCTAGCTTCTGACACACCTGCTCCAGGTAGATGAACCCAGGACTCAGTTCTTTTATCTCATTGCAACCAAAGCCCTGCAAATGTCAAAGAGCAAATCAAATGTTAACTTAAAAATCCTGCTGTTTTGTTACAAATACACTTCGCACATGCAAGGAAATTTTGTGCAGATATTACTTCTGGGAGTGGGAAACTCTTCCATGATTCCCCTTTTTTTAAATTTAGCACCACTATGAAACATACCTGTTTAAAACATCTCAACACTTTATTTAAAAAACTCCAACAACAACTGGATTTTCTGTCCCGCAACCCCTGCAAACTTGATTACAAGCTGTGAAGCCAACATTTGCACATGCCAGAAATTTGAGTCAGTACCTTTTATTAAAACAGGTGTCAAAAGATGAAACAGCTGCGGCAGTCATACTATCAACCTTTTCATTTTACATTATAATGCTTCCTCTTGGCCACGAGGCAGAGTGGCTAACTGCCAGCAGAACTGGCTCTGACAGTTCCTGTCACAGTTAAACTGATTAACCTGCAGTTCTGCCGATTAACGAAAATCCCACTTTTTGTGCAAAATGTATGCGATTCTCTGCAAAGTTTTTACATAGCGCCTTCTTAGGGGCCTAATTTCACCATGCCTGTGGTGTTTGGAGCTAATTGAGTGTGTTAGCATGTTAAATGAAGCAATATATCATATTACTTTTTCAAGTTATTAAGTTCAGATGAGTTGAGATGAAAACCTAACAATGGAAATCACAACCTGTTTAGTTATAATATCCACATTCATCTGACTGACACATTCATACGCATCTGATTGCATGTAATTAAAAAAGTATATAGTTATGTAGATGTGACTACTTGGCATTAAGTAGCTTCCTTGTATTGCATTACCCAAAGCTATTTAACCTTGGCCAAACGAATACAAGAACAAACTTATGACACACACCCAGTGGCTAAAAACAAAGCATTGTGAACTAAATGCTTTCAAATGGTTCAGGTAATCCAGTTGTTTCTTCACCTTTGTGCACTGTCAGCGTGAACTGGTTTTCACATTTTTTGAGAATTGAATCCATTCATCTCAATCTTGTACACCCAAAATAATTTTCCAAAACAAGACATTTTTTCTGCCCTCTGATTAACGAAATATGTCTCACATTCTGAAAAAAAAAAGACCCACAGACTCCCCACATGTCCTATATCCATTCTTCACATGCCTGCTAACTGGGCAGACTGGTTTATGAGCCCATGCGCAGACGACGGTCTTGTGAAAGTTTGTTGAAAGAGATCTTGTCTGATTAATGACATGCAAGCTTTACTTTGAATATGAAAGCAGCTTTCTGTGTTGCAACCCTCCAGGAAAAAGTGGAGGGCCTGTTAAACCTCTTGTACAGTCTATCAACCGTTCCTCTAATGTCTGGCTTGTGCCGTGCAAGATGGTACATGTAACCGTGACTAAATTATGTCATCCCGAAACTGGCCCCAGAAAAGCACAAACAGAAACCAAAAACAATATTTAAGTGATAGAGCATTACTATGGAAAAAACACAAAATCTTAAGAGATTCAAAGCTTGGTTCATGATAGAAGAGCTTCTCACCTCTGATGTCCGCCTGTTACTAATCATAGACTGAGTCCGTCTGCACATTTCTGACACTGGCTGAATGGAAACAGGTGGACTGACTGTCCTTCTTTCGTCAAGTCTGTCTGATCTTTGACCTCTTACTAACTCCGATGTGTGCCGTTTGATCGGAAAAGACGCTTGAGGTCGCCGACTGAGCATTTCTTCTGGTGTCAGGGGCTTTGAGTTGCCCTTTGAATACATAGAATCAGTCCTTTGTAACACTTGCTCTAATTTAAGGTGCGAGGCAGTAGAGTCTTTCTGAGTGCTGCTGGAACATAGAAGCGGGGATGAAGAAGGGCAGCAGGTGGGCTTGGGAGAGGAGAACACAGGAGACTGCGATGTTAATGCTGGAGTGAGATCTTCTTCTATTTCTGTTGAGGCAAAGGACGATGTAGCACGAAAACATGTGTCACAGCTGGCCGTCTCCACTCCAGAGTCCACTGATTCTGAGCGCCCGTTTGTTTCCATCTCTGAGGAAGGTGTTGGAGGGTCTTTAGCATTGCGCTGAAACCACTCTGAGTCAGGACTTGTGTCATCAGTTACCCAAGTCTCCATGAGGTTTCCAAAGCTCTTGTACAGATTCATGCTTGTTTCGTCCCTTGCACCTGTGCTGCCAGGCTGAAAGAGGAAAATAAGCGAGGCACCAGCTTAGACAACCCACGCAGTCATTTGCAGAGATGAACTAGAATTCACAACATGCCTTCTGATTCGCCTGTGCGCCTTCACCACGCCCATCCCGGTCACAGCTTGCAGCTGCATGTTGATACCTGCTCCTTCCTCGCTAATTACTTGGAAAAGAAGGTGACTCAGATGCAATGCAGCTGAAATATTGCATTTGTCCTCACACCTGTAACAACGTCCAGAAAATGACATGAGCAAGCCTCAGCATGGCCACATATCTTCAACCTGGGAATCGTGTGTAATTACAGGTGAAATAATAATAATAATAACATGCACTGAGCTTCTAAGAAAGTGAGGTAGAAACGAAGGAATGCTGATATTTAAGGTAAATCGTATAAGTGCTGCCATTTATGTTACCCCCACGAGATAAAAGTGGAAACATACTGACGTTCCTCAGTGGATACAAAGAGTCCAAGAGGGAAAAGCAAAAGAGCTTGACTGATAAACGCTGCTTCGTCACTTCACAAAATTCAGGTTTATCTGATCCTGTAGGCATGTGCAGCACGGACGGTCATGTCTGCTGCATTCCCCAGGTGAGCGGTGACAGCACGGGTCATCTGAGCAAATGCAAAGGCTCCTTCGCAATCCTGGAAACACTGAACAGACATAATGTTCTCACAGTGGTGTTTGTTGTCATCTTGATAAATATTTTCCTTACTCCAAAACTTCATCACACTCTGTAAATGACTTTTAAGGATACTTATTCAGTCTTTTCAAAGGATTTTACACACACACACACACACACACACACACACACGTGTGTGTGTGTGTGTGTGTGTGTGTGTGTTTTCAAAAATCAGTGTTTCTCACATTGTATTCTGTATTAGTACATTTTTTAATCTAAATGCAGTACTGTGCAAAAGTATTGAGCCACCTCTCATTTCTTTTTATTTTGCTTCCATGAAGCCAGACTTTCTTATCCTTTTTTTTAGCAATTGAGCAATCAATCAATCAATCAATCAATCTTTATTTATAAAGCACTTTTCATACAAAAAAAAAAAAAATGTAGCACAAAGTGCTTTACATAGTTAAAAGCAGCACATCCCACCCTCCAACTCACTCCCCGCACTCTCATTAACATAAATGATGTGAATACACACATATCCCTGAAACACACGGGGAGCCAATGCAGCGATTCTAAAACCGGTGTAATGTGGGCCCGCCCTCTGGTCTTCGTCAGCACACGAGCTGCCGAGTTTTGCAAAAGTTGTAAAGTTGAAATATTCTTTTTAGGAAGACCAGAGAGCAGGGCATTACAGTAATCAATGCGACTGGTAATAAAAGCATGCATCAGCATCTCCGTGTTGGCCCGAGAGAGAATAGGGCGGACTCTGGCTATATTTTTTAGATGATAAAATCCAATTTTGGTTACATGTTTAACATGTGGGATAAAACCAAGCTCAGAGTCAAAAATAACACCCAGGTTTTTCACTTGTAGCGAAGGACATAGTGAAAATGCCTCTAATTTAGACAAGAGTTTCTCTCTCTGAGCCTCAGGACCGACAATTAAAACTTCAGCTTTGTCCTGGTTAAGCTGTAAAAAGTTTTCTGCCATCCAAGATCGTATATCTAAGATACAGTTAAAAAGGGCATCCATTGGTCTGGTGTCATCAGGAGACACGGAGATGTACAGCTGCGTGTCATCAGCGTAACTGTGGAAGTTCACTCCATGCCTCCTGATGACACTGCCGAGAGGCAACATATACAAATTAAAAAGTACAGGGCCTAAAACCGACCCTTGAGGCACACCACATGTCATTCTATGGATCTTAGAGGAGCATATATCCATACTCACCATAAAAGTTCTGTCAGAGAGATATGAAGTGAACCAGTTATGTACAGCACCAGAGAGGCCCACCATGTGTTTCAGTCTGTTTAAAAGAATAGCGTGGTCTACTGTATCAAAGGCTGCGCTTAGATCCAGTAGCACCAGGACTGAGAGCTTTTGGGAGTCCCAGTTACATCTAAGATCATTTAAAACCTTTAGGAGAGCCGTCTCTGTGCTGTGGTTCACCCTAAATCCAGACTGGAATATCTCCAGGATCTGTCTATCATTGAGAAAATCAGTAATCTGAGTAAAAACAAGTTTTTCTAAGACTTTACTTAAAAATGGTAAGTTGGATACAGGTCTGTAGTTATTAAAATCATTACAATCCAAATTGCTCTTCTTCAGAAGGGGCCTCACCACCGCCGTTTTAAAGGCAGCAGGGAAGACACCCAACTGAAGAGAGCAATTCATCATGTATAAAAGCTCAGCCTCAAAAAATCCATAAAGTGTTTTAAAGAGTGAAGAAGGGATTGGATCTAAAAGACATGCGGTGGGTCTCACTGTGGAGAAAACTTTCTGAAGGTTCTCAGCATTAACCAGGACAAAGCTGTCCAGTGTCTCCTCAGGTACAATCGAGCCATCAGATGTGTTTACAAACATATCGCGATTAGATAAAATATCAGATCTGATGGCGCTGATTTTTCCCCTGAAGTGGTCTGCAAACTGCTCACAGAGTGAGTCTGTGGGGTTCTTTGGGAGCTGTTAAAATCAGGGTTAAATAAATGATCTATGGTGGAAAAGAGGACCTTGGGATTATTTTTGTTATTACTGATTATTTTGGCGAAGTATGAATTTCTTGAGTTCCTTAATGTATTATTGTACATTTTAAGTTGCTCGCAAAATATTTGATGGTTGATAGTATTTTTATTTTTCCTCCACCTCCTTTCTGCTGCCCTGACTCCGGGGGCGTAGTGGTGGAGATGGCGCAGACCTCAGCAACACAGCGGGATGGCGAGGGCTAGCGGTCAGAGAAGGAAAGTCCACAGGATCCAGGACATTGAATTTATTCTCCAGTACTACCGCGCCGGAGGGGTGAGGGTGCGAGAGACGGATCCTCCTGCCCCCTCTGCAGCCACCACGCGTCTCAGCCACGGTCCATGGCGCTGGTTGGAGTGGAGTGGAGCTGACCAGAGCCTTGTGTCTGGCCCCTAGCTGAAACCAGGAGTTCTCGTCCATCCATGCGTGGCTGACTGTCCGTCCCGTGCACTGGTTTCTCCTGTTTATGTCGGCATAGACTTTGACGCTATGGCCGCTGACCAGCGTGCCGACCCGGACGTCCTTGCTCTGTGGTCTGCGCAAACGGGCCTTGTACTGAAGGACGTTTCGTTTCGGTCCCCCCACCGACATCACCTCAGACAGGGGCCCCCAGTTCTTTTCGGAGCTTTGGTCTGCCATGGCTGATGGCCTGGGGGGTTAAGGTCCACCAAACCACTGCGTACCATCCGCAGGCCAACGGGATGTGCAAGCATTTCCACCAGTCGCTTAAGGCCGTGCTCCGTGCTTCTCTTACAGATGGCAACTGGGTTGACCGCCTTCCGTGGGTTTTACTGGGGTTGCGCTGTGCGGTTAAAGAAGACCTCGGAGTTTCCCCGGCTGAACTTGTCCTCGGCCAGCCCTTCCGGGTCCCCGGGGAATTCTTGCCCGAGAGCCTGCCCCGTGCTTCGATCCCTCTGTGCTGTTTCTCTGTCCCCCAAGAGACTCGTTTTCTGTTCCTGGCCCAGTGCACCATTGTGTGCCCGTCACTTTTGTTCCGAGGTTGTTGCAGTTTGTTTTCGTCAGGCATGACGCTCATAGGCCTCCGCTGCGTCCACTGTATGAAGGCCCGTTTAGGGTTATTCAACCGGGCTGGAAGCATTTCCTTTTGGACTTTGGGGGTCAGCAGGAGGTTGTTTCCAATGACAAACTTAAACCGGCACATGTTCTTCTGGATGATCAGGTGGTGCCGGCCCAGGCCCCCCGCCGTGGCCACCCGCCTTCCATTGGACTGGACAACTCTGCTTCTTCCCCCACCTGGCGGGGCCCGAGCTATCTTCAGCTTTTCCTGACTGCCCATGCCAGAACTGGACTGAAAATCAGTGTCAACAGGTTTTACGAAGTGATTAACCCTCTGGGGTCCAGGGTATAATTGGCCGTTTTTGACCACTTTTGATTTTACCTCTATATTTCACCTTTAAAATGTGTTTTTCTTGCCTTGTTTGGTATCATTATTTTCAGCACAACCTCAAATATCTGAAATTTGAGTTCTTTTTTCATTTGGGTATACTATATTAGCACAGTTGATCTAAATTCAAACAAAAAATTCAAAATCCGAGTAGAAAAAAGTTATATTTTTTACTGTAAAACCCACAAACATGTTTAACGAATCATTTTCATAACTTGAAATGCAAATAGAAATTGTATATTTCTAAAAATTATGCACAAGTTTTGCAAACAACAAAGTTATAAGGTACTATTTATTTACCTAAAAATGCAGCCAAGGCCTCAGGCGTTTTTTTATATAACCATTTAAATCTATTTACAGAACAATCAGGTGTGCTGCATCAAATAAGAAGGCACACAAATTATTTGTGCCAGTCAAAAAAAATAGTTTGTGTTCAGTATAAGACAGAGGAGAACACCACAGGCCCAAACCCTGCAGGTCTGACAGCAGGAGGTGCATCAGTCCAGTTTTCCATATGGGAACTTTGACGGCTTTTTTAGAGCAAATATGAAATTCAGCAGTCTAACTGACACACAATACAAGACAGTAACTACACAACAAACTAACTATAGCCTCCAAACACGCTAAACGTCACTAATGTCTCACATATGAAAACTTGCGCGCTCTCTCTCTCTGTCTTTCGCTCGCCCGCTTTCCGTTGCAGGTGTCACCCCTAAAAACTTCCCCTTCTCCCTAAACAACCAAATCTCACATGTTTGCCATATCATTTTTTTGATTGGCTGACATGGTAAACTCTAACACCAATAGGGAAGGGGTGTTTTTTCTTTTTCTTTTTTCACTCGCAAGCGGAGAGTGTTTGCTAGCGCTGTCTGTAGAAAATGCAGTTTTACCGTTCTTCCCGCTGTAAACACCACTGTTTTGTTCAGAAAAAAAACATCGCGTGTATTTTTTATCATAACTCTGGTTTTACGTGGCCCATCGACACAATTCAAAAACTGGTATATAGTTTGAGGTCCGCACTTTCGACCCAAGTTGAAATGGAGACTCTGACGTGCTGCATCTTGTAGCTGTGTCGTCTTAAATTGGTCATGTGATTTTGATGCGCCAGCGCGTCTGGTATGGAACGCCAGGACTGCCATAATGAATTAATTAAATACACCATTAAATAATTAATTAAATGTGGCAATAATTAATTAAAATTGGAATTAATTAATTAAATAAATAGTTATGACACATGTAATTAATTAATTATTGACACATTTAATTAATTATTTATGTATTTCACATTTTAATTAATTATTGACACATGTAATTAATTAATTATTGACACATTTAATTAATTATTTATGTATTTCACATTTTAATTAATTATTGACACATTTAATTAATTATTGACACATTTAATTAATTATTTAATGATATATTTATTTATTTCATTTTGGCAGTCCTGGCGCCTGGCTCTCATCATGAAATAATTTTATCTGTCAGCCTCACCCATCAAACTCAGGGGGCGGGGTTAACGCTGCCCATGCAGCTTCTCCAACATTTGATTGGTTGCCGTGCAAAGTAAGTCAAAACAGGTCGATCCTAGATAATCGATTGCTTGTGTAGACTTGGGGCAGCCAGGTATCCCAGAATGCAGATCAAATCACAGGCAGCAATGGTGGTGGTGTAGTTTTAAAATACCCCGTTTTTCTGTCACCAGCTACACTTTTAACAGTGTTTTAGCCGTGAATGTCGCGCCGTATGTCTGGTCAGGTTGTCAACATAGAACATGTTTGCAAAAGTGCTCAGATGTTTTCAGAGATTTCACTAGCTCTGCTAACAGTTAGCATGCAGAGTGCACCCAGGGGGTTACGTTAACCGGTTTGTTTACATATTCCACTCTCCGTGTTCCACATGTTGCATTCGCAGATTCTCATTTTCACCGAACGATCGTCTCTTTTCCGCCTGGTCTTGTGTCTCTGTGCTTCTGTAACATAAAGAACGAGCTGACATTTTTCTCACGAAACCATGCGATCAGCTCAACAGACCCTCAGTTTACCTGCATGCATCCTCCTCCTCATCTGTCAGCTGTTTAACACCTGCTGCTAATTCAAGAAACACGCCTACGTTACCTGGTGATAGTCACAGTTTAACTGGGCAGCCGGTGCTCGATATAACGCAATGTCAGCGCATTTTTCTGCACAAGATAAGTAAATATAGTGTTTTCCCCGAGCGCAGAGCTGCTGGAGCTTGTTTCCTTACAGAGCACTTTATAGGCGAGCCAGCTTTATCAGCGGCTGATGTCCAATCACCGGCACACAGCTTTGAAACCTCTGCTGAGTTTTAGCTCTCAGTGGTTAAACGCTGGACTTCATTCACTCAGGTTCTGTCTGTCGGGTCACGTTTACTTCGCTGTTTTATTTACAACTGAGCAAATCGGTTTGGCTGAGGTTAAAGTTACGTTTCATAACTGCATAGTTTCACAGACGTTTAATGGTTCACTGGCACATGTGTTAGACTGAACTATCATCTAAATATCATCTGTTTTTTAATAGTTATTCAACTGTATTCTAAGCACCAGCTGTCTGTTAGAATGTGATTTTTTTTCTCTCTCTGTTGGCAGAGGTATAAAAATGCGCAGGAAAATCTGACGTGCATGGCAAACTTCACCGACGATATTTAGGGAGGAATAAACACACATCAAACATAAATGAACCATTTGCCTGTCTCCATAATTGAGAGCATTTTCTCTTCTTATGTCAACACTCTCTCTCTCTCTCTCTCTTTTTTTTTTTTTTTGCTTTTTCGGTCATGTTATGTTTACCTGTCAAAGGCTTGTTACAAACTATGAAACGCATCGTGCAGACTTCTGGATGTTAGAAGAAAACTAATACTGCTCATGAATGAGACTAAAGGCAGGAAGGTCTTAAAACTAAACATGTTAATAGGACCTCCCTGTTTATATCATAGTTTATGATATAGCACGTGTATTTCAGTAATAGCCTGCTGAGGCCACTATACGTGCTGGCCTCATATCAAATGTGAAGGCAGACTGAGTCTATGTTTGACGTTTTTTATATCTAATCTTCCTTTTCAAACATTTAAACAGCAGCGAGTCTGCAGCTGAGGGAATACAAACTCAAATTGTCGGAACAGGTTTGCTCGTTTCTTGGATTCATTTGGTGATTTATTAAATGTATAACTGTTATTCTAATCTGCTGCTGAGTCTCTTGCACTTTTCTTTATGCTGTATATTTTCACGTCTCTGGAATAGTTGGAAGTTAGATAGTCAGCTGGGAAACTTTGTGTTAACTCATGGAGCTGAGGATATCGTGGATATCGTGGATATGCTGATCTCGCTCCGTGGTGTACAGGGCCGTTTACCCTCATGATTAATATTCACAATAAAAATATTAGCCGAACATCATGAAGTCTGTATGTGTTTCATAGTGTCGAACAACCTTTGTACAGTTAAAGCCAGCAGTTACTACATGACGGAAACACCAACGTTATCTCTTTTATGTGTTTATACACAGGTCACGCTGATTGCTGAAAAAAAAACCCAAAGATCAGATGTTAAACAGATTTATTTGCTCTCTCTCCTCCTTAAACATGTTTTTAATGTTAGTTATAATTCAGAATTGGCGACTGAAACACGTAGGACACATAAGAACATCAGGAAATAAAACACCGATAAATATAACCTCAGTAAAAGAAGTCAGCGGGGGTTATTACAGCTGTGTACCGGGGCCTGCGCTTTGTCGGTGGGATTGCTTGCGAGGCGAGCAGGTCTATCCCACGCTTTGCCGTGAGACTGGGCAGACATCTCCGAAATCATCGAAGCACTTTTGCAAAGAGGCTGTATCTTGACAAACCGACCAGACATATGAAGATTAAACCACTATACATTCTCGGCTAAAAAAATATTAAAACGGTATTTGGTAACACACAAACAGGGTTTTTCAAAGCTCAGTTCTGTTAGCTTCCACATGCCGGTTGTTGTGTGCTAGAAACAATGGCCACCAGGCCAAAGCAATGGTTTTGACTCGATCAGCGTTAACCCCGCCCCCTGAGTTTGATGGGTGAGGCTGACAGATAAAATTATTTCATGATGAGAGCCAGGCGCCAGGACTGCCAAAATGAAATAAATAAATATATCATTAAATAATTAATTAAATGTGTCAATAATTAATTAAATGTGTCAATAATTAATTAAAATGTGAAATACATAAATAATTAATTAAATGTGTCAATAATTAATTAATTACATGTGTCATAACTATTTATTTAATTAATTAATTCCAATTTTAATTAATTATTGCCACATTTAATTAATTATTTAATGGTGTATTTAATTAATTCATTATGGCAGTCCTGGCGTTCCATAGTCCGGCGACCCCAGAGGGTTAATCTAAAACTTTAAATTTTCAGTTCAAAGAAGTACAGGAGTGAGTATGTATAGCTATCTGTAAAACATGGTGGAGGCTCTGTCATGGTTTGGGTTGCACAAAAATGTATCAGATTTTGATCCTCTATGTATCACCTGAAAGTGTCAGATTAGCAGCAGTTTCATTTTTTGGGCCCATGATGCTGAACACACTGCCAATCCAGTAAAAGTGTGTGTGTCTTCAGGTTGTGTCATGTGAAGGCTGTGTGCAGGCAGGAGTGGTGATATAGAGGACCCAAAGTGCAGACACTCGGGGGCAAAACGTGAACTCAAAACTGCTTTAATGCTGAACTCAAAAGTAACAAAACTAAGAATCCAAAATAAACTTATACAGACAGACAGAACACAGCAAGATGAAGGTAGATTGCGACACAGGAGACAGGAGGGAAACACAGCTGGGGCAAATCAGGGCTGACGAGACAAAGGAAGCAAAACCAGAGGCATTAACATGAGACACGGACTTTCAAAGTAAAAGAGGAACCACAGACTGAACTTACAGTCACAGACTCACAAGCAGGCACTGCAACAGAGGGAACAGAGACGTGGGACCAGGCAGCCCATTCTCACTCCCGAGGCGTAACATGTCGACGTTTTGTCACGTCCCGCGGCGTTCCTGAGGAACGCGAAAGGAGACCTTTGGCGTTCTTATGGTACGCGGCGGGTTATGGCTGGAATCCAGTGCAATGACGCTCCCACGTAATAGACATTCCAGCCCTGTATTCCAGCCCTAAACCTAACCTTATCCGTAGCCCTGACCATAACCTTATTCCTGACCTTAACCAGGACTTTAATGATGTTAAATAGCGTGTTTCTAAGCGATTTGAAGAAAAAGAGCAAACGTGTAGATTCAGTCCAGACGGTTCTCATATTTCCTCTTTTTTCCGAGGTCGTCATTTAGGAACGTGGTGGGTAGCCGAAAGCGTAATATGGTGACGATTTGACACCTAGCGTAAAATGTTACGCTTTGGGAGTGAGAACGTGTTGAGACACAGACAGTGACACAGATAGAATAGAGGGAGTATGGAAACTAAAACTTAAGAACTACATAATTACACAACAAGAAGAACTGGGGAAAATAGAAATGCAAAACAGAAACCAAAACCTTCACAATAATAACTAAGATGAGAACACAAATAAAGGTACAAAACTGAAACCACTGGCTCAACGACCCAGGTACCCTAACAGGTTGTGTTGAAGAATAAAGTTTGCCATACCACATGTTGACTTTTAGGCTTATTTTAATTGTACAAACTCTCATTTTACCTTGCATATTGTATTTCCATGTATGTGTGCATGTTTCAATAAATCACTGCAACTATTTCCCATTTTCCAAAGATTAAGTATCCTCTGGTAAGACACTGAATGTAACACTTTATAATACAGCCTGTGACTAAGCATGTAATTCTGCTGTAATAGGGTTGAATTTTGTTTTATTTGAAATTCAAAAGTAAATAATATTTACCTACAATTATTTAAAGGTAGGTAGACTAGATTAAAGTAAATTAAGTACAGCGTAAGTCATTCTAAGTAATACTTATATTTACTTTTACTTATAATCGAACCCAAAACTTAACTTATCAGAATTAACAATAAACTGTTCCAAATTCCTGCTAAATGCCTAATATAAAGTGGGGGAAACTCAATAATAGAACATCCATCGTGCACATTAACATAATGATTATTAAATACAGATGTAAAAAAAGGCAAGATTAATGCACTCCATAACATGAACCGCACCCTGAGAAGTACACATTAACAATTTAAGACATGAGGAAAGAATGTTTGTTTTTTTGCAAAAGAACCATAAAAATTATGCAGTACTTACAGTTACTTACACAATACTGTGTGCTTCCTTTCCTGTAAAGTTGTGCAATACTTATAATATTTAGAATTACTCGTGCACTAAGTAAAATTACTTAGACATTACTTAAAATGTACTTACAGTATAATTCTTTTTTCCCATAGACTTGTTGCTCCCTTATTCTAGCTTGTTTTTAAGCATTTGTAGGCAAATATAATTAAATTCTAATCTGAAATAAAATACTTTGACATTCTATTTAATTACAGGGGGATTTACAGCCTTGGTCATATTATAAAGTGTTAATCTATAATTTATGATCCCTTTTCAGTAAGTCTTTCGAAAAATTCCTCTAAAGAGTTTTAGTTAATGGTATTTCGTTTCTTCCCAGAATAAGATATCCACAGTTCATCTTCTTTCCATTGAAAACAATTTGTGAAACGTTCTCACACCCATCTTCGTCATATCACGTGTCCTTCCTGCTGACAGTCGCTAGGGGTCGCCCTTGAGCGTTTTCCCAGAATTTTATTTTATTATTGTTTTTGGTGTGTGTATTTGTATAAAATATTACTTATATGAAGAAAACTATCACTTGAAATTCTGTCTGAGATGAAATGCTGCTTACTCGACTACAAATATTTTTTGGTGGGGGAATAAATGGAGCCGATAATCTGTTAACGGGACTGAACAGAAACGTCTCAGCTCTGTTAGCGAGCACAATAAAATCACCAGACCACAGACTGTGCACTTCCTAGCAGACATTTTAAAGTCTTCTATCGGGAGAGGTTTCGGTGCTCTTGTTGGTTCCATTAGGACTTTGAGCTCCATCAGTTTGTTTCAATTTAATTCTCTGTAGCAACTGGTAAACACCACAGTGCAACCAGGAGGCCGAGCGCTGCTTCCTGTGTGTGCTTCCACATGGAGAAATACCCCCCCGCCAAAAATAAAAGAAGTGGACAGATCTTTTTTTTTTCTTTTCCAGAATTCTGAGAAAACAGTCAGAATTCTGACTGTTTTCCCATAACTCTGAGGTGGGCACCTGCAAGCAACTAGCTTCAGTGACAGCGATGTGTTTATTTTGAGTGTCTTCATAGTTTTATTTTTGCAATACACCAATTTAAACTTCCAACAGTGCAATTTGAGTTCTGGGCATCCCAGGCACTATACAGAAAGGCATAAAGTCAAACATGACGAGTAAAGACAAAAGGACCAAACCATAAACACAGAATGAAGACAATAAAAGGAGACGCAAACTGAATCACTGTCTACTGTTAAAAACAGACGAGGCAGTAAGCAGAACACAATATATATATATATATATATATATATATATATATATATATATATATATATATATGTATAAGTAGCTGCTGCCATTGTTGGAAACTGGAATTGACTGGGCCGCGCTATGAATTCTGTTATATTGTGGGCCACGAAGGATACACCTGACCCATCCTTCAAATCTAGGGAAAAGGAGGGTGCATTTGTTGGCTGAGTCTATGAATTTGGACCGCCCTGTGACATAATCGGCCTACAAATGTGACCTCAGGAGGATGCAGCCTATGAATTTGGACACCCCCCCTTCTGTCTCCAAAAGTGCAACATGGCAGCTCCCACAAGTGGGATATGTCTATTCCTACACCATCCTACAGGGTACCTTTTCCTGTGTGGACATACCTTTGGTAAACCTTCCCAGACTGCACTGGAAAAGAGCAGCAAGTCAAAAAAATACCACACATCCCAATAAAATGATCGTAACCAGCATGATGAAGTTGTAAAATTTGTCAAATCCTTTCAAATCACAAGCAGTTAAATGTAAAGACACAAAAAAGAAAAAGGTGAATACATGTGAAGATGTCAAGTCTTTATTAACAGGTTGATTGTCACTGGGCATTAGAGGAAGCATTCAGGGGAAAAGAGAAACTATAGGAAGAAGGAAAAACTTAACAGACCTCATACTATTCAATGAAAGTCACATTTACCTCCATTTTCTTCCATCTTATATCAATACCAGTCAATCAAAGTATACCTGACACACAGTTAAATACCTGAAACGGCCACAAGGTGGCTTATGTGGTTAACATCACTGGAAGACCTGAAGGCATGCTACAGTATTAACCAAACAGCTCTACACATTTAAAAGTTCCATGCCAGAAAATGTCCAGAACAAAATCTGCACCTGTAAAAACGTCAAAGGGGAGAAAAGCAGCGAAAGGAAGTTGAGAGATCCAATGAAGACAGGACGACCTTCTGTACTTTTGCTGACTCGACATGCATTTACAATAAATCCATGCTGTGAATATGGAGAAGAAAGGCAAGTTACTGGGAATAAAACCATCACTGACAATCTACTACATGAGGCTGGTGTGTGTGAGTGTGTGTGTGGCGTATCTGGCACTGATAAGCACCTATTTCTTTCTTTTTTCTTTTTTTCATCAATAAAATGACAATGACGGAAAGTAATGTGAGAAACGGGAAGTTTTGAACATCTGTCTACAACAGATTCACATTGTATGAATGACATCGCCTTGCAGGAGAACCCTGTGTGTGGCACCCTGTGTCATATGTTGTATTTACACAGAAACCTCCCAGTCTCTACTACAGCCATGATGCTGGAACATGTGCATATCAGGTGCTGACGTCCTGATATCAGTTTAATCTTCCGAGAAAATGATGGTCGAGATGTTCTTGAAAGCGAATGCTGCCCCTCAAGGGCCCAAAGATCACCAGTACCATCTTTACTTCGGACAGACAGCGCCTCTATGATGCTCTTTTTTATCATTTAATCACGTTAGACTGCAAAGATGGTTCACAAAGTGCTTATTTTTGTTTTGTTTTGTCCCCTATTTTCTGAAAAGTGTTACTGGCATCAAATTAAAAAATTTGCTTAAAACCAATTACTTACCATTTTCAATATTTGATGCTGTCTTTTTCTACTTTTTGGTAAATGATGGGCTAAATTGTTTGCAGGTAATTTTATTCCTGTTTTTTGTTTGTTTGTTTGTTATTGGGGTTTTTTTAAAGATTTTATATGGCTTCCCATCTTTTTTTAAATAGATTTGTATTTTTGTTAGCCTGATCATATTTATCAAGTCATATCTGACAACTTATGGCACAAATTACAAAACTCCACAGAAAAAAAAGAACCAATTGCTGTACTCCCTTTTTGAAACCTCAGACTAAGCAACCTACTGAGCAACCATCTGCAGGTTATAAACACACTAACTGGCTCTTAGAAGGTTTGTCACTGCACATGCACACACCTTGCTACACTGGGTTGAACCTGGACTTCAGAACAGCCTTTATTCTTTATGGCATAGATTCAACAAGTTGCTGTAAACATTGCTTGGAAATTTTAGTTCATATCAACATGACTACGGATGCAGATTTTTCAGCTGCACATCCATGATTTGAATCATAACGAGGTCATAAAGGGATGGGCGTCATCAGCAACAACACTCAGGTGGGCTGTGGTGTTTAAATGATGCTCGGTTACTCCTGAGCCCAAAGTGTGCTAAGAAAATATCCCCCACACCATCACAACAACAACAACCTGAACTGTTGATTCAAGGCAGCATGAATCCATGCTTCATGTTATTTACGCCAAGTTCTGACCCTACAGAAATCGACACTCATTAGACAAGGCAGTGTTTTTCAGATCTCGTTTTCCAATTTTGCGGACAGGAGTGTCAAGGTCCCAGGTTTGATGTGCTGTGCGTTCATGCTCTTCTGCAAACCTTGATTGTGACGAATGCTTATTTGAGTCACTGTTACTTTCCTATCAGCTCAAAGTAGTATGGCCATGCTCACCTGGCCTTTTTTTGACCATTCTCTGTATTTTAGAAACTGTAAACTGGTTCCTAAATTACCCAGCCTAGCCCATTAAGCAACTATTTTCATGCTCAGTTTGAACTTCAGCAGGTCATCTTGACCTTGTATACTTGCCTAAATGCATTGGATTGCTACCATGTGACTAACTGATTAGATGTGCATCAACAAGCAGTTGAACAGGTCTAGCTTATGAAGTGAGTGCATATCTAATCCAATTTGAGTGACTAGTTAGAGAGCTATTATATCAGTATCACTAGGTCTTTTCCTGACATTTATAATTTCATGAATACTATATGTAACACATGTTTCTGCATACATAGACAATTAATTTATACATTGACACATTATTAGTCTGATGTGAAGATCTGCCACTTAAACTAGTCTTTTTTTGCTGTTATGCTACACTTTGTGATGCTACACCCTCCCCTGTCCATAGCGCTAATTTGTTTTAAAAGCACAACATGGTGATAAGCTGATATTTAACAGGTACTCAGCAAGAACACAAAAACATTGCTTTGATTCACAACATTTGGTGTAATGCAAAGCTTGCTGAGTAAGAGCCAAAGCTGTTAATCTTGCGTTTTTGTGCTTTCTTCTCAGTTCTGCAGCAGCATGGCTAAGCGCTGCACTTTCATCCAGTTAAGACTTTTGTTCTTACAGTAAATAATCTGCAGTCTGGCTCTCCCCCATGGAGGGTTTAGTTTTCAGCAGTCCTTGTCTGTTTGAGCTCCTCCTAGCTTCATGGACCTGATGGATTGAGCCAAGAGTCCAAGCTGTGATCGGTCCAAACGTAGCCACTGTGATGGTCGCCTGTGGCTTCAAAACAAATGATAAAGAGATAATGCTCATGAGTAGAGTAACACACTGTCTGGATAGCATCCTCACAAAGACAACAACTACAACAACTACTACTCAGGATTACTCGCTCATTCACTCACTGGTTCTTACTTTGTGGTGTGTGCTCCTGTGTGACTCTGAGAAATTGCTCCCAGTGTGGATGAAGTACCAGTTGCTCCAAACAGTTTAGCCCAGCGAAGCCCACCCCAACAAGGACTTTGTGCCTGTTCGGTAGTAGGTGGATTTGAGATGCCACAGTCTTTTTCCACCTTTGTTTCTTCTTTCTTGTTGTCCATACTTATTTGAAACCAAGTATCTGTATGATTTTGGCTACAGTCCTCCATTCCATCCACAACGTCAGGCTCCTTAGGACACCACTCTGGAATAGGAGCTAACACTGGACTCCTGCTGGTCTGCATACAACCACACTGTTGCTTGTTGCAGCTTGAACTGTGAGAGCTGAGAGACTCTTGGTGGTGCAAATCAATCTGGTGTGAAATCTGACTGTAGTAGCTGATGCCTTCCTTTTTGTCGCCTTGCAGTCTTGGCCAGCTGGTTGCTAAAAGCGCTGAGCACGGTTGAGGTGGGGAGAGAGCCTGCTCCTCTGACCACAGCTGTCTGTGGCGTAACAGTCGGGGCTCCAGAAGCAAGTTGAGGTCAAAGGGCAACACAGAGAGTGGTTGCAGGAGAAGAAGCAGCTCCTGAAACAAAGGATGACAGCGACCCAGGGACATAGACAGGAACCCCCAAGAATGGTAGTAGGTTTTCACAACATCTAGGAAGAAAGTAAAGGAAGTGATCACACACAGATCCACACATAAGCAATAATATTTTGATAGCTTCGGTTCAGTTTTTATCATGGGTACTTTGGACTAGAGCATTTAAAAAGCTGTATTATGTCTTATCTTATTTAAAGTTGGATGCTCGTATTTTTCATGGATAAATGTTCAATTAATAAGATAAATCTAGTCCTGGTATGCTTCAGAAAGACTCCAAACACAAATTCTCCAACATTTTTTCTACTGACCCGACATTCCTGGCGAGGGACAACCAGTCAGAAAAATTGAACTTCTAGGGAGACAGCCTTAAAGCGACAGGAGCTAAGATTTCCAGCTCCTGTACTATAGATAACTACTGACAAGTTTTTGATAAGCTTACAGCTGTTTAGCTGGTTAACCTGACTTTAGGTTGTTAGACTGATAGCATTCCCTAATTGGTGCTAAATCCAAAGAAGACAGCCAACAGACTGAAAGTATTGAGGAGTAAAAAAAAGCAGGATACAGGTGGGAGATTATGTTATTTCAAGAGTCGTTGCAATCCATTTAGTTGTTAAGCTCACTGAGTGTCAGCGAAAGTGGTGCACAAGCTGAGTTATGGCTCCCTGGAGGCAGAAATAAAGAACTATAAATTGCCTGTCGCCTCACCTTTTTGACTCTGAAGATGACTGAGCCAGAACTCCAAAGCTCTCAAGCTGTAAGAAAAGAAACAACCAAGAGAACATCAAAGGTTATGTTCTTCGCACATCTTTATTTGCCTCATTAGTAACATCAAAGGTATTTACTTAAGCAGGCCCATGATGAAGGCTCTCAGTTTCATGCAGTGGCTGGTGAGCTGGGGACAGCGTCTGATTTTGGAAACAAGACTGTGAAGAACTCTGGTGGATGGACCTGTGTTAAACAGAGATTATAAAACTATATCAAAGACCACAGAATCCTGCTTGGGCAAACTGATGAGACCCTTTAGCCTACCAATCCTAGTAGAGGTTTCGACCACACTCCAGGCATGATTGCGGCGTTGTCCGATTATAAAATCCAGTTTGTGATCCCTAAGACCGTCCTCTAGAATATCCTGGATCGTTGGACACAAGTGTTCCAGGACCAGACCAGCGATTGTAGGACTGTAAGAACTGTTCCCCAGGCGCATCTGAGCCAGAGGAAATGTTATACATTATATTTTTTGCTTACACAATATACCTGCTGGCACATTTATATTGTGATATGTCAATAACAATGCTAAGGTCAGCAAAATACCTTTTCTTCAGGATCTCTGCTGCTGCCAAAATGAGCCATAATCAGATCCACCGCCCTGCTCACAGACCTCAGCAACCCTGGAGACACCAAACAAGCAAGTTGGACAGGATGAATTTTATTCAGATACAATATCTGACAACTTTATACTTTATACTTGTTCAAGAGCATGAACTGGTGTGGTGTTAAGGTGTCTCTGTTGATTTCATTGCTAGTTAAAGCTTATGTGTGGTGTGATGCATGACCAACCAATGAGTAACACCCAGAAACTGTCAGGTTTAGGCTGATATACACTCACTGGACACTTTGGTGCAACTTTTTGACTGCCATCCAATCAGCCAGTTCCATGGCAGCAACAATGCATTCAGACATGTGGAAATGGATAATGTCAGTAACTTAAATAGCAACTTTAATAGCTGTTTCTAACAGGAAAGGGAGCCTACAATTCACACAAACTCACCAAAATTGGACAACAGAAAATTGGAAAAATGTTGCCTGATCTGCTGCGACATTCAGAAGGTATTTGGCCAAAACTTTGGCCTGCCTTGTATCAACAATTCAGGCTGATGCTGGTTGTGCAATGTATGGGAGGTATTTTCTTGGCACACGCTGTTGCTGACCATGACGCCATCATGTCACAAAGCCTAAATCATCTCAAACTGGTTTCTTTAACATGACAGTAAGTTCACTGTACTCAAATGGCCTCCACGGTCACCTGACCTCAGTCCAATAGATGTTTGGCATGTGGTAGAACTGGAGATTCACATCATGGATGTGCAGCCAACAATTCTGCAGTAAATGCATGTGCTATCATAGCAATGTTGATCAAAATCTCAGAGGAATTTTTCCAGCACCTTGTCGAATCTATGAGACGAAGAATTAAAGGCAGTCTGATGGCAAAAGCGATCAAACCTTGTACTGACAAGCTGTAACTAATAAGGTGGCCAGTGAGCGTATTTGTGTAAGTTAAGGATTCTGACAGTGTTCAAAATGTATTAAATGAAATTCAAAAACTAATTCAGGAAGCTTAAGCTTTCTAACTGCTAGACACAGCTCCACTTTAGCCCTGTAAGACTGGGACTGGCCCGGAGAGACTGGCAACCTGTCCAGGGTGACCTCTGCCTCTTAGCTGGAACAGGCTCCAACCCCTCCACAATCCTGAATTGGATAAGGAAAAGAAAAATGGATGGCTGGAGTTTTTTTTTATTTCAGTCCTCAATTTCAGATTTTATACTGGCCAACTGTTTCCCCCTAGTGCGACTGATTTGCTGCATTGCTGTCTCTCTATGTAGATTATTTTCCAAAAAGCCATATCTTCTTTTAATGATGAATTAAAACTCTGGAGATGGATAGTTCTAGGTAGGTTTTGGTATAAGTCAGCTTGTTTTGGGACTTTCCTTGTACTATCAGTTTAAAATCATGACACTAGACCAGTGGTTCTTAACCTGGGTTCAATCGAACCCTAGGGGTTCGGCAGAGTCTCCACCGTGACATGCACGGCTCATTTTGTGCACCAATAAAAAACATATCTATGTCTTGAATTTGAAAAATAAAATCATATTTTATTTTTCACTAAAGAGGGGTTCAGTGAATGCGCATATGAAACTGGTGGGGTTCAGTACCTCCAACAAGGTTAAGAACCACTGCACTAGACTATCAGCGTGTGTTTCAAGAAAGTGTTCACTAACTGGGTCAATACACAGTCATAGGAGAGCAGGGTTTCGGGGTTCATTATCATATTTCAGGAATGCAAATGTCGAAGGGAACCAAAGATGAAAGAGTCGTTTTTTCCATTTCAGCAGCGGTCTTCAATGACTTGCTTCACCCTGTCTCTCTTCTTCATCTCTCATACTGGCTAGCCTCTGCAAATGTCACAGTAAATTCTTTATGCATGTTGATGCTGCCTGCAGTGCTGCACCACATAGACTTTTTGCAGTTGTGCAAATGCCTCCTCTATTACTAATCTTTATCTTATTGGAAATGGTTTACATTTATATAACTATATTTACACCAAGCGACTTATATGGTAGCACTAAAACAAAGTGATTGCGATATAAATCATTAACACTGTTTCTACTGCATCCTTCTCTCTTTTGTCCCGCAGTCGCGCACACATAGGCTACAGAGAGGACGGCTCAGCCAATCCTGTGCTGGGAGAGTTAAAAATAGGTCATGTTTGAGAGGAAGCCCCTTCAGGGTATTCAAAGCACTGCTGCAGCACTGTGAGTTTTTATTGCTGCTCTTAACAACTCATCACCGGCTAGACAATCCAGTCACTTTTTACTACATTTCAATTATAATATATTGACAGTATTTCACATCATTTATCAGCAGTCAACTGAGGCTCACTTCTCCTCTGAAGATGGCTGATAGACATGGACTCATAAGACGTATCGGGTGAGAGGTTGAACTCTGTGGGCGGCCTGTCGCTCAGGATCAGAGACTCACTGTGATGACTCTGATTTGGCTTCAAACTGTGTCCAGCAGAGTCCTGGATTTGCAGCCCTGAAGCGGCCAAGGAGAGGAGAGAACTCAGAGAGGAGAGAGGAGCCACTGAGGAGAGGGCAGCTGTGAAACTAGAGTGAAAAAAGCCTGAGTCAGCTGCAGGTGCCGCTCCACACTGTGGGAGCTTTTCCTGTGGCAGTGAGGTTTTGGGAGGAGAAACAGACACCTGCGAGTTTGGGTGGTGGGTGTCAGTGGTGATGGTTAAAGTGGGTGGGTTTTGAGACAATATTGAATGATAGGTGGTGCAGTTAAGGGAATGATTAGCACTTTTAGGCTCGGCGCGCACTTGGCTTTGCTCAAAGGTGAGACTGATCAAGTCCTGGTAGGTGGGAATCCTAATGAGACTGGATCGACTCGGAGCCGAGACAAGACTAAGCAAAGTGTTAGTCTGAGTTTGGCCTGAATGTGGGCCTGCTTTGTCTTGCTCTTGGGCCTCTGTGGGACAACTAGTATGATGTGAATCCAGGCTGCTGTTTGACGTGCATGGACCGGTGCAGTCTTGGCTTTCACCCAACTGATTCCATGAACGCGTGCGGATGAAGCACTCTGGGCTTGGTGTGCAGGTGGAGCAGGTATCAGAGCTAGAAGGAGCCTCTAGGAAGATGGAGCAGTGGTTGTCTGTCGGTGATGGGTGAAAATCTGAAAAACTTTGGCTGCTTTTGCCTTTGAAACTGAAGGCCGGCTGCATGTTAGCAGTCTTACTGCTCTTTTTATTTAGATACTGCTCTAGCAGGCAGCCAAGGGGCTGGGACGGCGGCTGCGGCTTTCCTGCAGGAACCAGAACAAAGGGCTGGATGGGCAGCGAGGTTGGCCTCTGGGCTTTACTGTAGCGCACCACATCTGGACTTGGTCCTGAGAAGGACATGTAAGATAAAGATTTTTCACTCAAAATCACAGACACAAAGCAAAAGAACTGGATTTTTCTATTAGCCACTGCTTTACCCTTCTCAGTATCACAAGGATAGTTGTGCTCCTGGTCCTGCATCACAGATGGCTGTGTGGTTGCCACTCTTGCGTCTTGGCATTTACTGCTATGTGGGCCACACTGGCTGGGGCACAGCGAGCAAGGCGTGTGGGAGAGGTTCTGGATGCTATCTGCCTGTTTCTTTCTGCAGAGGGCTTTGTCAGTGGAGGTGGTTGCAACCTGGTAATCTTGGATCTGAAAATGAGAACAGCAAAACTGAACACCCGTCTCCTTTTGCTGGTCCTCTATCAAGTTTATAAATGCTGTTCCCAAAAGGTGGTCAGATTGTCAAAAGGGAACAATGTGTGCAGCAGCAAAGTTCATTACTCTTATCAAAGCTGTGTAACTGATATATAAAACATTAGTACATAATTTAATTGAGTCATTTGCCATTTCTTCTATTTGCAAATCACATTAAAATTATAGATCTAAAAACAGTACTTCTAAATCTTTTTTTTAATCATCCAAACACTATAAAGTTTTTTTTTTTACCTTCTCAATTTCATTCTGCTGTCCTTCTTTCTTCTGATCAAAACTGAGAAGGAAGGGGCTGCCTCTGCTCTGACCTTCGGGGCAGCCGGTGACACTGGACCAGGCCGGGCTGGGTGACTGGGAAGAGAGGTCACAAGTCACAAGCTTGTAGTACTTCTGGTTGGTCCCCATGGCCAGTGTGGCCTGGCTTTGAAGACAGGCAGTCAGGTCTGATACCTCTAGAGAGGAGAGACCCGCGGGTAGCTCCTCTAGTGAGAACAGATTGCAGTTAGAGTCAAGGCCCCGAGGGGACAGGCGGGAAGCAGAAAGCAGCATGTCAACCTCCTCTTTCGGAGGAGAGTAAACCGTCATGCTATCAAGTTTGACTTCTTCATTCTGACTTTGGGGGACAGGTTGGAGGTTGAGGAATACACATCCCTCTGATGACCCAGAGGGGTGAGCTGCAGGACTGCTGAGATCATGAGGTGTGGCAGGATTGTTGCTCCTGTTGTACATAGTGCAGAAGTTAACCAAGACGCCGTCAGAACTGTTACAGGAAGAGTCACTGACATACTCCGTGTGGTTGTTGGAAAGAAGCTCTGGGGAACATTTGTGTTGGCCGTGGAGGCAGCAGGACATGTTATCCTCCAGTCTGTCTAAGTCCTTCTCCAAACAAGCCAACATCGTGATGCTAGATCTGCTCATGTGACAGCACTGGCATTCAGGTGGCAGTGAGTCCATCTGGTTGGACTGGTTAGAGAGCCACTCCTGATCGCTCTCACTAACCAGCATAGTTCCCTCATTGCCCCATTCACTGTCCAGGTTCCCGTGGGGCTTTGGGTATATTGGGTAGTTTGTGGCGACATTACTTAGCGGCCAATTGGAATTTCCATGCAGCACGAACGAAGAGTCCTCGTGATATCTGTGCAGATTATCTCCGTCGCTGTCTTCATCCTCTTCGTCCTCATTTAGCTCTGTACAGGGAAGGAAGGAGTTGCGTGACCGGACATTGCTTCTAGGCACGGAGCTTTCCTTCTTCTGGTGGGAACTCGTCTCTTCGGGCGACGAGGTGGATTCGTACTTCCAGCTTCCGTCGCTGCCTCCCTCCTCTTCTGTCCGGTCCTCGTTGAGGCTGCTGTAGCTGCTGGAAAAATGTCTCCGGTCACCGGTGAAGGCATGCTCACAGTTTATCGACTCTTGCTCTGGGAGGGACACGGCCCGAGTCAGGCCTGCTGAGCACAGCCGGCCGGGCCTCTTGGCAGAGCTGCACAGGGCCTGGACAGGAAGCTGCCAAGTGGAAAGCTGCACCACGGGGAAGTGGCAGGCTATCAAGGTGTCCCCAGAGAGACTGGATGCTCCAATCATACTTCTGGATAGGGCTGGACAACGAAAGCTGTCTCCATGTTCCTATAATTTAATCCTGGAAGAGTAACACAGAATAGATTAAATTTTGGGGATTCTGCAGAAATTCATTCAGAATTATACAACAGGAAGCTTGTACAAGCGAAGATAAAATCAGTATTAAGCAGTGTTGGGACTAACGCGTTATTAAGTAACGCGTTACAGTAACTACGTTATTATTGTGGTAACGAGCACGGTAACTAGTTATTATGCCAAAATCAGGAACGCGTTACTCGTTACTGGGATTTAGATAGGGTCGTTACTCGTTACTTCGTGTGGTGGCATCGCGGAGCTTCCACAGATTCAGTAACATTAGCAAGTGGTGGAGGCCAGCAGGTGGATGAAGGAAAAGGGACGCAGAAGGAAAAGAGACCCGAGGCGGCCGCCGGTCCAAGTGTGAACTGAACTTCAGGTAAGAAGTTATGACCTGCAGTCTCTCTGGGTCAGATATGAACCAAGTTTAGGTGTAGTTTATTTTCGTTATTCTGACTTTTTCCGTACTGCTACTAGCTAGCATGACGGGAGTTTCTATACAGCTGGGTGGGTGCTATGAAGTTAATGAAGTTGAACTTTATTTTGTTCATAAGTTATTAGAGTTGCCAACCGTCCCGTCTGGTATTCAGAGAAAATATTAAACGCTTCTTATTGAGGTGAAAAGGAACAGTTTGTCCCGTAATTCAGCTACAATGGAAAAGGCACAAAGCTGGAGTTATTCTGTGTCTTTGCTGCACAGCTGCCTCTTCTTCTCTCTTTCTCCCCCCTCCCTCTCCCGTTTCTACTTCAATCATGAAAACTGATCAATGATCAGCTGATCGGCTCTCTTGTTTGTTTATCGCTCACTTTGCGCCGAAAGAGGAAACCAGCGGATGTCGCGCTAAACAACAGCAGCACGTTTAAGCTTGATCAGCTGTTGTTAGAATTTATTTAATATTAATTTCTAGTATCAGCTGATGTTTGCTGGAGCCACAGCTGTAAACCTGCTGGTCATGATATGGTTTGGTTATCTGGTGAGAGGGAAACATGAAGATGAAACCAGGAGATGTCCTTACTGGATCATCAGAGCTGAACAGGTGATGGAGAAACAGGTTTACTTTTTAGGTGACATGAATGAGTTGAAGGGAAGTTATGAACTGTTTCTGAGAGACAAATAACACCAGGATCCTTTTTTAGGTAGCTGACAGCTGGTAACTGTGCAGGGGCGGATCTAGCAAAGTGTTGCCAGGGGGTTGTAGGGCATTAACAGGGAAAGGGGGGCACAAAGAAATACTTTTCTTTCTTATTCTCATTTAAAATGTCGAGCTTTTAAAAAATAATTATCTGAATCTTACAACAAACGATTGATAGATTGATGCATATATACCATCAAAACAGTGTACATCACTGTCACAACAGTGTTTATTTTCATTCAAAGGCTTTATGATTTTTCCTATAATGGTGGGCCAGTTTCTAGTCAAAATGCCCGGGCTGATTTTCTGTCCCAGTCCAGCCCTGTATGCAGCTCATCTGCAGTCTGGTGTTGCCTACATCTTCCTATTCAGAAGGCAGAATTTCCGAGTTCTGAGTACAATCGAAAGCACCACGACTGCAGTTTTTGTGTTGGATGTAAAAGGCGCACATGACGCTGTGACGTAGGCTAGAATCATGGCAGCAGTCAATGATGGTCCAGGCGTGGGATTTCTCTCGTGGAAATATGCACGTTATCATATCCTTTCTATTGGTAGGTGGCACAGTGCACTTGTGGCAAGTAAGCAAGCTAGAAGACTGGCAAAGTTATGGGAGAAACACATTAACAAGAGAATTCTGAGTAAAACCAAAGTTACTTTCCCTAGTAACTAGTTACTTTGAAAGTAACGAGTAACTTGAAGTAACTGAGTTACTTTTGAGAGAAGTAACTAGTAATGTAACTAAGTTACTATTTTAAAGTAACTTACCCAACACTGGTATTAAGTACACTACATTGATGGAATGCTCAGTCTCTATGTACAGCCATCAGCTAACACTGACAAGCATTAATCATAACTGAAAACGTTTAGAGTTTTGTGCAAAGCACAATTACATCTTTTTAAAAAATATATTTGCTGTTGCCATTTGCATGAGGATTTGTCTATTACTGCATACGTGCTTCTCATTTTTCTGTTTTCTTACCTCAGTGATTACTGCAGCTCAATGTTTTATGACGTGAACAGATTAAAGAGAAAAGCGAGAGTGTACAGTTTATCAAGTGGATTTTCCAACTGTATATGCAGCTCAGGGGCCTACTTAAACATTTTAGTGTTAGATTTAAAAAAATGCATTTTCAAATCTGGAGTAAAAAAAGAAGAAAAAAAGAAGAAGATAAAAACCTAAAACACATCTGCAAGCTACTGCTGTCACAGTCTTCTCCCTCAATTTACCCCCCCGGTCCTGCCATCCAAGTCTGCTTCTAGCAGCCTACACTCCATAATTCAGTCAACCATAACAAACTCCTCCTCTCTCAGCCTGGGCCAACCACAGTCACTCACAGTCATCTGGCTGCTCTGTAACTAGGGCAGCTGCACTGCAGAGTTGCTCCGCTGGCACTCCTAAGAGTAAATACACTTTCACATCACTTTAGTTAATTGAAAGTGTTCCATCATGTTCACGTGTAGTGCTGCTGACTTTGCACACACTCGTTTAAAATAAAAACATCTCCCCTTCATGCAATAAAATAATGAGGACAAGAAAAAAAGATAAATACAAAGCAAGTGCAAACTACATATAAAATATTCATCCAGTGGTGAGCGCTAATGATGTTCAGTCACAGAAGAAAAGTGTGTTGTTGTAGTGTTGTTTTATGACTTTAAACCAGACTGAAATTGGAAAAATAAAGAACAAAGTAGAATAGAGGTTTAGGAACAAGTGAAGTAGCTTCCTGAAAACAAAACAAGTGTCTGATTTTCCTCACCCACATTAGCTCAGTCAGTAATGGAGATTATGTTGATGGATGAGTGGCTATGATTACCGTCTTGCAGTTATAGGCCTTCACTGACCCATAAAGCCTGCAGTTTATATTCCTACCCTGACTCGTATAACACGCGCAGTGAAAACTTTCAAGAGTCAAGAACTTACAGATATGATTGTTTCAAATTTAAATGTGTAATGTGTTACTGATTAACTATTAAGGTTTTTTTTAGATCTCTTATTTTCTTTATTTGAAATTTGATTGCACAGGTTCACAGAAAAATATATTTAAAATACCATTTTTATGATTCTGGCTCAGATACAGGCTTTATATATCAGAGGTGTCAAACTCAATTTACCACAGTCAAAATTTTGAAATAGCTGACACCATAAGAACGATAAGAACGGTGAAAGACGTCCCTCAGCGAAATCTTCTTAATATATTTGTGTCATTTAGTGTGTGATCTATTAACAAAACCTGATTAACAACCAGAGATAGGTGAACACACACACACACGAACACACAGTGGAATCCCAGTAAGAAGGGATAATGTGGATATTTAGTAACTGCACATTAATGTTTTATAGTCAAGCATCTTGTCTACATCCAGAAATACTTTCAATTTTCCAACCATTTTCACTCCTGTATAATCCACAAGAGGAACAGGAGTTCATATTACTGAAAAATGTAAGCGATTAATGAGTTCGTTACAATCTTTACATTTTCCAAAACCATCCATTGGGACAGATTACGCAGATTTGGATTTCGCAGACGCTTTTTTAAAAACACTGTAATGTAACTGTAATGTAATTCAACACATACATACTAAAATAACAATTGTACGCTTTTTTGTTTCTTGTAGGAGTTTTGCTAATTTTTTGACAGCTAATTTTTTATATTATGGCAAAAATTCACTTAGGGGACTGAAATAACAGTTGCAGGACAGCAGTGCTCATAAAACAACATTACACAGTTTACAATTATCATAATTCAGGTAATATAAAATATATATTATTAAAATATGCATGTCACGCCTGGCCATAAAGTAAAAGGCATACAGTTATCACCATCATATAGACGAGTTATCTTTGATTAAAGCACATTCTGTGTATTTCTGTGGGTTATTGCACATAACATATAATCACATCATATGACACAAAATCCTGTTTCTGGTAAATATTTTTGAATGATTATATAACATTGTTTAGTGCATGTCACACTTCAACTCTTTGTAATAAACCTGGTTTTCAAGATTGACCGTTTCAATTGACTGACAGTTTAATGGCCAGGTGAGGCCTGCTCCCTTGTTATATCATGACAAATAAAGTTGATTGAAATTCTGTACTCATATTTTATATATTTCACCTCATGTTGACAAAAAGAGGTGTCAGGGGCAGTAAGGGGGGGGGGGGGTGTAAAAATCATGCAATTGAAGCTTTGAGAGACAGCAACAACTTAAGGAATTGGTCCAAGTGTGCAATCAAGAAATGCCTGCATGAATGTAAATACAGAGTTCACAACAAGGCACAAACCACTGGCTACACTCAAGAACTAGCAGGCCAGATTAGACGGCCAGAAAAGATCTGAAAGTGCCAGGTTTGGAAAAAGCATTTTAGACAGACCAAGATGAATTTTTCAGCAGAATGATAATAGTAAGAGAAAAGTCTGGAGAAGAAGTGAAACAGCTCATTATCTGAAACGTACCACATCACCTGTCTAATTTTTGTGGAGTCAATGTTTATTGCATGGACATATATGGCTCCCAGTGGAACTGGGTCACTGGTGTTTATTGATGATGTGACTGCCGATAGAAGCAGGAGCATGAATTGTGAAGTGCGTAGGGCTACACTCTCTGCTCAGATTCAACTAAATGCTGCAAAACTGATAAGACAGAGCTTGATTGTGCACATGGACAAAAACCCAATACATGCTCCAAAAGCAACCCAAGAATTTGTCAAGGCAAAGAAACGAGATATTCTTCAATGGCCAAGTCTTTAACCTGATCTCAGCTTTTCAGTTATTAAATACAAAAGTGAGGGCAGAGAGATCCACAGACAAGCAGCAGCTGAAGGTGGCTGCTGTAAAAGCCTGGCAGAGCATCTCGTGGGAGGAAACTGTTTTTGTGGGGACTTCAGGCAGTCGCTGACTGCAGAGGATTTTCAAACTTTTAAAAATAATGCTTATTTTTTTAAAATGATGTTAGTTTGTCCAATTAATTTTGAGCCTCTGGAGATGAGGACTGTGTATTAAAAAAGTAAACCCCTTGAATTAAAGCTTAAAGTCTGCGCTTCAGTCACACATTGACTGTCTGATTTGAAACCAACTGTGGTGGTGTACAGAGGCAAATTTCAACAATGTTTGTCCAACAAGTTATGAACCTGAATATGTTTTTCTGTGTTTGTCTTTATTTCTTCATTTCATTTGTTGCAGATCATTTTTGGCTCCTTAAATACGAGGACATGATTAATTTAGAAATGAAAGCTTTTCCACTTCCCAACTGCATAACAGCCTTGTTCATGGGCATCATTCCCTGATGGTCTTGGAACATGTAAGATATTATAGCTACATTTGACATTAGTATCAACAGCTATACTGAAAATAAAGGCATTTATGAATTTCAGTCCAGGTATGTATGGTGGAAGGTCTCAGAATCCCACTGAACCCCTGAATTATCACAAGTCACATCTATACATCAAGTGTCAGTATCCCAAACCTCAGCACATGCTGCTTCTGACTTCTAACCCTTGTCTACCTTATATTATGAAGGAATTTGCTCATAAAATGTAACTATAGTTATGTTTATTATTTAAAGTATTATCCATACTCGTAATAAACAAATCAGTTTAAGTTATTTGGTCAACATTTAGGAACCTTACACGAATATCAGTCCTTTAGTTTAGTTTCCCTTGAGTCACCCTATTTTCAGTATTATAATATAACAGGAATGTAGGCCAGAACCTCAGACTACTTGTCTGCAACAACATCACTGCAAAGTGGATACAACTCCTCATCTTTGCCGGTAGTCCTCCTACCTTGCATCTCAAATATCTAAGCCAATCAAACCGGCCCTCTGCGTACTGGAGCGCATGGACATGGTTCTGATTAACTGAGCTGCTTCTCTAGAAATATCTGTCAGGTCTAGTTAGCATCAACCTGAAGGATGGATGTTGTGGTTACATGAAAGCAAAGAGGCCCAGACAGTGCTTGTTAAGAGCGACGATGCCCTGTAACTAGACAACATCAGTGACTGCTCATCGTGGTCTCCAGTTAATGTGAAGGGAAAGTTTCACGAGGATCTCGAGAATCAGAGATGATGTCTGACCTGCATCTTACCTTGCGGCCAGGTGTTTGTGTGCATCTACACAATGGCAAAGAAATATTCAAAGTGGCTTAAGTGGGACACGTTAGACAACAAGAGGCAGGGCACACAGCTTCTAGAAATAGCAAACCCACACACAAGAAAATGTGAAGTGACCAAATACGAGAACAAGATATGAGCTGAAGCACTTAATGAAAGGCAACATAGCAGGAGCGCAAAACGCATTCAAAGCAGCACCTACTTGAAAACAGCCGTCAGTTAAAGGTGATCTCCATCCGAGCAGGTGCTTCATGTGGATGTGGTTTGGTCCAAAAACATGCACTTTTTTTTATTATTACGGACGAGACTATTCGACGCACTAGAGCCGTCAAAGGCGTATTATGAAAGCTAATGTTTTCATCTATGTTGTCAGAGATCTCCGGTTAAAACCTCTTATTCATAACTATTAATAAACACTAGGGTAATATGAAACCGCTCCGGCATTGAAGTCCCCCACAGACACAGCGGTCCCCACGCCGCCGCTTCTCCACCGCTCAGGATGGATGGGTTGCTGCGTCACGACCAGGTTAGCCAATGAGGAGGGAGAAGTTCCTGTTACTCAAGTATCCAAGACACCCGGTAGGAAGCAAGTAAAACCTAATATACTTCGATTTTTCTTATTTTGTTATTGTTGTTTTTTGTTTTGTCTTGTTTTGTTTTTGGCGGGGGTGGAAACGATAAAAATAAACATGCTGTTCAGTGCCTCGTCTGATTGCTGACATCTATTTTTCTTACTCAAGAATAAATATTATTATTATTATTGTTATCCACACTCATAATAAACAATATAAGTGGTGGGTGTAGTAAACAGTGAAGGCATGATCCATTGGTTCTCAAAACTATACGCCCTTGCTGCTCTAATAATAGAGTATTATTTGGCGGATAGCAGGCCTGTACGTCTCAAACGTGCTTTTGCCATAGCATATTCACTTCTTAAACAGCCCCAGCTCGCCCTCTAGCGGTGAAACTGAGGATTTAGGGTTCAGTTGTTGATGTGTTTCACTTCCCATTCTCACGTGATTGACAGCTCTAAAACCCCTTTTAGGTGAGGGTATCAATAACAGCTTCAGTCCAAGTAAGAGACGTGATATGTTCAAGACCTTCTGTAATACTGGCTGACGCTCTGCTGGCTGACCCCATGTAAACCCAACTGGTGGGAAATATGGCCACCTCTGCTTTCATATGTAAGCCAGATTTTGAAGGAGAGAATTGGGCATCTATCAAAGCTTAATAAGAGTGAGGACGCAGCTCTGAATCTACAGTTTTAAGGCCACCTCAGAGGGCAAATCAGTTCTCCTCATTAATGCGAGATATAAACCATTTAGGGCAGGTATCTTCAAATCTCATTGGTGTGAGGTCATGGGCTCAGGCAGTATTTGTGGCATTTTTAAAAAGCTGCCAAACATGTCAGAATAACTACAGAGGCATAAGTACTAAGTACTACTGCAGGTATGAGTAATGACAGTAGATTTTGGCACAAAGTTCCAGCCCAAATTCTGTTTTTAGCTGGGTGGAAAGCTGTTTTTCAAGCTCCTCAACTGAAAGAGTAGCAGGAAGTGTGAGAAATATATAAATGTGTTTTGAATTTATTTTACTACTAAAAAAGAAAATGAAGATGTGGGCAGTACAACCTCTTCAAAAAAAATGTATAGTATATTTGAATTTTTACATTATTTACAATATTTACAAATAAATACATTAAAAAAATCTCTTTAAAAAAAAACAAAAAAACAACAGCAACAACCTTGAACCAATAAACCCAGAGCGGCTCAAACTTTGCATGGATATTTATATTTTCTTATAAAACACATTCAGATTACACAGCTTGTGTGATGTTGCAGCAGCGTTTTAGACAAATCACTTAAGGTGGTGCCATTTGATTGGTTATGCATGCCTGGATTTTACAGCTTTGTTTTTGATACAGCGCGGTGGAAAAAGATCTGATTGCTCAGAATGAATGTTGGAGCCAGAATAAAGGAGCGGGCAGGTTTTTGAAAACAAAACAAAACAGGCAGTTGTGGTCCATAAAGCAGATGTCTGTTGTAGATTCTGATGGTGTTTGTGCATCTCTTTTTCAGGTGGTGATCCAGAAAGAACAGATATTTTTCCTGTAAAGATAAGAATGATTGCACCATTATTACCCTTTGACTTTATCCAGACCATGCATGCAAAATACACGTGTACACACCTTCACACTGCCTATGTACAGCATAGTAATGAACACACTGTGAAAACTGTTTTTTTTTTTAAAGAATATGATGCTGAGTTTGACATTTAAGAGCTACACAGAGTTAATGTAAAATAGTCAAAAAATGATCAGGAGTATCAGGAAGACAGGTAAACCGATGGACTGTCATGAAATATTTAAGCTTCAGCTGTACCTGCAGTATTTTGTGCCACACTCTAGGTGATCCCTGCAGCTGGCACCGACTGGCTTCAGACTGTTCCAGCGCCACAACAGTGAACGTTTGGTTCGCTGAATTAAGCCATGCCACTCGTCAGGCACAGGCATTGAATGAACCTGTAAAGGCAAATACTTGATCCTTTAGCTTTGTCATATAAAACACTGATTAGAAAAAAAAATATTTCCATGAAAGTTCAACAAACAATAAATAACTTACCTGAACGACACATAACAAAGACAGAAAAACAGAAAGGATGATAATTTTTTCCTGGAGAGTCCTCATGCTGCTTACAGATGACGTTCAAGACAGGGGCTGTTTTGCTGCAGGCTTGGTTTGTGAGCTACGCCTGTATTAAAGGCTTTAATTGGGTTGGGGAGGAGTTACCTTCTGAATAATTCATTAATTTGTTACTTTATTGACTAAGGCGTAAGGTTTGGCAGACTGAGCAAGTCAAGTCAAAGTCACTGATGGGAATCTGTTGCACAGTGGTAGTTATCACACAGCTGAAGACAAAGTTTATCTATGTGACTCCAAAGTACACTTTGGACCTCAACCTACTAAATGAGGCCAACTCCACGTCGGAGGTTTCTAAGTGAAACCCTAACGTGACTTTAGACCACTATGCATTTAGCCTTTTGCTCCACCCATGGAGTCTTGCCGGAAGGAACTTAAAAAATTAAATGAAGTTGCTTCATCAGATGTCCAAGATCTGATGAAGTGACTTCCCGAAGATTCCCTGAATTCCCCCCTTTCCCTACAATCAGTTTAGTTTCTGCCCAAACAAAACTTCGAACAGAGAGACCGCTTCCAGACTTTAAGCTAAGCTAACTAATAACATAACTTAAAAATCATTCAGATATGAATATGCAATTCCCACAAATTATCAAAATATTCAAGAATTTAGGATTTTGTGCACTGAAGTTTACATGAAGCTGGCAAAAAGAAACTAACAGTTAATGCAGATATAAACAACCATTTCTAATGGAAAAAAAATTAATTACACCATATGCACCCGTAAATATCAGGGGTTAAACTGCAGTTCACTGACAGACCACTTGGGGCAATATATAAAAATGATTTCATAAATATCTTCTTGCTATGATATAGCAAGCGTATTTAAAGCGTATGCGTGTCTTTATGCATCATAAATATTACAAGTTATTATTATTATTACTACTACATCCTCCTTAATGGTTGGGCCATTCTGAACAAAAGTCTTCATGACCATCACCACACATTGATTATTAACATCTATGTGTTTAAAAAAAAAAAAAGATTTATTGTTTCACGTGTTGCCCATATGTAACAATGGTCACTAATATTTGTATTCATGACGAATTTTGTTTGAAGAATTAGAAATAAAGTCTTTAAATATCACAGATACATAACAGACAAAAATTCTAATTCTGTCGATACTGAATATGTTTACGACGACCATCAGGACTTGCGTGAATGCTACGGCAAGTACTGCTAAGTTTTATGTAAACCTTTAATTGCTGTTATTCATTCCTGTATTACACATGTCTGTTCTGCATGTAGCATATACCGATTTAAAATATAGATGAAAGACAGTGAAGGCAGCATTTTAAACTAAATGATCAGCCTGTGGGCAAACTTTGATCAGCAGCCATGATGTGAATCCAGAAGGCTACAATACAATTGGGTTGTTTGTGTGTGTGTGTGTGTGTGTGTGTGTGTGTGTGTGTGTGTGTGTGTGTGTTTTTAATGATTACTACCGGTCACACCAACATTATGGTATTACGGTTTTCCACGTAAACATTAAAACCCAAGGTTTACAGGTTAAGTTTTTTTCTCCTTAAAAACTAATCAGCTTTTCTCAAAAGCTTGCAAAGACAATGACTGAATATATCTTTATATTGTTGTTACAACCAAAAAAGATGTTTTGGTTATCAACCTACATACAGCGCTATATTAAAGAAGGGAAAAAGCAGTGCACCGTAGTTAGTCAGACCTTAGTTTGTCATAAAGCCCGTCTTGCTTTATTGGTCATCTGCAGAGCAATGATTCAATACTTTTGCAATGTCAGACAGGAACTACAAACACACCTTCAGGGAATAGCATAGAAAGTTTATTGTTGAGTCATAGCAAACGACAACGTGCAAACTGTCATACATGTGACCCTAATGAGAGATTTGCGTATAAATCGTGATTATAGTTAAGTACTGATTTTGCCAGGGAGTAGTAGTAGTGTAAACAATGTTCTCTTTTAGGCACAAAACAAACACACACACTCAAAAAAAGAAATTGAACACAAAAGATTTTGTCAGCAAAAAATAGTGACTGAAATAGCAAAAACATCTATATTATAGTGAAACTGTGTGCAACGTTGGATAGAAAAATAACATTTAGTCATATGTGCTCTAAAAATTCATAGGCCAAAAGGAAAACAATGTGGGGTTGTTGTTTTTTATTATTAAAAATGCTTCAATAAAGTTATAAAATGCCACAGAAGTTAAACTGGGGAAAAAACTAAATCAGTCTAAGTGCTTCAAAAGTTTTTGTGTGTTTGTCAGTGTCACTACCACAAAGCTTCATATTCCGGTTTCAGCAATGTAAATCAGTATAATTTATATTAACATATTTATGACAGTACTGGAATTAAATGAAATAATATTGTATTAGACATTCACAACAGGAAGAAAGCCATCCTGTCATTGTTGGGTTAATACTGATTGGATCACAAGGAGGACACACATGTATATATACACTAGGGCTGCCACAAACGATTATTTTGATAGTCGACTAGTCACCGATTATTTTTGCGATCAGTCGACTAATCAGATCATCATCCACTGGACGTAAAACGTACAGCTTATTGCACCAGCATGAGTCTGCTCTTATATAACTATCATTAGCTTACAGCTTTAAGTGTTTAAGGTATGTGGTAACTAAAAATAAAGACAAGATGGTAGTTTATTAAATTTTAATGAAATTTGCAGATCGTTTCAGTGCAGTTTAATAAACTCCTTGCTATCTAAAATATAACAGGACACCGGAGTATATTCTCGAGCATCTCACACTTCTGATAATCAGCTGTCTGCTTGACGTTTATTCAGATGTGTAAAAACTATAACTTTAATCTCAGACAAACTGATTTACTCAGGAACAAATAAAATACTAAAAAAAAAAAAAGCCAAACAACAACATTTTTAAGTTATCTAAGTGACTTATATATGTTTAACCTGAGTGGCGAAAGACGGCGGTGGGTTTGAAAACGATTTGCGGGGAGTCTGGGATTCTCACGGGCTCTAGTGAGCCTTGAACCCCGGCTAACACTGGAGCTGGTGGGTAACAGACGTCTCCGAAAACGTCGGAGCGCTTTTGAAAATATGAGATGTCTTGATAAACTGAGCAGATATGTGAGGTTTACATAGTTACATTCTTGCCTGAAAATATGTTAAACGTTTATTTTGTGGCCCAAAAAGAATAATAAGAGTACTATTAAAACTAACTAGCTGCCGCCATTGTTGGAAACTGAGCTGGGCTGCGCTATGAATTCTGGGACAGAGCTTCTTCTTCTTCTTCAGGGTTTTGAAACGATATTTTGAAAAACAAGTTATGGGTACATATTTGCATAACTTTTTAGGTATATGTACAAGTAGCGGTAATTACAAGTACGAAACATGTACTGTGCTTCATAAATGAGTAACAAATGTAGTACATAATAACCTACAGCACACCATCTTTCTCTTCTTCTTGTGCACTAAAACCACCAAAGTCCTCTCCTCCAGTGTCGGATACGAACAGGCTCAGGATGGCTTCGTCATCCACTCTCCGCTTCTCTCCTTTGTTGTCACTTTCAAAACCAAACAAATCCTCGTTGTCAGTGTCAGAGTCGAACACCCTCAGAAGGGCCGTGGCAGCGTCCTCCTCTCCATCATGCAGCAGTCCAGCCCTTCGAAATCCGTTGGTGATCATGGATGTTTTCACACTTTTCCACGCTGTCAGAATCTACTGGTGGAGTTGAGCATAACTTGCTTTTCGCAAGTTTACCGCCGCTCATCATCCACGCCTCCAACTGAACACATAGCGCTACTTTGAAGTTTGTTTTTCCCGCTACTTCGTACGGCACTACGTTGCCTGGCAGACGGACATGTGACCAACATACCACTCTTGAACCCCGATCCTTCCGCCAGGCAACGTAGTGCCGTACAACAGCGGAACAAACAAAACAAATCCGCTTACGATATCACAAAAATCATGGACAATCCATAGAAAAGCCGCACCTGACTAAAAGCCGCAGGGTTCAAAGCTTGTGCAAAAAGTAGCGGCTTATAGCCCGACAATTACGGTACTCATTCCTGCGTCTTTTGGGATCTTACAAAGCTTCAAACGACGCATCGACTATTAAATTAGTCGTGACTAGTCGACTAATCGTGGCAGCCCTAATATACACTGTAGATTACTGAGCTTGGCTACAACACAGAACATCATTTTAAAATGAACAAGACCACATCGCCATAGCATCTGAAGCCAAAAGGCTGAAAGACAAGCCCAAAGTAATCTGCACTTCGAACAGGCTGCACTACTAGCCTGACTTTTTACATCCACTTCATTATAACATACAACCAACCTGGCTTCTTAATACTGTTTTTTCTTGCTTTTTAAAACTAACTCTGACTCCCAAACTAGTCTGGGAATCTAGTAACTGTTCAAGCTCTAGCCAGTTGCCTTGTAGATAGACACAACGTCTTTTATATTCAGAAACGCAGCAACAGCTCACACATATATGGCCACTTTGCAGTACAGTGTTTTTCCCACTTCCAGGATGTTTGATTAATTCAAAGCTGGGTTATTTAAGGGGGTTAACTAACCCCGTGTTAATCCAATTCAAAAATCCCATAGTTAGGAGTTAAAATAAAAACAAGCTCAATTTAAGATTGACTGGAAAATCTGGATTCCAGCATCATTACAACTTGAAATGAAGACATTATCCTCCAAACCCAGCAACAAACACAACAAAAAGACAGTTTTTACCACTTTCTTACAACCATGAATGCGAAAGTAGATTAAAATATGAAAACCACTGTATTAGTGTTACTTGAGAATTAATGGGTGAACCCCTTGAATTGTATTGCAACCAAGGCAATCTTCCTCTTTCCACGTTCTGTTTGCTGTTACGATGAGAGCAGGGGCTGTCGTTCGGCAGCAGTGCTCTGAAAAAGAAAAATATAAAAAAATATATATATAAAATGCAAATATATTACAATTTAAAGTACTGAGAGAGGAACTGTGATGCTGCATGAGTAAGTCAGGAAAGGCAGTGAAGTATGTGAGGGTTGTTCAGGACATGCATGTAAGGAGTAGATGGAAGAGATCCTGGAGTGGTGGAAATATGCAACGGAGAGAAGAGGGATTTAAATTCACAGAGGACAAAATGCATGTGTATGAATGAGACAGATGCATATAGATCGATAAAGATGCAAGAAGTAGAGCTAATTAGGGGGAATGGGTTTAAGGTAAGTTAGAGAGGCGAGGCTGAGATGATTTGGACATTTAAAGGGGAAGGGTAGTGGAGATATTGGACAAAGGATTCTGAAGATGGAGCTGCCAGGCAGGAGGAAAAGAGGGAAACCTCACACAAGGATATAATGGAGGAGGGACATGCAGAGGATTGGTGTGACAGGAGAGAATGCTAAGGATAAGGTCAGATGGAGGCAGATGATCCAAATACCTAAATATCTGATCAGACAATGGCCTGTATTTGTATAGCGCTTTACTTGTCCCTAAGGACCCCAAAGCGCTTTACACATTCACACAATCACACGGCAGCAATTGATTAGCTGCTGATGCTGCTCATGTTCAAACTGAACATCAAAAGGGGGGCAAAAGTTGATTCGAGTGACTTTGAACATTGCATGATTGTTGGTGCCAGTGGGGCTGGGCTGGGCATTTCAGAAAAATATCCAGTAAGCAGCAGTTCTCTGGGTGCACGTGGCTTGTTGATGCCAGAGGATTGCCAAAAAAATGGCCAGACTGCTGCTAGCTCATAGGAAGGCAACAGTATCTGCTCTGAATAGTCTTAAAATCTACTACAATATTTGAATTAGGGCTGCCCCAAACGATTATTTTGATAGTCGACTAGTCACCGATTATTTTTGCTATTAGTCGACAATCAGATCATGCATCCATTGGACGTAAAGCTTATTGCACCAGCATGCATGTTTAAGGTATGTGCTAACTAACAAGAAAGACAAGATGATAGTTTATTAAATTTTAATGAAATTTGCAGATTGTTTTGGTGAAATTTTAATAAACTCAGCCGTCTGCTCCTTGCTATCTAAAATATAACAGGACACCGGAGTAAACTCTCTACCATTTCACACTTCTGATAATCAGCTGTCTGCTTGATGTTTATTCAGCTGTCTAAAAACTATAACTTTAATCTCAGCCAAACCGATTTACTCAGGAACAAATAAAATACTAAAGTAAGCCAAACAATAACATTTTTAAGTTATCTAAGTGACTTATATATCATGTTTAACCTGAGTAGCGAAAGACTGTGGTGGATTTGAAAACGATTTGCCGGGAGTCCGCTGTTCCCACGGGCTCTAGTGAGCCTTGCCCCCGCCTAGCTAACACTGGAGCTGGTGGGTAACAGACATCTTTGAAAACGTGGGAGCGCTTTTGAAAATATGTGGTGTCTTGATAAACTGAGCCGATATTTGAGGTTTACACAGCTACATTCTCGCCTGAAAATATGTTAAACGTTTATTTTGTGACCCAGAAAGAATAATAAGAGTAATATTAAAACCAACTAGCTGCCGCCATTGTTGACAACTGAGCAGGGCCGCGCTACGAATTCTGGGACAGAGCTACTTCTTCTTCTTCGGGGTTTAACGGCAGCTGGCATCCTTGTACATGCAGTGCTGCCATCTTCTGTTTCAGTCCGTTATTACACTCTTAAATCCTGCTACTTATTCCTGCGTCTTTTGGGATCTTACAAAGCTTCAAACGACGCGTCGACTATTAAATTAGTCGTCGACGATTCTGATAGTCGACGTAATCGTGACTAGTTGACTAATCGTGGCAGCCCTAATTTGAATAGACTCACCCATTAACTTATTTCAGTTAATTCGTTTTTTTTAGTTGTAGTTTGTAGTTCTTTAGAGTGGAGCGCAGCATGGCATTAATTAAACAGGTTCGATTTGTATTTTCTAAGTTATTTTTCTTGAGCATTTATAGGGCTTTTGGGGCATGCTGTGGACTAATCTAAGGTGCTTCATAATGAAAAATAAATCAATTTATTTGAACTATTTTTTAGATTATTTTAAATTGACCACACACACCATCATAAATCTGAATGAAAAAAATTGAGCCATCCTGTATGTGCAAGCACTTGGCAGAACCAGGCTCAGGCCATCTGTCCCAACATAATGACATCACACAGTTGCTTATTGCACAAGCTCACCTCGGGGACTTTCTGTTGACACACCAAGAACATGAAGATTCCTCCCACAATGATGGCTAGGCCAATCAGCATGAAGGGAATGTTCTCCACAACGTTCTGCTGAACACCAATCGCCTTTAGCTTCTTGGCTGCTGTGTCATCAATGGTGGCGCTCTGTTAAGACGGTAAGAGAAAATATTGTGTTATAGCACATAAGAACACAAACACAGCCCCTACAAAAGTAAATGGTACATTTACGGCCCTTTCATTTACCGTCTGTTCATCTTGGTGTTCAAGTTTATGAAGAAACTGAGACCATAAGAATTCTATAAACAAGTAATATTAAATTTACTAATTAGTGATTTATATTAGATTAGTCTTCTGTAGCTTTGATTCTGTGGAATCATAGTATCTACCTCTGTATTTTTCTTTTTTTGCCTCCACACAAGTTAGATTTACTAATTTCTAGTCTGTCTGAGCAGGATTACACAATGCTTTAATACATAAAAGAGAAAAACACGAGGTACATACTGAAAACAAAAATGCCTCCTTTAACTACAGGGTACTCAAGGGAGTCTTTTCCCTTTGAATCATTTGTATTTAACTGAGAGTTATAACAGAAAATGTATATAAACCAGAGCTGTGGTGTGTGTGTGTGTACGGGTATTAACATCATTGTGGGGACCAAAAATTGGAAGTTTACTTTACTTGTGGGGACCGACAGCCCTTGTGGGGACCAAAATCCCGGTCCCCACGAGTTTGAAGGCATTTTTGAGACTCAAAATGTGGTTTTAGTGTCAGGGTTACAATTAGGTTATGGTTAGGTTTAGGCTAAGGGTCAGAGTTAGGCATTCATTTTTGATGGTTAGGATTAGGGTAAGTTGCTAGGGAAACCACACGTACGTGTGTGTGTGTGTGTGTGTGTGTGTGTGTGTGTGTGTGTGTGTGGGAGAGTGAGTGAGAGAAAGAGAGAGTTTGTACCTCATTCAGATAAGCCACAGGGAAGACTACTGTCCTTACATTTCCCGTTTGACTGAAAGAGAATGACATGATAATCTTTAACTATGATGTAATGAAAAATAGCAACTTGGAAAACACAATATAATATACTTGTGTAATATAAATATACTTATACAATGTCTTCCCGGGCATGTTCTGTAAATTCATACTATCTGTATAATAATAATAATAATAATAATAATAATAATAATGGATTGGATTTATATAGCGCTTTTCAAGGCACCCAAAGCGCTTTACAATTCCACTATTCATTCACTCTCACATTCACACACTGGTGGAGGCAGCTACAGTTGTAGCCACAGCTGCCCTGGGGTAGATTGACAGAAGTGAGGCTGCCATATCGTGCCATCGGCCCCTCTGGCCAACACCAGTAGGCGGTAGGGTAAAGTGTCTTGCCCAAGGACACAACGACCAGGACAGAGAGCCCGGGGATCGAACCGGCGACCTTCTGGTTACAGATACGCTTCCCAACCCCCTGAGCCCCATAAATAAAGCTTGATTACGTATTAATCTCACACCATAAATTATGTGGAGAGTTACATAATTTATTTTTGGACTTCAAGCTCTGTCTCTAGCACCTTTAATTTGAAACGGAATAACAGATATAACATAAAAGTGCCATATCTGGGCTTGTTGGCATCAAAAGAACTGCACAAACTTTCCTTTCAAAGTTCAATATTGCACAAAAGAGCCGACGCTTGGCTAGGGATTCAATTTGATAAGATTTTACTGATATCAGCCCCAACATCAGTTCTGTTTATAAGTTGGATTCTATATTTACTCCCTTAGGCCCCAGAGACAGGGGGCAGCCTCTCTCTGACCAAAGTATTCACCATTGTGAGTGCTTTTGCTGCTAGCAGATAGCAGCAGTTGCCTGTAGTTTGCACTCGTGTGCAAAACACTCACCAAATACTTGCTAAGTGGTAGTGAAATTAGAAACAGTGTGAGTTAGCGCGGTTAGCTCATCTACGCGTTAGTACCGTATAGCCCGGGGCGATCCGCGCTAACTCGCAAACTGAGATTTGCCACGTTATTGCAGTTATGGTGTTAACGTCATTTTAACAAGATTAACGCTGGCAGCACTACTTTAAAGTAAAAGCTTCACCTTTTGAAACATGCTGGTGTGTTGCAGTAAGGCACAACCTTTACTTGTCTAAAGATTTTGCAATCTAGTTCACAGCAACCACGAGCAACCTCCAGGAACTGCTCGTCATCCAAGCAGGAAAAACACATTTTTCCCTAATGACCAGAGACTGGTTTCTAAGCCTCAGTTACTGGGGGGTTATGAGCATTTGTTCCATGGGAAAAAAGTAGATTTGAACAGTTTTTTACCAACAGCATAAATACTTTTATTATCTGAGTTTAACTACAGTGAAGAAAGAGAGTATAAAGAGGTTTTCTTCACTGACTGGCATCATTTTCTTTGTAATGCACAACACTGTGGTTGTTGCATTCACAAAAGTAAGTGTGGACTGTGTAGCACCCATTCGAGACTACAGTACCTACAGTTAGCTTACTTGAAGTTAAGAGTTTTCTGTCATTCCGAGTCATAAATAAAGTGACTGTGCAAATGAAAATGAGAATAAAAATCTATTAGAATGATACAAAAGTTCATGTTGCGGCTGCAGTGATGCGGACGCTGTACCGATCCATCGTGGTGAAGAGAGAGCTGAGCATAAAAGGGAAACTCCTCCTTCCTGGTCCATCTACGTCCCCACCTTCTCCTATGGTCACAAGTTTTAGGTAGTGACTGAAAGAACGAGGCCGTAAATACAAGCAGCAGAAATTTGCTTTCTCCAAAGGGTGGCTGCCCTCTCCCTTAGACATAGTGTGAGGAGTTCGGCCATCCAAGAGGGGCTCAGAGTAGAGCTGCTACTCCCCCACACTGGAAGGAGGCAGTTGAGGTGTTTCGGGCATCTGACAAAGACCCCCCCCTGGGTGAGGTGTTCATGGCATGTCCGGACCCAGTACACGCTGGAGAGATTAGATCTCTCAGTTGGCCTGGAAACGCCTTGGTTTTACCCCAAATAAGCTGGAGGAGGTAGCCAGGGAGAGGGAGGTCTAGCCTTCTCTGCTTAGGCTCCTGCCCCCATGACCTGGCGCCAGATAAGCGGAAGAAAATGGATGGATTAGTTTGCCAAAAATAAAGAGGTATATTCTAAAAGCAGAAGGCATGCACAGGACAGATCCAAAATAGCCTGGTGGACAGAAGAGCACAAATCTTGTAGATGAAAGCAAAATGATTTGCATGGGAAAGAAAGGCCCCTTCATGACTCTATGGCAAATTACAAATATTCTCCAGGATGTAGGCCAATGTGTTTCCTTGTACATAAAAAAAAGCCAAACCTCATAACCAGAGCCAATTATCTACTGATGTCAGTACGTTTAAGAGACATTGTTAACATTATTCAGTATAATAAATTCTGGCCACTAATGTTGTCTTGAGGGCTCCAACCTTATACATTTCAAAATATTGATGTAAACCTACTCACATTAAAGCTGACTTGCCACTTTAATATAGCTTTTGTTATTTTATCTTATTTCAAATAAAAATAAAAATAACAGTAATATGTAACTATCTAAACACATACAGTCTCATTATCTTGCTGCTAGTTCCTTCTGAATTCAGATAAACACGTAACAAGTGAGCCAGGTCTGTGCAAAAGTCCACCCATAATGATGATGGTGGCATTATTGCTTTACAATTAGCTTACTGGCAGCCCTTCACAGACATGGGTACTCATGCAGCTATTGTGGCTTCACTCTTCATACTAATACAGTGAAAGTGAAATTCATGAAAAATCAGGTTATTCAGCTGCTTGAACTGATGGAAAGAGCTGCTGATTACCTGAAGGTGGGAATTTGCTCTACATAGACGTTAATCTGGAGTCGCTTGGCTGTTTGGAGAACCACTCCTGTCAGCTGTAAAACACAAATTCATTTTGTTAGGGACACAGAGAATGTGGGAAAAACTCCTGTCACTCCTGATGTATGAACACGTATACCTAAACACCTAAATAATTGTTTTCTGCCCACACTGTATTATGGCCATAATCTTTATAGTAACATGTTGACATTATTTGTAAACCAACAAACCACTGGATAGAAAAACACAGAACTATGCAAAGGTTTTTAGTTAGGTACAGCAGATTTTCCATCCATTACATAATACCATCAGGGAGGCATGTGCTCTGGCCCAGATTCCTCATGCAGCTTGAGAATGACCTCAAACATACAGCTGGAGTGATAAAAAGGTAACTTCAGTGAAAAGAAAAGAAATAAACTGAGTTAATCTGAGATTATGTGAAAAAACGGAAGACGGTGAGACATGGCAGCTGTCAAATAAACCTAATTGGGAGTTTAGTCGTTTCTTTCTTCAGTTTTCTGCATTTTGAAAAACTTAAAAGAGAGAAAAAAATCTCAGGATGTATCATGTATTTATCTAAAGTTACCCCAAACTGTTTGCATAGTACTGCCTGTAGTTTTAATATCTTTACTGTAGGCAAAAATAACTTCACAGCTCTGGGCAAGCAGGGAAGACGGCTGAGGGCATCACAACTCAGCAGTTATGATAAAATTCACAGGACTTTGATCAATCTTAATGATATCATGCCGTGGCAGAGTGATCAAGGAGGATAAACACAAAAAAATGGTAGCTTGTTTATTGGATTCAATACTTTTGTAACTGTAAAACCACCACTTTATATGTGGATGTGTGAAATAATTAAGTGTACTTTTGTACGAAAGCGTGAGAGCGACTGTAAGAAGGAGTTCTGTGTTAGACTGGTCAGACTGGTGTACAAAGAGCATCTTAAGAGTGGCGTAGCAGTAAAGACAAGCAGAGGTACACCAATCTGCAAAATATCGCATCTGCAAATTGTGAACAAAAATCCGAAAAATACTGCACAATGTAAAAATGCTAAGACTTCAAGTATCTCAGCATCTAATAACATGATCAAAAGACTCAGAAAATCTGGAGAAATCTCTTTGGTGTAACAAAAAAAGAAGAAAAAAAAAGTATTTTCTCTTAAATTTTGAAAACATGGTCGCTGCATCCTCCAGATTCAAGTGGAGAGGGATCATCTGGCTTGTAAATTAGTGTTCAGTTCAGAAGCCTGCATCTCTGATGGTATGGGAGTGCATCAGTGCCCATGGAAGCCATATATAAAGCTATACACAGGCTTTACATTAACATATGCTCTAATCTTGTCTGGGAAGAACTGCCATATTTCTTCAAGACAATGCTAAACTCCATACTGCATCTATCACAACAGCTGTAAACCCACTGAAAACATCTGGAGCATCATGAAGAAGAAGAATGCTTTCTGTCTTTTACTGTGAATGTAATACAGTTTATTTATTTTTGGGAATTGCACTTTTTTTAAACTTTTAACTATTACAGAATCATTCATCGTTTTTTTCTGTTTTCTCTGAAAGTGTATCATGTAAAATTTGTAAAAATAAATAAATAAATAAAATCAGAAAATTAGATCATATAGCAATTGTTAATTTTTGGCTGCTGTGGCATAAATCTTTCATTGGATGGTGGTCTAATACATTTGTTAAGCACTACACAGTATGTTCAGCTACACGTTGTGCTGCTGGAGGTGTTTTTTTCAGTCTGTCTCTCGCTATCAAGACTTTACTACAAGTTCAACCAGGTAATTAGAGTATTATTATCATGATAAGAGCAGTTAGAGCTTATCTTTCGTGACAGCCCCGTACCACGTACCTCTGATTTAATTTTTAACCACTATTTTAAACAGAAGCTCAACTATTGGCTAGTCATGACAAAAAAAAAAGCTGAGACACTACTCCATCTAGTGTTGAAGATTTAATACTATATAAATCATAATTGTATTAGACAAAATATGTATTATAAATTGAAGAGAGATTCACAACAACACGAGAACGAATTAAACATTTAAGCTTTAAAGTTGTGATTCCTACCGGATTGATATCAATGGCAGTCTGGTGCTCTTCCTTGTTTGGCGTCATTCCGAATACATCCTGAGCAAATTTCTCATCTGCCTGGTAGAAGTGTGGTGAAGACATTATGATAGGAGCCCCTAAACAGCAGAAAAAACATTACAGAAGATATTAACAAAGCAGGGACAACATCTTACTTGACCTGAGGAAAATATGCCATGTGTAAAATATACCTGTAAATGTAAAACATCAATATTCTAATAATGCTATGGCTTGTAATAAACACAGCGTACACTTGTCAGGGACACTGCTAAAGTAGGCCCCAGAAATGACAGTCAGTGAATTAATTTCAGGGAGTCTTTTGCTAAGTGTTGACTCCATATTCTTTACAGTGCAATGAGGAATTGATACAAGTTATTACTCAGCACTAACAACCATAGTTTGTTTGCTTTAAATCAGATGCACCAGAGCACATCACAACAAACCACAAGAGAACTTTCACTTCACTTATTCTACCATGTCTGAGGAGCCAGAAAGTAAATATGGGAACAAGTTCTCGTGCTTTCGACTAGTGGATGCGTTTGTAATGGAGACGGTCTCTGGCTAGCAAGCATTACTCCTTTTGTGTGTGTGTGTGTGTGTGTGTGTGTGTGTGTGTGTGTGTGGGGGGGGGGGGGGGGGGGACGACACACGCCTGACAAAAGGCGCGGTTAGCTGAAACTTGGTACAAACTGATACAACTCGGTCAGATCATGTTTTTGCCGCAAATAAACATTTCCAGAGTTCATTGGTTGAGTTATTTTGTTTTAAACACAATTGAAACACAATTTCTTTGTTCTCACCTGTCCACACAAATCACACCATGGGGGAAAGAAATGAGTCTGAACTAATGTAACTTAAAAAGCAGCATATCAAAGATCATTTGGCTATGTTTAACACAGTAAAACATTGTCTTACCTTCTTTACATACAGACACATTCAGCAGGCCAGACCCCAGGCAATTACCAGCAGGCACACAAAAGCCTGCGTTGTCTGGGTTCACAGTCAGATTGGCGAACACTGAGCTGGGAGGAACAAATCGATACCCAGTGATCCCCTTCACTGTCACATCCTCCTCATACACTGTGTACAGAGACCTTAGAAAGAGAGTTACATGCTTGTTAATCTCTGGATGCACTGCGTTACTGGACAATGACACATGGTTTGAATTCATGAGCTCAGCGATAAACTGATTTACAGAAAACCTGCATTGAACAAACTGGTTATACCAGTTTTTCAACGGTTGTGTTGACACCTCTTATTAACCAAGCTGTTAGATGACCTGTAAATGTGACTTCTGTTTCTAATATATTAACAATCACAGAGGACTGACATTTGTTGTTTTAAGCAGCATTAAATAGGCTGTGGCCTCATTTAGGAGGCTAACACTGACCAGCCTTGAAACCAGCCAAGCTAAATTAGGATCCTTAATCCAATATTCAGACCAGGGAAAGGCTCAGGAAGGCTGTGGGGGGAGCCATTTCACTAGCTCAAGCCAAGAGGGAAAATACAGCAAATGCTGCATGAGTCAGCAGAATATGGCTTGAAACTGAACTGGAATAACCTTCATATGAAACTACAAAAGTCCAGATGCTCAGCTGAAAAACACATTCAGCTACAATGACTAAAATAGAAACAAACATTTACAATGAATGTTTTATACATTTCTAAATTCAAATAGTTTAAATTTACATTTAAGTTTTTTGGGTTTTTTTTTTAAATACACAACCTTTTAAATTCAAGTGACGTATTAAATGTGTCTTTCTTCAATAAAGATTACATTTTGAGTCGCACGGCTTCAATCCAAATTTGAAGGTTTTGGAGGTTGGCCTCAACATTACTGAAGCAGTGTGGGATCGTCTTGACAGAGAATGGAACAAAAGGCAACCGGCATCCAAAGAAGAGCTTTGCATGTCTTTCAAAAAGCTTGGAGAACTTTTCCTGAAGACTACTTCAAGAAATTACAAGGCTGTGTTCAAGAATAAAGGTGGTCATACCACCATGTGTTTCATTAAATTACTGCAATTATTTCCCAATTTACTAGCACACCAGTAAGAGATGAGGGGTGGCTCAACACTTTTGCACAGTACTGTATATGCAATCAAAAGATTGCATCTTTCACTGGTACAGCTTTTCTGCTCTACTCACCTGCACAGGTCAGACGAGAAAATGTAGAGCATATCATTCTTGGTGATTACAGGATGGAAGCCTGTTCCAATGGTTCCATTAATCATGTTGCACTCATCAGACGTCCACCAATTCAAGGAGCTGCACAGATATTCAAAATGTTACAAAGTTCGAAGGTTTAAAAATGTTTCAGACATTTAGCACGCCCAGCTAAAAGCCATGGAAAGCCATTTGCTGGGCAAAGAGGACTGGATATATTTGTAGGTTAGGAAGCACACTATAAAATAAGGGTGTTTCCCAAAACTGCTGCTCAAGG